>NC_079191.1:440079530-440389530 GCF_029499605.1 Hyla sarda | reverse complement strand
GGGTTATGATTTTTTAAAGGTAAGGAGGAAAAAACAAAAGTGTAAAAACAGAAAAAATGCTTGGTCCTTAAGGGGTTAAAGTCCAATGCAAATCAATGGGAAATGTATGTTCCCACATAACATCCGTACGGCTGGAGATATTCCGCTAATACTTGGTCACATGTTACTTACATGTCAAATAAAAGTACATAATAGTTAAATTAACCCCTAACCTACCCCCTTATGTGAAGGACGGGGTTTTTGTTTCAAGCCCCATACAACTGTATGAAACTTCCAGTACCATGCTTCACAAGCTCCACTCTGCATCTTCTGGTGAATGCGACAGTCCGGCTGGCAAGCCACACCCTCCCCACATTCCATGCCCCATCTTGCAAAGACATGCCAACCATTTAAGCCACACCCCTTTTATTTTCAGTTTACAATATCGTTACCACAAAGCAGCCCCACCTGAGGACGGGATATGAGGATTAGAAATGAGAACAGGATATTGGGACGGGATATGAGGATGGGATATGAGGTCGGGATATGAGGACAGGATATGAAGATTGGATATGAGGATGGGATATGAGGACGGGATGTGAGGACAGGATATGAGGGTGGGAAATGAGGTTGAAATATTAGGACAGGATATGAGGTCGGAATATGAGGAGGGGAATTGGGGTTGGGATATGAGGAGGGGATATAGGGTCAGGATTTGAGGACGGGACAAGAGGACAAAAGCTTCCTCCTTTGATGCTTTTCCTCCCCTACAAGGATTAGGTTGGAAAAACCGGGCAGCACCGGGTACTCAGCTAGTTTTTTATAAAACCCAACGTGTTTTGGACAACAGACTGTCCTTATTCATGGCTTAAAAAACATATAAAATACACAAAGTCACTGTAAAAACACTGGATGGTCTCATAATGGATAGTGTGGTGATATCATCCAGTGTTTTTACAGTGTCTTTCTGCATTTAATGTTTTTTTTTTAGCCATGAATAAGAACAGTGTGTTGTCCGAAACGTGTCAGTTTTTCCATTGATGTACTTTTTTTTGCAAGAAATATAATAAAGCATGAAGTTTTAAGTTTAGAAAACATCTAACATTGTCTTTAGTGCACCAAAGGTGAAGAGATGCATCCAGGTTACAATGACAGAATGTTAGGAAGTTTGATAACTCACCCGAGCGTTAATGAGGGGGGTTCTCCAGAATTTCAGAGATCATGGTCTTTGCCCAAAGAGCTCACTTTGTCTCCTGCCTGAAAACATCCCCTAAAAGAAAAGACAACAAAGATTAGTGCAAAGGAAAACAAAAATTATGGTTAAAGATGGCTGAGAAAATGCTTAATCTATGTCATACAGCTCTCATAATTTATTACACCAATGTATATGTATACATAATATTATTCTCCAGAGCTGTACTCACTATTCTGCTGGTGAGGTCACTGTGTACATACATTACATTACTTATCCTGTACTGATCCTGAGTTATATCCTGTATTATACAACAGAGCTGTACTCACTATTCTGCTGGTGAGGTCACTGTGTACATACATTACATTACTTATCCTGTACTGATCCTGAGTCGTATCCTGCATTATACTCCAGAGATGTACTCACTATTCTGCTGGTGGGGTCACTGTGTACATACATTACATTACTTATCCTGTACTGATCCTGAGTTATATCCTGTATAATACTCCAGAGCTGTACTCACTATTCTGCTGGTGAGGTCACTGTGTACATACATTACATTACTTATCCTGAACTGATCCTGAGTTATATCCTGTATTATACTCCAGAGCTGTACTCACTATTCTGCTGGTGAGGTCACTGTGTACATACATTACTTATCCTGTACTGATCCTGAGTTATATCCTGTATTATACTCCAGAGCTGTACTCACTATTCTGCTGGTGAGGTCACTGTGTACATACATTACATTACTTATCCTGTACTGATCCTGAGTTATATCCTGTATTATACCCCAGAGCTGTACTCACTATTCTGCTGGTGGGGTCACCGTGTACCCTAAATTACATTACCAAAATATTGAAAAGAAATAAAATAAAAAGTGTTTTATAAAATTTGTGTGTTAATTTGATTAATAATTATTTGTGAAGTCAGACAGGCATTAAATATGTTCAATCATTATTATTGTTATTATTTTATTATTATTATTATTATTATTATTATTATTATATTTTATTATTTTTGCCCTAGTTGTTGATATAAAGCTGTAGTTATTGTTGTTATTATTATTATTATTATTAATATTATTATTATTATTGTTATTATTATCCTAATTGTTGATATGACACTGTAGTTATTGTTGTTGTTATTATTATTATTATTATTATTATTTTTCCCTAATTGTTTATATGAAGCTGTAGTTATTGTTGTTATTGTTGTTATTATTATTATTATTATTATTATTATTATTATTGTTATTATTATCCTAGTTGTTGATATGACACTGTAGTTATTGTTGTCATTATTATTATTATTATTATTTTTGGCCTAGTTGCTTTTGATGAGGACTTTGCTGTTGTTTTTATCGTAGTTGTTGATGAGGATGTTGTAATCATTGTTTTTATCTTAATTGTTGTTGTTCTATTGATTAGTTTTCTTTTGTATCTTTACAGTTAAAGCTTGAGTGTCCTGATTAGTCAGATAATGTGTGAGATCACCAGAGGAGGATAATCCATCCCCAATCTGAGGACTAAGCCTGACCCTCCCGGCCGCTGTCAGACACGAGGGCTTCTGCTGAGCGTGTGCACCATGTCCTACGATGAACCGCGGCCCCGTATGTCACATTCTTAATGGCATTACATTGGGAAGAGAAGACTTGTGGTTGTGACATTGTAGACAGGATGAGAACAAGTTCCACGTGACCTTTAGTAAATCATTTAATCTCCTTGTGCCTGGAGCTGGAGAATTTCTCCGAGTCGGCGGCCGCGCACAGGATCTCTACATCATGTCATTATTATATCACAACCTTTCCCGGATTTAGACGACAAAGTATAAAATGTAGCCAGTAGTTTATGTAAGAAGAGATGAACATTCTAAGGCATATGTTGTAGGATCACAGGGTAAACCAACATATGTGTCCTCTACGGAGCTGACAATTTTAGTTGAGCGCCCCCAACCTACAGGACGTAGGTTGGGGGCGCTCAACTAAAATTGTCATCTGACTATCTTTTAGATTTTATGTAAGGACAGGATTAACAAATCTCATTGTTCACAGCCACTGTCATATTTAGCCTAAAGAGGATATAGAAGGGAAGACAATGGCAAGACAAGGTATTGTGCAGCCAAAAGCAAAACATGAAAAAATGTCACCTCCTTCCAAGGAGAACCTACCAGGCCATCACATCCTATAACAATTTATTACACCCAAAAACCATCCACTTTATGGAATTTACACAGCAGATTATTCTCCAAAAGACCCAAGGAACAGAATATGCTCCTTGGTGTTGCCCATTCTTGGTGATCCAATCCTATGTTCTGGACACCATAAAAGACCATTGTGTGACCTATTTATGTAGCGTTCAGTCCATTGTGACTCAATAGGCTACTCAATATGCTAATCCATGTAACCAAAAAGCGATAGCATTCCAATCTCTGGTGGCCAACTTTTTGGGCTTGGGGACTAAGTTAGGGTGACCCAACCCAAATACCCTTTTGCCCTTGATCATGGTGGCCTAACTACGGAGCTCACAGCATCAGGCTACTCTTAATAAGGGAAGTTCAAAGCCCCTAACATATGGGTCTTATTTTCAGACCATCTCTTATATCAGGAGTAGAAAAGAGAACAGCGGAGCTGCCGGTAGACTCTACTTTCTCACTAATGGAGTGTTCAGACATAGCTTCCTTGCTGCAGAATTCATGCACAAAAATCCACATGTCATCTTATAACTTGTAATGTCTGATGGGCCAATGGTTCTTATTCGTGGAAACATCTCTATGTTTCATTACAAACTACCTTAACTAAAAATTATTCTGCATGACTTCCCCTGTCAATTACCCTAAAGGGAACATGTTATCACTTTCATGCTGCCCGAACTAGAAGTCATTGTGGCTGTCCCCCGATTGCTTCTCCCTGCCAATCTCTCCCTATACAAAAACAGAGACAGATCTCTCAATCAAGGATGGCAGGGTGGAAAGAAGCCACCAATGACCACCCTGATGACTAGTGGTTCGGGAAGCATGAAAATGATGACAGGTTCCATGGGTTGTCTGAATAAAATAATCAATTTTCAAAAATCATCTTAGGGAATTCTTAGTTAGAGTAGGAGAGAGAGGGTTTCTTTATCGGGACCTCCATGAAATGGATCCAGAATGGATATTAGTTACCAAGACAATTTCAACAGCCAGATTCCAGTTCCTTGCTGGTAGCCCCAGGAATGATCCCTATGATACAGTATATTCACATAGAGGGAGATTAATCAAAACCTGTCCAGAGGAAAAGCTTCCCAGTTGCCCATAGCAACCAATTAGCTTGCTTCTTTCATTTTTATCAAGGCCCCTGCAAAATGAAAGAAGCATTCTGATTGGCTGCTATGGGCATCTGGTCAACTTTTCCTCTGGACAGGTTTTGATTAATCTCCCCCATAATGTTTGAATTTGGATAGAACCAGTTGCATTTGCTTATAAGTTCTCCCACTTAAAAAGATGAGAGACTGTAATGTTCATCATAGGTTATAACCTGAACTATGAAAGACAGAATGAGAAAAAAAATCCATA
This sequence comes from Hyla sarda, assembly GCF_029499605.1. Classification (NCBI taxonomy): domain Eukaryota; kingdom Metazoa; phylum Chordata; class Amphibia; order Anura; family Hylidae; genus Hyla; species Hyla sarda. The sequence goes on along the minus strand of NC_079191.1, from coordinate 440,384,807 downwards.
AGATCACATTGTCTGATTATGGTGGAAAATAAGTGTGTGGTCAATAACAAAAGTTAATCTCAACAGTTTGTTATGTACCCTTTGTTGGCAATGACAGAGGTCACATGTTTTCTGTCTTCACAAGGTTTTCACTGTTACGCCGAGCGCTCCGGGTCCCCGCTCCTCCCCGGAGCGCTCGCTTCACTCTCCCCGCTGCAGCGCTCCGGTCACGTCCTCTGACCCGGGGCGCTGCGATTCCGCTGCCAGCCGGGATGCGATTCGCGATGCGGGTAGCGCCCGCTCGCGATGCGCACCCCGGCTCCCCTACCTGACTCGCTCTCCGTCTGTTCTGTCCCGGCGCGCGCGGCCCCGCTCCCTAGGGCGCGCGCGCGCCGGGTCTCTGCGATTTAAAGGGCCACTGCGCCGCTGATTGGCGCAGTGGTTCCAATTAGTGTGTTCACCTGTGCACTTCCCTATATCACCTCACTTCCCCTGCACTCCCTTGCCGGATCTTGTTGCCATTGTGCCAGTGAAAGCGTTCCTTGTGTGTTCCTTGCCTGTGTTTCCAGACCTTCTGCCGTTGCCCCTGACTACGATCCTTGCTGCCTGCCCCGACCTTCTGCTACGTCCGACCTTGCTTCTGCCTACTCCCTTGTACCGCGCCTATCTTCAGCAGCCAGAGAGGTGAGCCGTTGCTAGTGGATACGACCTGGTCACTACCGCCGCAGCAAGACCATCCCGCTTTGCGGCGGGCTCTGGTGAAAACCAGTAGTGGCTTAGAACCGGTCCACTAGCACGGTCCACGCCAATCCCTCTCTGGCACAGAGGATCCACTACCTGCCAGCCGGCATCGTGACAGTAGATCCGGCCATGGATCCCGCTGAAGTTCCTCTGCCAGTTGTCGCTGACCTCACCACGGTGGTCGCCCAGCAGTCACAACAGATAGCGCAACAAGGCCAACAGCTGTCTCAACTGACCGTTATGCTACAACAGTTACTACCACAGCTTCAGCAGTCATCTCCTCCGCCAGCTCCTGCACCTCCTCCGCAGCGAGTGGCCGCTCCTGGGATACGCTTATCCTTGCCGGATAAATTTGATGGGGACTCTAAGTTTTGCCGTGGCTTTCTTTCCCAATGTTCCCTGCATCTGGAGATGATGTCGGACCTGTTTCCCACTGAAAGGTCTAAGGTGGCTTTCTTAGTCAGCCTTCTGTCCGGAAAAGCCCTGTCATGGGCCACACCGCTCTGGGACCGCAATGACCCCGTCACTGCCTCTGTACACTCCTTCTTCTCGGAAATCCGAAGTGTCTTTGAGGAACCTGCCCGAGCCTCTTCTGCTGAGACTGCCCTGTTGAACCTGGTCCAGGGTAATTCTTCCGTTGGCGAGTATGCCGTACAATTCCGTACTCTTGCTTCAGAATTGTCCTGGAATAATGAGGCCCTCTGCGCGACCTTCAAAAAAGGCCTATCCAGCAACATTAAAGATGTTCTGGCCGCACGAGAAATTCCTGCTAATCTACATGAACTTATTCACCTAGCCACTCGCATTGACATGCGTTTTTCCGAAAGGCGTCAGGAACTCCGCCAAGATATGGACTCTGTTCGCACGAGGCGTTTCTTCTCCTCGGCTCCTCTCTCCTCTGGCCCCCTGCAATCTGTTCCTGTGCCTCCCGCCGTGGAGGCTATGCAGGTCGACCGGTCTCGCCTGACACCTCAAGAGAGGACACGACGCCGTATGGAGAACCTCTGCCTGTACTGTGCTAGTACCGAACACTTCCTGAGAGATTGTCCTATCCGTCCTCCCCGCCTGGAAAGACGTACGCTGACTCCGCACAAAGATGAGACAGTCCTTGATGTCTACTCTGCTTCTCCACGTCTTACTGTGCCTGTGCGGATGTCTGCCTCTGCCTTCTCCTTCTCTACAGTGGCCTTCTTGGACTCTGGATCTGCAGGAAATTTTATTTTGGCCTCTCTCGTCAACAGGTTCAACATCCCGGTGACCAGTCTCGCCAGACCCCTCTACATCAATTGTGTAAATAATGAAAGATTGGACTGTACCATACGTTTCCGCACGGAGCCCCTTCTTATGAGCATCGGATCTCATCATGAGAGGATTGAACTTTTGGTCCTCCCCAATTGCACCTCGGAAATTCTCCTTGGACTTCCCTGGCTTCAACTTCATTCCCCAACCCTGGATTGGTCCACTGGGGAGATCAAGAGTTGGGGGTCCTCTTGTTCCAAGAACTGTCTAAAACCGGTTCCCAGTAACCCTTGCCGTAACTCTGTGGTTCCTCCAGTAACCGGTCTCCCTAAGGCCTATATGGACTTCGCGGATGTTTTCTGCAAAAAACAAGCTGAGACTCTACCTCCTCACAGGCCTTATGATTGCCCTATCGACCTCCTCCCGGGCACTACTCCACCCCGGGGCAGAATTTATCCTCTCTCTGCCCCAGAGACTCTTGCCATGTCCGAATACGTCCAGGAGAATCTAAAAAAGGGCTTTATCCGTAAATCCTCCTCTCCTGCCGGAGCCGGATTTTTCTTTGTGTCCAAAAAAGATGGCTCCCTACGTCCTTGCATTGACTACCGCGGTCTTAATAAAATCACGGTTAAGAACCGCTACCCCTTACCCCTCATCTCTGAACTCTTTGATCGCCTCCAAGGTGCCCACATCTTTACTAAATTGGACTTAAGAGGCGCCTATAACCTCATCCGCATCAGAGAGGGGGACGAGTGGAAAACGGCATTTAACACCAGAGATGGACACTTTGAGTATCTGGTCATGCCCTTTGGCCTGTGCAACGCCCCTGCCGTCTTCCAAGACTTTGTCAATGAAATTTTTCGTGATCTGTTATACTCCTGTGTTGTTGTATATCTGGACGATATCCTAATTTTTTCTGCCAATCTAGAAGAACACCGCCAGCATGTCCGTATGGTTCTTCAGAGACTTCGTGACAACCAACTCTATGCCAAAATTGAGAAATGTCTGTTTGAATGCCAATCTCTTCCTTTTCTAGGATATTTGGTCTCTGGCCAGGGACTACAGATGGATCCAGACAAACTCTCTGCCGTCTTAGATTGGCCACGCCCCTCCGGACTCCGTGCTATCCAACGCTTTTTGGGGTTCGCCAATTATTACAGGCAATTTATTCCACATTTTTCTACCATTGTGGCTCCTATCGTGGCTTTAACCAAAAAAAATGCTGATCCCAAGTCCTGGCCTCCTCAAGCAGAAGACGCCTTTAAACGACTCAAGTCTGCCTTTTCTTCGGCTCCCGTCCTCTCCAGACCTGATCCTTCCAAACCCTTCCTATTGGAGGTTGATGCCTCCTCAGTGGGAGCTGGAGCTGTTCTTCTACAAAAAAATTCTTCCGGGCATGCTGTCACTTGTGGTTTTTTCTCTAGGACCTTCTCTCCAGCGGAGAGGAACTACTCCATCGGGGATCGAGAGCTTCTAGCCATTAAATTAGCACTTGAGGAATGGAGGCATCTGCTGGAGGGATCAAGTTCTCCTGTTATTATCTACACCGACCACAAGAACCTCTCCTACCTCCAGTCTGCCCAACGGCTGAATCCTCGCCAGGCCCGGAGGTCTCTGTTCTTTGCCCGATTTAATTTTGAGATTTACTTTCGTCCTGCCGATAAGAACATTAGGGCCGATGCTCTCTCTCGTTCCTCGGATGCCTCAGAAGTTGAACTCTCTCCGCAACACATCATTCCACCTGACTGCCTGATCTCCACTTCTCCTGCCTCCATCAGGCAGACTCCTCCAGGAAAGACCTTTGTTTCTCCTCGCCAACGCCTCGGAATCCTCAAATGGGGTCACTCCTCCCATCTCGCAGGTCATGCGGGTATCAAGAAATCTGTGCAACTCATCTCCCGCTTCTATTGGTGGCCGACTCTGGAGACGGATGTTGTGGACTTTGTGCGAGCCTGCACTATCTGTGCCCGGGATAAGACTCCTCGCCAGAAGCCCGCTGGTTTTCTTCATCCTCTGCCTGTCCCCGAACAGCCTTGGTCTCTGATTGGTATGGATTTTATTACTGATTTACCCCCTTCCCGTGGCAACACTGTTATTTGGGTGGTCGTTGATCGATTCTCCAAAATGGCACATTTCATCCCTCTTCCTGGTCTTCCTTCTGCGCCTCAGTTGGCTAAACAATTTTTTGTACACATTTTTCGTCTTCACGGGTTGCCTACGCAGATTGTCTCGGATAGAGGCGTCCAATTCGTGTCTAAATTCTGGAGGGCTCTCTGTAAACAACTCAAGATTAAATTAAATTTTTCTTCTGCATATCATCCCCAGTCCAATGGACAAGTAGAAAGAATTAACCAGATCCTGGGTGATTATTTGCGACATTTTGTTTCCTCCCGCCAGGATGACTGGGCAGATCTCCTCCCATGGGCCGAATTCTCGTATAACTTCAGGGTCTCTGAGTCTTCCTCCAAATCCCCATTTTTCGTGGTGTACGGCCGTCACCCTCTTCCCCCCCTCCCTACTCCCTTGCCCTCTGGTCTGCCCGCTGTGGATGAAATTTCTCGTGACCTTTCCATCATATGGAGAGAGACCCAAAATTCTCTCTTACAGGCTTCATCACGCATGAAGAAGTTCGCGGATAAGAAAAGAAGAGCTCCTCCCGTTTTTTCCCCTGGAGACAAGGTATGGCTCTCCGCCAAATATGTCCGCTTCCGTGTCCCTAGCTACAAGTTGGGACCACGCTATCTTGGTCCTTTCAAAATTTTGTGTCAAATTAATCCTGTCTCTTATAAACTTCTTCTTCCTCCTTCTCTTCGTATCCCTAATGCCTTTCACGTCTCTCTTCTCAAACCACTCATCCTCAACCGTTTTTCTCCCAAATCTGTTCCTCCCACTCCTGTTTCCGGCTCCTCGGACATCTTCTCGGTCAAAGAAATCTTAGCTGCCAAAAAGGTCAGAGGGAAAATTTTTTTTTTAGTGGACTGGGAGGGTTGTGGTCCTGAAGAGAGATCCTGGGAACCTGAGGACAACATCCTAGACAAAAGTCTGCTCCTCAGGTTCTCAGGCTCTAAGAAGAGGGGGAGACCCAAGGGGGGGGGTACTGTTACGCCGAGCGCTCCGGGTCCCCGCTCCTCCCCGGAGCGCTCGCTTCACTCTCCCCGCTGCAGCGCTCCGGTCACGTCCTCTGACCCGGGGCGCTGCGATTCCGCTGCCAGCCGGGATGCGATTCGCGATGCGGGTAGCGCCCGCTCGCGATGCGCACCCCGGCTCCCCTACCTGACTCGCTCTCCGTCTGTTCTGTCCCGGCGCGCGCGGCCCCGCTCCCTAGGGCGCGCGCGCGCCGGGTCTCTGCGATTTAAAGGGCCACTGCGCCGCTGATTGGCGCAGTGGTTCCAATTAGTGTGTTCACCTGTGCACTTCCCTATATCACCTCACTTCCCCTGCACTCCCTTGCCGGATCTTGTTGCCATTGTGCCAGTGAAAGCGTTCCTTGTGTGTTCCTTGCCTGTGTTTCCAGACCTTCTGCCGTTGCCCCTGACTACGATCCTTGCTGCCTGCCCCGACCTTCTGCTACGTCCGACCTTGCTTCTGCCTACTCCCTTGTACCGCGCCTATCTTCAGCAGCCAGAGAGGTGAGCCGTTGCTAGTGGATACGACCTGGTCACTACCGCCGCAGCAAGACCATCCCGCTTTGCGGCGGGCTCTGGTGAAAACCAGTAGTGGCTTAGAACCGGTCCACTAGCACGGTCCACGCCAATCCCTCTCTGGCACAGAGGATCCACTACCTGCCAGCCGGCATCGTGACAGTCACACACTGTTGCTGGTATTTTGGCCCCTTCCTCCATGCATATCTCCTCTAGAGCAGTGATGTTTTGGGGCTGTTGCTGGGCAACATCGACTTTTAACTCCATCCAAAGTTTTTCTGGAAGGTTGAGATCTGGAGACTTGCTAGGCCACTCCAGGACCTTGAAATGCTTCTTATGAAGCCACTCCTTCGTTGCTCGGGTAGTGTGCTTGGAATCATTGTCATGCTGAAAGACCCAGCCATGTTTCATCTTCAATGCCCTTGCAGATGGAAGAAGTTTTTCACTAAAAATGTCATGATACATGGCCCCATTCATTATTTCCTTTATATGGATCAGTCGTCCTGGTCCTTTAGCAGAAAAACAGCCCCAAAGCATGATGTTCCCACCCCCATGCTTCACAGTAGGTATGGTGTTCTTTGGATGCAACACAGCATTCTTTCGCCTCCAAACAAGACGAGTTGAGTTTTTACCAAAAGTTTTACTTTGGTTTCATCTGACCATATTACATTCTCCCAATCCTCTTCTGGATCATCCAAATGCTCTCTAGAAAACTTCAGACGGTCCTGGACATTTACTGGATTAAGCAAGGGGACACGTCTGGCACTGCATGTGTTACGCCTAGCGCTCCGGGTCCCCGCTCCTCCCCGGAGCGCTCACGGCGTCTTTCTCCCTGCAGCTCCCCGGTCAGTCCCGCTGACCGGGAGCGCTGCACTGTCATGGCCGTTGGGGATGCGATTCGCACAGCGGGACGCGCCCGCTCGCGAATCGCATCCCAGGTCACTTACCCATTCCCGTTCCCTGCTGTCATGTGCTGGCGCGCGCGGCTCCGCTCTCTAGGGCGCGCGCGCGCCAGCTCCCTGAGACTTAAAGGGCCAGTGCACCAATGATTGGTGCCTGGCCCAATTAGCTTAATTGGCTTCCACCTGCTCCCTGGCTATATCTGGTCTCCTCCCTTGCACTCCCTTGCCGGATCTTGTTGCCCTTGTGCCTAGTGAAAGCGTTTTGTGTGTCTAAAGCCTGTGTACCAGAACTTCTGCTATCCACCCTGACTACGAACCTTGCCGCCTGCCCCCGACCTTCTGCTACGTCCGACCTTGCTTCTGTCTACTCCCTTGTACCTCGCCTATCATCAGCAGTCAGAGAGGTGAGCCGTTGCTAGTGGATACGACCTGGTCACTACCGCCGCAGCAAGACCATCCCGCTTTGCGGCGGGCTCTGGTGAAAACCAGTAGTGACTTAGAACCGGTCCACTAGCGCGGTCCTCGCCAATCCCTCTCTGGCACAGAGGATCCACTACCTGCCAGCCGGCATCGTGACAGTAGATCCGGCCATGGATCCCGCTGAGGTCCCTCTGCCTTATATCTCTGATACCACCACGGTGGTCGCCCAGCAATCCCGACAGATCGCCCATCTAACCCACCAGCTGTCGGAAATGTCCACCATTGTGCACCAACTTCAGTCGCAACTTCAGCAGCAATCATCTCCTCCGCCAGCTCCTGCACCCCTTCCGCAGCGAGTGGCCACTCCTAGCCTCCGCCTGTCCTTGCCGGACAAATTTAATGGGGACTCTAAGTTTTGCCGTGGCTTTCTTTCGCAATGTTCCCTGCACATGGAGATGATGTCGGACCAGTTTCCTACTGAAAGGTCTAAGGTGGCTTTCGTAGTCAGCCTTCTGTCTGGAAAAGCCCTGTCATGGGCCACACCGCTCTGGGACCGCAATGACCCCGTCACTGCCTCTGTACACTCCTTCTTCTCGGAAATTCGAAGTGTCTTTGAGGAACCTGCCCGAGCCTCTTCTGCTGAGACTGCCCTGCTGAACCTGGTCCAGGGTAATTCTTCCGTTGGCGAGTACGCCATACAATTCCGTACTCTTGCTTCTGAACTATCCTGGAATAATGAGGCCCTCTGCGCGACCTTTAAAAAAGGCCTATCCAGCAACATTAAAGATGTTCTGGCCGCACGAGAAACTCCTGCTAACCTGCATGAACTCATTCATCTAGCCACTCGCATTGACATGCGTTTTTCTGAGAGACATCAAGAGCTCCGCCAGGAAAAAGACTTAGATCTCTGGACACCTCTCCCACAGTCTCCACTGCAATCTGCGCCTAGGCCTCCCGCCGAGGAAGCCATGCAAGTGGATCGGTCTCGCCTGACCCTGGAAGAGAGGAATCGCCATAAGGAAGAGAATCTTTGTCTGTACTGTGCCAGTACCGAACATTTTTTGGTGGATTGCCCTATCCGTCCTCCACATCTGGGAAACGCACGCTCGCACCCAGCTCTCGTGGGTGTGGCGTCTCTTGATGCTAAGTCGGCTTCTCCACGTCTCACGGTGCCTGTACGGATTTCTACTTCAGCCAGCTCTTCCCTCTCAGCCGTGGCCTGCCTGGACTCTGGTGCCTCTGGGAATTTTATTCGGGAGTCCTTGGTGAATAAATTCCGCATTCCGGTGACCCGTCTTGTCAAGCCACTCCACATTTCCGCGGTCAACGGAGCCAGGTTGGATTGCACCGTGCGTTACCGCACGGAGCCCCTCCTAATGTGCATCGGACCTCATCACGAGAAAATTGAATTTTTGGTCCTTCCCAATTGCACTTCCGAAATTCTCCTTGGACTACCCTGGCTTCTACACCATTCCCCAACCCTGGACTGGTCCACTGGGGAGATCAAGAGTTGGGGTTCCTCTTGTTCCAAGGACTGCCTTAAACCGGTTCCCAGTACTCCCTGCCGTGACCCTGTGGTTCCTCCTGTATCCGGTCCCCCTAAGGTCGTTAGGGACTCTGCCTGCCACAGAAAATGCCTCTCCCCCCCTCCCAGTCCCTTCAGGCAAGCCTCTGTGTCCCCTCATGGCTCCCGTCCTTGTGTCTCCCTGCCCCGTGCCAAGCTTCACCCTCTGCCCTCCCTCCCCATTCCTACTCCTGCTGTACTGCCTGCCATTGAGGAAACCATCCATTCCTTCCCGGTGTCCTCATCCCAGGGGAGGCAGTCACCGGACAAAAAAAAGGGGAGACCTAAGGGGGGGGGTACTGTTACGCCTAGCGCTCCGGGTCCCCGCTCCTCCCCGGAGCGCTCACGGCGTCTTTCTCCCTGCAGCTCCCCGGTCAGTCCCGCTGACCGGGAGCGCTGCACTGTCATGGCCGTTGGGGATGCGATTCGCACAGCGGGACGCGCCCGCTCGCGAATCGCATCCCAGGTCACTTACCCGTTCCCGTCCCCTGCTGTTATGTGCTGGCGCGCGCGCGGCTCCGCTCTCTAGGGCGCGCGCGTGCCAGCTCCCTGAGACTTAAAGGGCCAGTGCACCAATGATTGGTGCCTGGCCCAATTAGCTTAATTGGCTTCCACCTGCTCCCTGGCTATATCTGGTCTCCTCCCTTGCACTCCCTTGCCGGATCTTGTTGCCCTTGTGCCTAGTGAAAGCGTTTTGTGTGTCTAAAGCCTGTGTACCAGAACTTCTGCTATCCACCCTGACTACGAACCTTGCCGCCTGCCCCCGACCTTCTGCTACGTCCGACCTTGCTTCTGTCTACTCCCTTGTACCTCGCCTATCATCAGCAGTCAGAGAGGTGAGCCGTTGCTAGTGGATACGACCTGGTCACTACCGCCGCAGCAAGACCATCCCGCTTTGCGGCGGGCTCTGGTGAAAACCAGTAGTGACTTAGAACCGGTCCACTAGCGCGGTCCTCGCCAATCCCTCTCTGGCACAGAGGATCCACTACCTGCCAGCCGGCATCGTGACAGCATGATTTGAGTCCCTGGCGGCGTAGTGTGTTACTGATGGTAGCCTTTGTTACTTTGGTCCCAGCTCTCTGCAGGTCATTCACTAGGTCCCCCCCGTGTGGTTCTGGAATTTTTGCTCACCATTCCTGTGATCATTTTGACACCACGGGGTGAGATCTTGTGTGGAGCCCCAGATCGAGGGAGATTATCAGTGGTCTAATTGCTCCCACAGTTGATTTCTTCACACCAAGCTGCTTGCCTATTGCAGATTCCGTCTTCCCAGCCTGGTGCAGGTCTACAATTTTGTTTCTGGTGTCCTTTGACAGCTCTTTGGTCTTGGCCATAGTGGAGTTTGGAGTGTGACTGTTTGAGGTTGTAGACAGGTGTCTTTTATACTGATAATAAGTTCAAACAGGTGCCATTAATACAGGTAACGAGTAGGGGACAAAGAGACAGAAATCTTGCTTGTGTGTAGGTGACCAAATACTTATTTTCCACCATAATTTGCAAATAAATTCTTTAAAAATCAGACAATGTGATTTTATGGATATTTTTTCTCATTCTGTCTCTCATAGTTGAGGTTACAACCTATGACGAAAATCTCATTTTTTTAAGTTGGAGAACTTGCACAATTGGTGGCTGATTAAATACTTTTTTTTCCCCACTGTATAGCAGAGCTGAATTTTTCATTTTTTTAAAGGTCCAGTGTTTCCCAACCAGCAGGGAGTTGTAGTTTTGTAATAGCTGGAGGCATGCTGGTTTAGTATTCCATTTCAAAGCAGTAGGTTTTACTTTGAGGTTCTTTTTGGCCACCATAACCAGACCAGGACCTCAATGAAAGCAATGCCCAGCTGTCTCTGTTTGCTATCAGGCTCTTCGGTCTTTGCCTTCCTCCCAGAGGCTCCCTTAGACTTGTAGTGGACAATGAACACCCTGTCTGGCCATGCTGAGAGTGGTACAAAAAAGTATACTGAAGCATGCAGAAAGCAGATATCCCGGCTCAATCCCTGGTCTGGATGCTGAGCACGGAGTGGGTGTGGACCTCACCCGAATGAATCACAAAGAAAGAGAAAAACTCCAGCTCAGCTCAGGAAGATACGGCTTTATTCACATCAACGAGGCAACAGGTAACAGGGAGGAAGTGACGCGTTTCGGCCAGGTGCTGGCCTTAGTCGTACGACTAAGGCCAGCACCTGGCCGAAACGCGTCACTTCCTCCCTGTTACCTGTTGCCTCGTTGATGTGAATAAAGCTGTATCTTCCTGAGCTGAGCTGGAGTTTTTCTCTTTCTTCGTAAAAAAGTATACTATATTAGTTGAGCCCCCTATTTTCTTTGTGTTTGGACATGTAGCATACAAAACTCCTACTAGAATATCTTAAGATAATGTTTTTTTTTTCCTTTCTTCAAAGCTCGACATCTTGTAATAGACATCTCAGAGGTACGTTAAGCCAAGAAAAAGATGAGGAATGACACATCTTTAGTAGCTGGATGGAGGTTCCAGTCACATATTGTGCATTAGAGACGTCTGAGTGGATGCACATATTGTGCATTAGGTCACGTTACGTCTGGGTGGAGAGCTGAATGTCCACACTGCAGAACAACACAGTATTGTACAAAACAGTACTATTGTATCATATGAGCAGGGAACAGTAAAGACCTAGCTCACCCACAGCTACTGTCCCTACCTATTGCCTATCCGCCCTAAGTGACAGATCGACAAACAAGATGACAAACCCTCCCTGCTAAGTGCTGGGGTTGCATTGTCAAAATAATAAAATACAAAAACAGTAGGAGTCGGGACACAGCTGGAGGCACACAAACTAACAGAGATACACTAAGACACACACACACGGTCAAATCAATGTCAGTCTAGCCGAGGTCGGTACCAGGAGATAGCGGAGTACAGGAATGCAGAGCAAGAGAAAAGCCAAAGATCAATAAACAAGCAGGTATCCAGTAAGCAGGAGGTGTCAGCTAAAGTATAATGAACTGATCACTGCTCCTAGCTTATGTACCTCCCTGATAGGTAGCAGAGCTGAGAACCACACCTAGACGATACAGCTCCAAGCAGCTCCAGCCCAACTAGAGTCATTTAACTCTTTGTGGACGACCAGAGTCAGACATTACAACTATAAATGGAAAACTAATGGGAGATACATCCATATGGACAACACGGTGGAGAAGTTCAGCAGACTCAAAGCTATAGATAAGATCTTATCCGTCCGATTAATAAAATCTTGGATTTGTTACATAGACGACATTTATTTGCTGACAGATATGTGAATCATGGATGTACAGAGATTGCTGCGGCTGCAGAGAATGATGTAAACCTGACCTTTCTGGGGAACGCTGACGAATCACTATGGGAGACACGGACCTCACAGGAGAGACGGAACACGGCCTCGCTTTGTATGATAGGGTAATGTACAGTCAATCGGTGCGGGAAATATTAATCATACCAAGTGTAAAAGGAAATTTCCCTGGAAGCTAACATCAGAAACTGAGTCTTTGTTCTGTAAATGTCAGAGGCAGAGAACAATATCTGAAGATGCTCCAGAGCTGCTGCTGATCTTTTGCCATCTATTATGTATGCAAATGACTATTCTTCTACATCGTATGGACGGTCACAGGACTAGTGTATACAATGTGAGATAAAAAGTATAATATGCTGGAACCCAAAGGGAATGTGTCATCAGAAAATGGCCTACTGTTTAAATCAAGTTTTTATGTAAAAAAAAAAATGTAAATAATTTTTGATGATGATTTTGCAAATTTTCCATTTTTCCATTTATAATATAAAATAATCCGGAAATCTTGCAGTTCCTATTCTTGAGACTTCCTGTCCTGGCTCTAATATGTAAAAAGAACATCTAGGTAATGCAATTCATTTAAAGGGGTAGTCCCCTGACCAGCGTTAGAGCACTGTGTGCACGCTGCGGGGATCAGCCATGCCCTCTCATGATGTCAGGCCACTCCTCCTCAATGCAAGTCTATGGGAGGGTGCGTGACGGCCACCACACCCCCCTCACATAGACTTGCATTGGGGGGCATGGCCTGATGGAATGAGGGGGCATGGCTGACCCCCCGCAGCACGCACACATAATTCGGAACTAAATAATAGTTTCTGATCTGTTACCTATACCAGCCATACTTTTCCCATCGCGTTAAAATTGGAATTAGTGAAAAATCTTCTTTAAAGGGGTTATCCACCATAAGGTAATTTTAATACGTACCTGCCAGACAGTAATGGGCATGCTTAGGAAGGATCTGTGCTTGCCTTGGGGCTAAATGGCTATGTTGTGAGATTACCATAACACTGTGGCTAGCTTTTAGTGAACTGGTATTTCCTATTTGAGTTTTCTTCTTTTGCCTACAAATCCCATAATTCCATTTTCCTTCCTCCCACAAATCAGCCACCCCACCCATTGAAACATAAATGAGCTGCATCCATTGAAAAGACCTGTGGTTTTCAGTCAGGGTGTCTACAGCTGTTGCATTAGTTGCAGATTGATCTCTCTCCCACCAAACGATCGCTCCACCCATTGAAGCAGACAGGCTCCCTGTCATCAGCAGACTAGTGAGTCAGGTCTCGGCCGCATTGCAATCTGGGGAAATCTGAGACAACAGTCATTTTGTATGCTGTTAAAAATAAATATTGGGGCGAAAATCACAGAATTGTGAGAAAACTTACACACACAGGTACAGAAACTATATTATGGACTACACTAACTTTATAGCCCATATATCGTACATCTTGGCAAAACATTAATCTTTCTTATGTACTTCATAAAAAAATATTACCTCTTTGTAGAAATCATAACAAAAAAAAGGCCACTAGGGGTCCCCATATCACCCATAACATACTCCTGTCCCAGCTTAAATACAGGCCAGGACAAAACCAAGGAAGTGAGGGCGGAACTAGCACTCCTCTGTGCTCACTCCTGTCCTATAAGACTGCAGCATGAAAACAGTGAGGAGGGGGGGCATGGCTTGGTCTGCTGGCAGCGAGACATGCAGAGTGATAGCTCCTGCTTGGGCCATTGTTAAAAGGGCTTAAAATACCTTCATGGGAGGCAGACACAGGAACAAGCAGCAGGGGAAACCCCCTACTGATCCCTCAGAGAACCAACATACCCTCTTGGGCTTCCTGCAGCTGACACAGCCGGAGCGAGCGCTGCGGCACCCGGACCAGCCGCGACCATCTTCTTCCTCTTCCTCACAGCTGGCTCTCGCACGCACAGAGAGAGACGCTGTTGTTGTGTGCACATCTGACTGATCGAGCCACGCTACACAGCCAGCGATGTTGGACAGGCAAGACACCGGACCTGCTCAGCTATACCACCAACCTCAGCTAAGCGACATTAAGCTCCACTCACCTCCTCTGCAGCCTGCTGAGCAGTCGGCGCCCCTGGTATCTGCCCCACAACCAGTGACAGCCACATGCCCTCTTCCAGTAGCTGAGCCTCCTGCAAATAACGCTCAGCATCAAGAAGCTGTACCACCAATAGTGAAACCTCACAAGCTGGGGGTCCAAAGCCTTACACCTTCCCAGCACTTGCCTGCCCCCCCTCCCCCTTGCCTTCACATGAGCCTGCTCTTGCATCTCCACCTTCCCATGCTGCATCCTTGGCTCCACCTCGCTCTTCCAACACCTCTCCATTGCATTCAGAGGCTGTTCCTCACCTGAATGTGCCACCTATCTTTCCTCCATTGTACTATCCTATCTCTGACTGGGCTCATCACCATGACTATCAGGGCTCTGATACCTCTACGCCCATCAACGGCTCCTCAGATGACAGTGATTTCCCTGATCAATGGGGGAAACCCAGACAAGAAGAAATTATTTAAAACATCACATAAACGCCTTCCTCAGTCAGGCTCACGCTCCGGCTGCTCCTCCTCTGATGACTCCCAGCGCATGGAATTTACTAATGACCATACCATCCGATAGCCGTCCGTCTCTGACTCTGAAACTAGAAATACTAGTCATTTCCCACTACTGTCGGCCTCTCCCTTATCCTTGCCTGAAGAAGCTCTTCACGCATTGAAAGATCATCCAGAACTTCAAGCCTTGCTCACTCTCCTGTTGACTAAATCAGACATGCTGTCTCTGGCTTCAGACCTCAAAAGGCATGGAAACAGGACTTGCATTCTGTGGTAAAGATGTTAGTCACCTGTAACAGGAAGTTACTGACCTGGAATATTTCCGGGATCACATCACGGCCCAAGTACGGGACTTGCAAATCTCTACGACTACTATTCTGTCCCCAACAACTTTCCACCATAGAGCATCTGGACGACCTTGTCAATAGAAACAGGTGCAATAATATCCGGATTAAAGGTCTGCCAGAGTTTGTTGCTCCTAATGACATACCTGGACCGTACAAAGGCTGATTAACAAAATTCTCCAGCGTCCTTCGGACACTCCCTTGGAACTTGATAGAGGCCACAGAGTGTTGAAAGCAAAAAGTCCAGACCCCAAGAGGCCAAGGGACGTAATTTATAGAGTGCATAATTCTCTTGTTAAAGAAGACATCATGCGTACGCACTCTCCCTAACTTGACCTACAATGGAGCGAACATTTATCCGGACTTCTTCCTCCGTACACTGAGGCTGCGTGCTGCCTTGAAGCCTCTACTTCAGCTACTACAAAATGCCCACATTAACTACCATTGGGGATACCCTTTTTCCCTAACGTCCCGATACAGTGGAAATACAGTGGCCACCCTCCGAGAGATCTGCCAGAATTCCTGACAACTTTTAAACTTCCTCCGGTTTCTCTAACTGCCTGGGACCAGCTCATTGCCAACCCTACCTTCAACCACACCAGTCGCAGACCTGTGCTGGTTTGTCTTGACCCCACTCAGAGATGGAATTGTCGACTCCTCTACCTCAGTGACAGAGACAGAAAACCTAAGACTTTGCTGAACTTCTCGTGATTCCCTCACACACTCACTGAGTGCAGTTGCCGTGATATGATAGCTTCATTGTTGGACTCATATCTGCTAACTACTCCTTAGTTTATTTCTTAGTTACCTCTTTAGATCATATCCATAGGTCCTTAGACTGTATATATCCATTATGCCCACTACTCTGTTGTGAACATTTTCTGATTAGGCCCAAGTTACCTAACTGTGTTATGTTTATTGTATTTCTTGCTTTGCTTCTTGCCTACTGGCACCCCTTCCACGTTACCCCCACTAGGAAGGATGCTGGTTCTGACCTCGTTACTGGCCCTTAAGGCCTTCTCTTTTTGTTCCCCTGTAGCTGTCTTCTTATGGTTGCTGCTTTTCATGTCTTAACTTACCCCTTCCTTCTCTTCCTGTTTTCTTCTTTTTCACAGGACCTGATTATATATTTTGTCCTCAATCAAAGTAGCAGATATAGGCATAATGACCTTCTCTGACCACGCCCCAGTGATGCTGTCTTTCACTCTTTCTTTTCCTCTTTTGTCAAGCCCCAGTCCTCCTGGAAATTAAATGAATCCCTCCTGCTGGATGCTCTCTGCCTCCAGGAGCTCAAGAACACAATTTATGTCTTTAATCTCTCACATCAAAATGACTCTTCGGCCCCTAAAATTAAATGGGAGTCTTTGAAGTGCGTCCTCAGAGGGGTCTTAGTGAAACATGAGGCTAGAATGAAGATGGAATCCTCTGCAAAATATGTCTCCTTATTGTCTCGCCTAAATTCTCTGGAGTCTTTACACAAACAATCCAACCAGGAGTCGCCATGATCTTCTAGCTCACTTGAATGTTAAGCATTGTTACTATAGACAGATCACAGGCCGAGTATTCTTTGAATGGGAAAACAAATCAGGTAAGATACTTGCCAATGCTCTAAAGGAAAAGAGGTCTTCCCTATTTGTTCCCTCTATACGTACTTCTTCAGGAACTCTTACACATTTAACCCCAGAAATATTGGAAGCCTTTCGGTCCTTTTATACCTCTACAATCTCCCGAACCCTCCTTGCTCCTCTTCCCCGTCACACTCCTCTCCTTCATTGGCCCAATACATTTCAGATACTGCCCTTTCCACTCTTCCTACTGAGACAATACAGTATCTTGAATCTCCAATCACAGCTGAAGAACTGAATTCGGCAATTGCAGCCATGCTGGGTGGCAAAAGCCTGGCACCAGATGGTTACACGGCCAAATTCTTTAAGACTCTTTCGATGATGTATCCTCTCCTTCTGCTTTCCACCAGTCGTTCTGGCGAGCGTCATCACAGTTATCCCAAAGGATGGGAAGGATCCTTCTCTGTGCCCCAGTTATTGCCCAATTTCATTAATTAATGTAGATGCCAAATTAAATTAATTAATGTTTAAATTAATTGCTAACAGACTCTCTGAGCTTATGACCTACTTGATCCATCCCGACCAGGTGGGCTTCATCCGCAGAAGAGAGGCCAGAGATAACACCCTATGGAAGTTTTCGGTCATTTATCGTGCTAAATGCTTCAAAATCCCACTTTTCCTCCTCTCTTTAGACATAAGAATAGCCTTCAATAGGATAGACTGGGGCTTCCTAGAAACAACCTCCATCCAGATTGGCCTTGGAGATGTGATGAAGGCTTGCATTATCTCTCTATACTCACACAAATTTGCCTCAAAGGTTAATTATCCCACCTTTTCACCATTTATAAAGGCACGAGGCAGGGCTGTCCCTTATAGTCTGTCCTGTACGTTTTATGCATGGAGCATCTTCTTATAGACATCCACCAAAATCCAGACACCAAAGGTCTTAATGTCCCCCCCCGCCATTACAAATGTTCTGCTTTTGTTGACGATTTACTGCTTTATGTTTTTTCTCCTCTTACCTCTCTTCCTTCCTTGATGTCTACTCTCCAATGCTTTTCAAACTATAATAATGACAAGCTTAACCCTTCCAATGTTTCTCTACCCCAACCTGTAGTACGACAAATCAGAGGGTGGGCTCGCTGTACCGGACTGTCTCTCCTACCATCTAGCTCCATGTCTTTCCAGAGTACTCGACAGTTTTCACAACCGGAATGATAAACAGTGGGTCTATTTGGAGGTCCGTTCTCTGGCTTCCTAAACAAGACCGCCCCAAATCCCCCCATGTGTCTTTACCCCCGATTCTGGCCTCTATTGCCCTGACACAAAACGCATACATAAGAAAATAGATTTAGCCCCCATGGTGTACCCCTAACACTGATATTCGGTATCAAAGCATTCCCTCCAGCTTACACGGCTACCTCGTTTCTGAATCATAACAGGAATGATGGCTCTTCCTTTGTGTCCTTTCAGATATTCTCTTTGACAAACCCTCCTCGCTCTCCCTGCATCAGTATGCCCAACTACAAAATTTTTATACCGCAACTAAATCTGCCCTCAACCTACATCGCCCGCTTACACCTTTTGAAATCCTCTGCTCTGCGGCATGGCCAGTATCCCATCTGGTGAGTGCACTCACGGTCTTATTTTAACTCACACGTGTTGACTAGTTGCCATTCCGTTTAGGTTAGGAATGGGAAATCGTCCGTACATTGATGGATGAAGACTGGTCTATGGCCCTCGCACTTTGTCATAAAACCTTGATGTCGTGTAAAGCCCCCTCCTTCTGACGATTCTCTCTTGCTCCATCTCTAGGTGGTCCAAATCTCTTCTTCACTTATTATTATTAGCTGCAAGGACAGTGATACCATGCTTACGGAAATCCATCCTACCTCCTACCCTTTTGTCTTGGCTTCAGGAAGTTGCTTACCTCCATAGGATGGAGGAACTCATGGCAGACTCTCGCAAGCAGATGTCCAAACACCAAAAGCTTTGGCATCCATGGACAGAGTTCTCCTCCTCGCCAGAATTTAGAAATTTAAACATCATGACCTGATCTGCCCAAGTATGGTCTATGCAACTTTGCCTTTTAGACATACCTCTACTACCGCCCTTCTATCTTTCTCAGATCCACCCTCACTTTTAATTCCTGGTTCGAATGGCTTGGGGGTTGAGCGCGCTCCAGATGGCAGGTAATCCACTCCCTAATTTGTCCTGTTTACCTTGTTCTTTTCTTCTTGTCATCCCCTTTCTCCCTCTTTACATTCTTGTTCCTCCTTCTTTCTCTTCCCCCCTCTGGGTTCTTTTTTTTTCTTCTTTTTGTCTCTCTTTCTTACCCTTCCCTGCTCCTCCTTCCTTTCTCGTCTTTTTCTTGTACTCACTACCACAACGATGACTGGTACACCATTTCTGCATCGTTCTCCTTGTGCTGGCTCAGCACCTATTGTCACCTTGTGTATTGTTATTATTATTGAAAAACTTTAATAAATCTTTACTATAAAAAAAAAAGAAAACAGAGAGGAGGGGATTACATAGCAGCCTCCAGTGATTGCATAAAGAGGCCCAGCACAGCAGACTCAGGGAGAAAGTAAATACATGGCGAGTAAGGGCGTGCTTGCCTCAGACACATTATAGAAAGTTAAAGAGTACCTGTCATCAAACCATATTTTCTAAACTAATTCACATTATATTCGCTGTCTACTCCTGCCCCTCCTGCCTTAATAAAAATTTCTGAGCTTTAAAAAGCTCTGTATCATACCTTTCCCCTAGCTCACATTGTTTGAGCTCCCGGCAGGAGAAAGTGGGCGTTCCCCAGCAGGGACAACGTCACCTTTTCAATCACATAAGGAGCAGTATATTAAAAGTTTAGTTTGGTGACAGGTACTCTTTAACAAAATAAGCATTGAAACCACATTTTGGAGCTTTGTATACACATACATACATTTCCATACACACTAGTATGTTAGCGCTCGATGGTATATCCGTCAACCCTTTAACCTTTATTAAAAATAACACATGGTGGGTGTGGGTCCTGCTATAGATATTGCATTAGGGCCCTATAATTCTATTCTAGCCTCCGGCTCTATAGCCTCTAACAAACATTTACAACAAGATAAGATGATTTTTAATTGGATTCTGAACCTTCTGGAATCATTACAATTCCAAGTCGTATTCACATTCCCATAGGGCCGGCACTGTCTTCGCACCTGGAAGGAAGTTCTGCTTGAAGAGTTTGTTGAGATGATTTAATAGTTGTTATTTTGACATTTACTTCTAGAGTAATTTCTTTCATCATTTTTCCAGTTTCTCTGGGATTTGAGAGACATTTTTGCCGTGTACTTTACTCGTTCTGCTTTCGCATTAGAAGCTTATGAGGAAAACTTAATGGAAAAAGCTGGAAGAGCCAAGAATAGTAAGCCTATCTGTTCCTTACCACCATCTGATGGGGCTCTGTCCTACTGGCTGAAAGACCGCATACATTTTGGATAATTATCAACTTGATTTTTATGTTGGGGTTTTTTTGTTAGTAGAATCGAGCGCTATCAGAAGGTAGACTTCTTGGATTTGCCAGTCAAGTCCATTATTTTTGGAAAGCCATATAAGACAGTGGGGTCTTCTTGGCAGTAGATAATGGCTGAAAAGCTTAGTTCCTCCTCCTTGCTGCAGGTTCCCGACTTTATCCTTTGTACTGTTACAGGCAGTGACAGTTTCTAGCTCACCCTGTAGGGGCTGTGCACATATATGTACACTCCTCCAATCCCTACCAGGCACCACCAATCCTTGCTCCATTCTTCTCTGGTGCCTGAGCAACATTGTGCATTTCTTTAACAAAGGTGTATGTCTGCTGTGAGTCTGTTCTCCTGATCCTGCTTCTGTCTGATCCCTTAGTAATTTGCTGATTCTTCTGTGAATGACCTAGACTGTGGATCAGGCCTCTAGTTTCTAAACTCGCTAAGACCACCTGGCTGCTTCTGAACTACTCCAAATACTACAAATACCTACTCAGTTCCGCTTTGCCAGACCATGTTTGCTGCACTATTACCATCTACAGCATCTGCCTGTCTGGTCGGTGTCTTGCCTGTATCCCTAGTGCTTGACACCAGGGCCGTTCTGGCCAGTTTTGGTAAGCTTCCACGTCCTGGATAAAGGGTGAATACTAGAGAAATACTTAAACCCATTGAGGCGTTACAGAGGAGTTATGTCCAGTGTCCTCATGCTTTGGTCAGAGTGTGATCACAAAGAGCGTCTCTTACTGTGAAGAACCTTCTTTGTTCTTTATCCCACAGATAACCCATTCATATACATGGACACTTTTTGTCTGCACCTCAGGGAAATTGCTCACTTGGGGAAAGGTGGGGGGGGGGGGGGTGAGGCATTTACTAAGATCAGTGTATCTCACACCTGTCTTAAGTAAACCTTCATCAAGGTAGGATTGCACGTGCACGTGGCAGCCTCAGAAATCTACACCAACTAAGAAATGTCGTAGAGTTCCACTCCAATTAATACCTGCTATCACACCTAATTTGTATTAAATTTGTCATGTGTGGGATGCTACAGCCCCTCCATGCTCTCCACCAATCCCAGCCCACTTGGTGAGTGAGAAGCAGTTCGGCCAATTAGCTAATTTCCTACTGGAGTAGATCTTAATATATATCTCCCTAAATATCAGGTTTAGCCAAAAATTACAGCTGATCGTTGCGAATCACAGCAAGAGGACACTTGGTGATCATTTTTTCCCAAAGAAATCTTAAAGGGGTACTCCTCTGCTAGAAAACGTATCCCCTATCCAAAGGATAGGGGATAAGATGTCTGATCACAGGGGTCCCACTGCTGGAACCCCCCGCGATCTCCCACAACACCTGGCATTCTACACAAATGCCGGGTTCCTGCGGAAGTGGTCGTGGTGTTACAGCCATGGCCCCTCGTGATGTCACGCCCCCCTCCCATAGACATGAATGGAGGGGGCGTGGTTTTACGTCATGAGGGTTATGGCCGTGACGTCAGGATCACAGCCTCTGACTCCCAGAATTCTGAACTGAATGTTCAGAACTCTGGAGCACCCTTTTAAAAAAAAAAATTGGGATTGTCCAAAGCAGAGCACCTGTTTGTTTGCAAAACCAATAAATGTGTTTAAAGCTTATTTAAAGGTGAAGTATCATGAATTAAAAACTTATCCTCTTATCCAAAAGATAGGGAATACGTTTTAAGATTATGGGGGGGGGGGTCCAACTGCTGGATCCCCCCCCCCCCCCCCCCCCGTGGTCTCCTGCACTGGACCCTGGGAGCAGAGTGTGTTGACCCCTGCACAAAGCATCATACAGGGGTCAACATGCTCTATTCCTGGGGAGAGCCGGGGTCCTGTGCAGGGGATCCCAGCGCTCGGGACCCCCCCCCCCCCCCCCTGCAATCTAAAATGTATCCCCTGTCTTTTGGATAGGGGATAAGGTTTTATGCATGAAATATCTCCTTTAATACCATTATTTTTGTTAGTATAAACCCTCCTACCTATTGGTATCCGAAGATGAATATAAAACCAAAGCCTGGAATAAGATGAGTAAGTTTCCCAGAGATCTCCATCCCCTCCGGTCACACTGTGTAAGAACAGAACGTTTTAATCCAGTACATCGCGCACCCCAGCAGATAGGTGCGCGTCTCTCCGCAGTGTATTTTCTTCCACAATCTTCAAAGTATTTCAAAAATAATTTGAAATTGTTTGCTACGTTTCCTTAAGTTCCACTGAATGTGTTGAAGCAGAAAACGTGACTACAAAAGATAAAAAATAAAAAAATCTAAAAAGTTACAATAAAAACTCTATGACTCACAGTTTACAACAGTTTTAAGCTTAAAGGGGTACTCCGGAGGACAACTTTATTTTTTTTAAATCAACTGGTGCCAGAAAGTTAAACAGATTTGTAAATTACTTCTATTAAAAAATGTTAATCCTTCCAGTACTTTTTAGCAGCTGTATGCTACAGAGGAAATTCTTTTCTTTTGGAATTTCTTTTTTGTCTTGTCCACAGTGCTCTCTGCTGACACCTGATGCCCATATCAGGAACTGTCCAGAGCAGTATAGGTTTGCAATGGGGATTTACTTGTGCTCTGGACAGTTCCTGATATGGACATCAGGTGTCAGCAGAGAGCACTGTGGACAAGACAAAAAATAAATTAAAAAAGAAAAGAATTTCCTCTGTAGCATACAGCTGCTAGAAAGTACTGGAAGGGTAAATATTTTTTAATAGAAGTCATTTACAAATCTGTTTAACTTTCTGGCACCAGTTGATTAAAAAAAAAAAAAAAAAATGTTTTCCACCGGAGTACCCCTTTAAACTAGGCTAACTAAGACACAAAGCATCATGGGGTAAACCATAAATTGCAACTTTCTTGGTACTCAATTTGAAAAGTGACAAAAAATAAGGGTGTAGTCTCCAAAAAAAGGCAAATGTATTAAAGGGGTACTCCGGTGCTTACACATCTTATCCCCTATCCAAAGGATAGGGGATAAGATGCCTGATCGCGGGAGTCCCGCAGCTGGGAACGCCCGTGATCATGCACGTGGCACCCAGTTTGTAATCAGTCCCCAGAGCGTGTTTGCTCCGGGTCTGATTACGGTCGACCGCAGGGCCGGCGGCGTGTGACGTCACGCCTCCGCTCCTGTGTGACGTCACGCTCCGCCCCTCAATGCAAACCTACGGGAGGGGGCGTGATAGCTATCACGAGGTCCTTACTCCTGTAGAGTACATCAAGAGTCTGGGCAGGTTGAGGAGTTCCTGCTCCTGTACAGTCCATTGAGAGTCCAGACCGGTTGCAGAGTCTCTGCTCCTGTACGGTATATCAAGAGTCTGGGCAAGTTGCGGGGTCCCTGCTCCTGTACAGTACATCAAGAGTCTGGGCGGGTTGCGGGGTCCCTACTCCTGTACAGTACATCGAGAGTCTGGGCCGGTTGGGGAGTCCCTGCTCCTGTACAGCACATCAAGAGTCTGGGCGGGTTCTGAAGTCCCTCGGGTTGGGGAGTCCCTGCTCCTGTACAATACATCAAAAGTCTGGGCGGGCTGCGGAGTCCCTGCTCCTGTACAGTACATCGAGAGTCTGGACAGGTTGGGGAGTCCCTGCTCCTGTACAGTACATTGAGAGTCTGAGCGGGTTGCAGAGTCCCTGCTCCTGTACAGTTCATCGAGAGTCTGGCCGGGTTAAGAAGTCCCGGCTCCTCAGAACTGAGCGTCCCATGCTACACCTGCCTACCCATCCACCTGAAATATTCTATTGGGGTTTGTCCTAGCACCACCGGGGGTCTTGTTCACCTGATTTCACCTGGAATGTTTGCCCGGGTCTCTCTATACCTCGGTGGAATGGAGGTTGCAGTGCCTCTTCAATGCTTTTGTTGACTACGTAGGTATAATGATATACTAGCAGCATAGCCCATGAAAAACATCATAAATTCAGCAATATCTATGCTAAGAGCAATACTTCTGAGCTCTGCTACATCATTAATAACTTATTTACTTCTATTTTTAACACCCACACATGCAAAAAAAAGGAAAGACTCCCCCTCCTAAGATGGATGACTGCTTTGTCGATGGGTATAATGGTCTTTGGATCCAACAACAATAACTTTAGCGCTGTTCACTCCAGAAAGGAAACAGCTGCTTGTTATACGGGTATTGTGTACCAATGCCATCTGCTCCGACTGTTCTCTACGAGAGACGAAAAATAACCACTCTCCCTCCTTCTCTGTCCAGAGACTCTTTGGCTTGGCTTGTGGCTGAAGACGTAAATCCCCATCGTGTTTGCCAGTTCTTACAACGTTATGCCGTCCCCGCCATCTGTTGTTTGTTTCAGCTCTTATGTATCTCCACATTTCCTCTTCGAGAATCTAATAAATTGGTGATACAATGATCCGGGCCTCGCCTTGGCTGGAAGGCTTGACTGACGCTTTATCAACACAGTAAATTAGGCTAATAGAGATTACGGGCCCCCTGGTGACACGACTCCTCCTCAATTATTCGCAATGATCGTATGTGCACCAGGGAGTAAGAAGATCTGGAAGACCACAGGCGCCTGTATACAGCGGGATGGGGCAAAATAATATCCTCAGTATTTGTAACCCAGGAAACATTATATATATAGCCATATCAACAGATTTTATCTATACACTACAAATGATAAAAGGGGTACTCCACTGGAAAACATTTTTGTTTAAATCAACTGGTGCCAGAAAGTTAAACAGATTTGTGAATTATTCACATAGGAGGTAGTGCGGCACTGCGTGAGTGTACTGGATTTGGGATGGCAGGTAGGAGTTGGTGTAGCTGTAATGATTTGTAAATTACTTCTATTAAAAAATCTTGATCCTCTCAGTACTTATCAGCTGCTGTATGATCCACAGGAAGTTGTTTACTTTTTGAACTTCTTTTCTGTCTGACCACAGTGCTCTCTGCTGACACCTCTGTCCATTTTAGGAACTGTCCAGAGTAGGAGCAAATCCCCATAGAAAATCTATCCTGCTCTGGACAGTTCCTGACATGGACAGAGGTGTTAGCAGAGAGCACTGTGGTCAACAAAAAGGAAATTCAAAAGGAAAAGAACTTCCCCCTCATGACGTCACGCCCCCACCCTCTCAATGCAAGTCTATGGGAGGGGGCGTGTCACGGCTGTCACACCCCCTCCCTTAGACTTGCATTGAGAATGTGGGGGCGTGACATCATGAGGGGGCGGGGCTATGACGTCACGAGCTCCCGGCGCCGGCTCTAAGCGTTCGGAACATTTTGTTCCAAATGCTGAGCAGCGGAGTACTCCTTTAAGGATCATGTGACTACATGAATGTATTATATGAATATCTCAGGCTCCAAGAATATTTCCTCGTGTCTAATACACAGAAGGACTTCTCCGCCCGGACGCCTCCGCTTCACACTTCGCTTTTCACAGGTAAATCCAATTTCCCTGGTGTTACACAGATGTCACTCTCTCTCCTCCCGCTTATTCTCTCATTTCATCCTCTATAACGCTGACTATCAGGCGCCGTCACTCATCCTCCCCGCTCAGCGTCACTGATGGAGCCGCTTGTATCAGCGCGTCCTTCAGAACAGGTAAATTTTAGTTATAAATTATACATTTATATCGTTTATATAAAATGGTCCTCAAACCATTTATTTTATTACTATTTAAAGTACTGCAGTGTAAGAGACTTATAAGTGTCTGATCGCGCGGGGGGGGGGGGGGGGGGAGATTCATTAATAATATTTTAGGCTCTGTTCACACAGCATTTTTCCTGGAATATACTTGCGGCGTAAAATAATCCTGACGTACTAAAAGGTAAAAATTTGTATGACCTTTTTTTTCCTTTATTTTATGAGGAAGGGACTACAGTGCAGCCTGCAGTAATTGGGTTAAAGTGTAGCTCCCACCATCCTTTTTATACATTTTTCTGTCCCTGCCTATTGCCCATCTATCCCTAACCCCCTCCCTGCTTTTAATAATTTTTTACTATATTAAAAATGGCTTTTTGTCTGCCTGGTAGTGTGCTCACTACCAGGCAGACTTCCCCAGCAGGCACGTCACTGATGCCTGCTGGGGCCGACACTTCCGCCCTTAGTTCACTTATACAGGGTGCCTCCAGCTGTTTCACCCCTACAACTCCCAGCTTGCCCTGACATCTATTGGCTGTCAGGGCAACCTGGGAGATGTAGTGGTGAAACAGCTGGAGGCACCCTGTGTTGAAAACAATAAGTTAGGGGCTACCCCATTCCCTTCCCCCCCCTGTTGAAAACCCCAAAACCCGCTCTCCCCCAACCCCCGTGTTTAAAACCCCAAACCCCCGCTCTCCCCAAAACATACCCTAGAGTCCTGCAGAGTCCTGAGTCAGCAGAAGCGGCATGTAAATGCCGGGAGGCGGGGTCAGCGTGTGAGGCCAGGGAGCCAATGAGCTCTCAGTGCTCGCTCCCACCTGTCTGATTTACAGGCAGGGAGCAAGCGCAGCCTAAATTAATTAGGACCATTTGCCCAGCCGGCACCAGTCTGAATTCAGGCGTGACGTCATGCCAGGCTGCAGCCGGCCACTAGGAGGGAGACCCCTAGTGGCCAGTTTTCAAACATAAATATCACCCTAATAATAAAAAAAATAATGAAAATATATTAAAGATATGTTGTAGTGCATAAGTACTACAAAATATAAAAAAGAAAGTTGGTGACAGTTCCCATTTAAGAGACCCAGCACAGCACAGCAGACTCAGGGAGGAAGTGAATGCATGGTGAGTGAAGGCGGGCTCAGTGCTTGCCTAGGACTTGCCCCATTCTGAGCAGTGGATGTCAGAATGAGTGAGAAGCAGAATAGGAGGAATTTGTGACCCGAAAACAGAAGCTACACACATCAAAAAGACACATAAAGAATTTACATGACCTAGTGAGGAACATATAGAAGTATAATTTTTGTTCTGTGATAGGACAGGTACGCTTTAAATTTACTAAAAAAACGGGGCCTTTTTCTAATGGGTCTCGTTTGTGAAATATTATTATTTTTTTTGTTTTACTTTGCGTGCACAAAATCATTTAAACTAACAGAGTACATACATAAAAAAAAATGGATGTGAAATTTTCTCAATTTAATGTGTATATATATATATATATATATATATATATATATATATATATACAGTGACCCCCTCGACCTACGATGGCCCCAACATACAATAATTTCAACATCCGATGCTTTTGTATGTCGGGGCCATCGCATAAACGGCTATCCGGCAGCGCAGACTGCTTCAGCTGCCACCGGATAGCCGTTTACGGTGCCCCGTGTGGTCCGCTGACGATCACTTACCTGTCCTCGGGGCTCCAGCGGATCCTCTTCGGGATCCCCTGCATCGTTGGAGCTCTCCATTTTCGTCATCACGTCACTGCGCACGCCGTCCCGTCATCCAATAGGAGCGGCGTGCGAAGCGACGTGATGGCGGTGACGGAGAGCGCGGATGCCGGGGAAGCAGAAGCCTTGCCGGAGCATCGGGGACACCTCGGGGACGCGGCGATAGCGATGGAAGGCGACATCCAGGGCAGCGGTGACGAGCAGTGATGGTCCGGAGCGGCGGGGACAGGTGAGTACAACTTCCTACAACCTGCGGACCTCCAGATGTTGCAAAACTACAACACTCAGCATGCCCGGACAGCCATCGGCTGTCCGGGCATGCTGGGTGTTGTAGTTTTGCAACATCTGGAGGTCCGCAGGTTGTAGACCACTGTCCTATACTTTACATTGCACGGATCCCTCAACATACAATGGTTTCAACAAACGATGGTCCATTTGGAACGGATTACCATCGTATGTTGAGGGACCACTGTATATATAATTACATTTTTTATTATTATGCCTAAAAATACACTTTGCAAACTGTGGGGGTCATTTATCAAGGCCCAAATTCTTATCCTGAACCTATAAATTTGGGAACGTGCATTTATGATATCACTTTTACCGATGCAAATGGGTCTCTGCACCGAATCCAGTGGCCGTTTGATAGACGTGGTTTCCTAGGTGGCTTCCACAACTCAATAGGCAAAATCTATAATTTTTGTTGCCTCTTATAAACATATGTACAAATACCTATAGTCCAAACCTAAAAATATGGAAACCCAGGAAACATTTCGCCTATACTTCCCGAATATACCAACACCATCAGGCAGCCATGACAGCGTCATATGGAGTTGCAAATCAGCACTTCTTGTGTCCCAGATTTCGTTCCCCTTGTCTTGTCACCTTTGGAGCACAGAACTGTCAATCATTCTGGTCAAGTCAGATCAAGGTTAGCGTAGGCTGTAGGGCAAAGATTTGTTGAGGCGTCATATTATGTGTGGTTACATGAAAAGGTTAAAGGGGTTATCCAGGAAAAAAAAATTATTTTATATATCAACTGACTCCAGAAAGTTAAACAGATTTGTAAATTACTTCTATTAAAAAAAATCTTAATCCTTTCAGTACTTATGAGCTGCTGAAGTTGAGTTGTTCTTTTCTGTCTAAGTCCTCTCTGATGACACGTGTCTCGGGAACCGCCCAGTTTAGAAGCAAATGCCCATAGCAAACCTCTTCTACTCTGCACAGTTCCCGAAACAAGCAGAGATGTCAGCAGAGAGCACTGTTGTCAGACAGAAAACAACAACTCAACTTCAGCAGCTTATAATTATTGAAAGGATTAAGATTTTATATATATATATATATATATATATATATATATATATATATATATATATATACATACATATATATACATTATATAGAATATATATATATATATATATATATATATATATATATATATATATATAAAATGTTTTCCTGGAATACCCCTTTAATTTAAAGCAGTGGTCTCCGAACTGTGAAATTCCAGATATTGCAAAATTACAACTCCCAGTGAAAAAAAAAAAAAAAATAACTAAATAAAATAAAATAAAAAGTTACAAATGAAAAATTCTAATTACATCATAAAAAATAAATAAATAAAAATACTAAAGAAAAAATACATAAATAAATGTAAATAAATAAAAAAGATACAAATACATATAAATAATAATTGGAAAAAATTTATGAAAAAATAAATAAATAAATACAAACGTAAAAAAAAACTGTTACATTTAGTTATCATAGTTGATCGTGATTGTTTAGTATGGTGAAGATGCCTCTTAGGTTAGGATTTGTTTGTCCTTAAATCACATACTTATTTTTTACTTCCATAGTCACAAACGCTGGATGGTTGGATGGTTTGACGCCAGATGGTTGAACACGCCGAACAGCATCAGTTGTCATCAGTTGTCATCAGTTGTATGGTATCTGTGATCCATTGTTTCTGGCACCGGACAGGGGAACACAGCTTGTCCGGTGCCAGAAACAATGGACGCCGGATGCCATACAACTGATGACGATTGATAAACATTCATAAGTTGTGGCATCCGTTGCGTCGAGATCTAGGCTGAGTTCACCTATGCCGGATGCCAGACATATGTAAAACTAGACTTATTGGACAGGCGCGCACTACTTATGTTCACACAATAGTATTGTTGTGTTGCTTTTCTTTTATATTTCCTCCCCCCCCCCTCCCCTTTATTTTTTGCTTTTCTGTACCCCTAATGTTCTATACTTTTGTGAATGAATAAATAAATATGCAAGGAAATAAATAATAAGAAGTAATATATATATATATATATATATATATATATATATATATATATATATATATATATAAATAAATAAGTAAGAAAGTAAGTAAATAAGTACGTAAATACATAAATAAAAATACACAGCAATAAATAAAATAAGATAAATAAGTAAATAAATAAATTAGTAAATGAATACATTTTCCATCCTAACAATCATTCTTCCAATTCCCCTGCCATCAATACCCTCTGCCCCCAATCATTTCTTGTTTCAAGAATTCATGATGAGAACTGTGACCACATCTTCCAATACAGTGGTCCCTCAGCATACGATGGTAATCCGTTCCAAATGGACCATCGTTTGGTGAAACCATCGTATGTTGAGGGATCTATGCAATGTAAAGTATAGGACAGTGGTCTACAACCTGCGGACCTCCAGATGTTGCAAAACTACAACACCCAGTATGCCCGGACAGCCAACGGCTGTCCGGGCAGGCTGGGAGTTGTAGTTTTGCAACATCTGGAGGTCCGCAGGTTGAAGACCACTGGTATTGGAGGTTATACTCACCTGTCCCCGCCGCTCCGGACCGTCACCGCTTGTCACCGCTGCCCTGGATGTCGCCGTCCATCGCTGTTGCCGCGTCCCCGAGGTGTCCCCGACGCTCTGGCAAGGCCTCTGCTTCCCCGGCATCCGCGCTCTCCGTCGCCGCCATCACGTCGCTCCGCACGCCGCTCCTATTGGATGACAGGACGGCGCGCGCAGCGACGTGATGACGACGATGGAGAGCGCCGACGACGCAGGGAATCCCGAAGAGGACGCGCCGGAGCCCCGAGGACAGGTAAGTGATCGTCAGCGGACCACACGGGGCACCGTAAACAGCTATCCGGTGGCAGCTGAAGCAGTCTGCGCTGCCGGATAGCCGTGTATGCGATGGCCCCGACATACAAAAGCATTGTATGTTGATGCTGCCTCTGAGAGGCCATCGCATGTTGAAATGATCGTATGTTGGGGCCATTGTAGGTCGGGTGGGGGGGGGGGGGGTCACTCTTTTCTCACTGGATATATTTTAAATGTATTAAAAAAAATATAAATGTGAATAAATAAAAAAGATTTAAATAAATAAAATAAAATGCAAAACACAAATAAAAATACAAACTAAATAAATAAATAAATAAATACATAAAAAGTAAACATTAAAAATAAATAAATAAACAAAACTAAATAAATAAACATATAAATGAATATAAAGAAATCTCTATGCTAACCATCATCTCTCTATTCCCCCTGTCATCGATGCCCTCTGTCCCCAATCATTCCTTGTTTCTATCGATGCATGATGAATTGTGACCACATCGTCCAATCTTTTCTCATTGCGGTGACAAATACGTTACTTAACACGCTCGCCTGGTGATTAGATTTCTAACTGTGAACAGAGAACGACAAGAAGAGCCGAGGGCAACAATGCTAAGCCCCAAGGTAAGAAAGGCCTCCGGCCACCGGCTCTACTTGTTCTCCCTATAATCTGACCCTAAATCCTGGAGTCCCATCTCCGGTGCATTCCCTTCCTATTATGAATGGATCTATCGATAGGATCCAGCTGACATGTTCCTTCATAATCCTTATGCAACAAAATTTCAATTTTTCCATTTGAGTTTCATCTCTGAAGTGCGCAACGAGTAGGGAAGAGGGAGCGACGCATGAGTCTACCGGTACAGGCCTCTCCGTGTTAATGATTTTAACGTCTCTCTCGATAATACCGACATGTCGAGTGAGATATTTCACCGAATCAGCTGCAATGTTTTCTCCCCTCCAGTGATACACAAACAGCATAAATGTCATCGCTCTCCGCCACGCTCCCCCATGTCACCGCTCTCCTTCAGATAACTACTCTTCCTTAATAGCTTATGGCTAGAAAAACTATTTTCCTTTTTAAGTAGAGTCCATTATTTTAATAAGATCTCTGGAGGCCTGTTCGCCAATAGGTATATTTAATAATGAGAAGCGATAGTTGAGTAGAAGAGAGGAAATTCTGCAATAAATTGCTTTCTGACGCTGAATATGTTTTCACGCTTCTCCATCTCGTGTTTGATTACGGCTCGCGGTGCGAGGGACGGGCGCAAATCCACTCAGTATGAATATTCATCTCATTGCGGGGCCGCGCCGGCAGATCACAGTGATAAAGTGGTTTTCTGTATTAGATAGAGAATTCCTGTCGACACAGAAAACATGAAAAATGACGCTTGTCCTGTCTATATTATTTATAGTGGAATAATTCCAGGTATTGGCAGTCTGTCCAATGGTGCGATATCCGTGTCACATGATAAAGACATTATCAACATTGATTCCAAACAAGGTGGGACGATCCCTCAAGACGCCACATGCGCTATTCCTGCTGATCCTATAGATATCATTAAGTGCAAGATGGACAAATAAATACAGATTCAGGTCTGTGGATGCAATTACATGTAAGATAGTTCATTAAAGGGGTACTCCAGTGGAAAACAAATGTTTTCAAATCAACTGGTGACAGAAAGATAAACAGATTGGTAAATTACTTTTATATAGAAATCTTAACCCTTCCAGTACTTATCAGCTGTTAGTAACATATTTCATAAGGTTGAAAAAAGACCAGAGTCCATCTAGTTCAACCTATATCCCTAATGAGTCCCTACTGAATTGATCCAGGGGAAGGCAGATACACTACAGAGGAGTTTGTGAAGTTCTTTCAAGTCTGACCACAGTGCTCTCTGCTGACACCTATGTCCATGTGAGGAACTGTCCAGAGCAGGGAAGGTTTTTTATGGGGATTTGCTCCTACTCTGGATAGTTCCAGATTAGAAGCATATAACTAGAATATAACTACTATAATACCGCTCCTATATACAAGAATATAGCTACTATAATACCGCACCTATATACAAGAATATAACTACTATAATACTGCTCCTATATACAAGAATATAACTACTATAATACTGCCTCCTATATACAAGAATATAACAACTATAATACTGCTCCTATATACAAGAATATAACTACTATAATACTGCTTCTATACACAAGAATATAACTACTATAATACTGTTCCTATATACAAGAATATAACTACTATAATACTGCTCGTATATACAAGAATATAACTACTATAATACTGCCTCCTATATACAAGAATATAACTACTATAATATTGCTCCTATATACAAGAATATAACTACTATAATACTGCTCCTATATACAAGAATATAACTACTATATTACTGCCCCTATATACAAGAATATATCTACTATAATACTGTTCCTATATACAAGAATATAACTACTATAATACTGCTCCTATATCCAAGAATATAACTACTATAATACTGCTTCTATATCCAAGAATATAACTACTATAATACCGCTCCTATATACAAGAATATAGCTACTATAATACCGCACCTATATACAAGAATATAACTACTATAATACTGCTCCTATATACAAGAATATAACTACTATAATACTGCCTCCTATATACAAGAATATAACTACTATAATATTGCTCCTATATACAAGAATATAACTACTATATTACTGCCCCTATATACAAGATTATATCTACTATAATACTGTTCCTATATACAAGAATATAACTACTATAATACTGCTCCTATATCCAAGAATATAACTACTATAATACTGCTCCTATATCCAAGAATATAACTACTATAATACTGCTCCTATATACTAGAATATAACTACTATAATACTGCTCCTATATACAAGAATATAACTACTATATTACTGCTCCTATATACAAGAATATAACTACTATAATACTGCTCCTATATACAAGAATATAACTACTATAATACTGCTTCTATATACAAGAATATAACTACTATAATACTGCTCCTATATACAAGAATATAACTACTATAATACTGCTTCTATATACAAGAATATAACTACTATAATACTGCTTCTATATACAAGAATATAACTACTATAATACTGCTTCTATATACAAGAATATGACTACTATAATGCTGCTCCTATATACAAGAATATAACAACTATAATACTGCCCCCTATATACAAGAATATAACTACTATAATACTGCTCCTATATACAAGAATATAACTACTATAATACTGCTCCTATATGCAAGAATATAACTACTATAATACTGCTCCTATATACAAGAATATAACTACTATGATACTGCTCCTATATACAAGAATATAACTACTATGATACTGCTCCTATATACAAGAATATAACTACTATAATACTGCTTCTATATACAAGAATATAACTACTATAATACTGCTCCTATATACAAGAATATAACTACTATAATACTGCCTCCTATATACAAGGATATAACTACTATAATACTGCTTCTATATACAAGAATATACCTACTATAATACTGCTCCTATATACAAAAATATAACTACTATAATACAATGGCAAGTAGAAATGAAGGTAGACGGACGACTCACCCAGGTAGCAAAAATATCTTCTTTATTCAAGGCTTGCAGCTTAAAATAACAGCAGGTTCAGGGGGGTCTGTCAGCAGGAACGCAGGGCTGTGGAGTGCAACGACCGTATCGCTTCGGACTGAAGCTTCTTCCGGCCTCCAACAGGTGTTCTACGTCCTGCTGTGATTTAAAACCAGGTATGTGCGGAAGGGGGGAGGGGCCTTCACCTAGACAAAAAATCACCTACTTGCTGACATAATGTTAAAAACATTCTTAGCGAATTTACAAAAATGGGCTAAATTCTGCCCTATCGTTAAGTCCCGCTGGTCCGAGGGCTCCAGTTCTGAGTATCCAGCGGGTTTCCATTTGTATAAGAATATTTTCTCTATCTCCTCCTTCTTTCGGGGGAGGGATGCGCTGGATCCCAAAGAACTTTAGAGCCCTGGGATCATTTTCATGCTCTTCCTTCATATGTTTCATTAGTTTTGGGACTCCTTTCCCTGATTTCAGAGAGTAAATGTGTTCTCTGTATCTGGTAGACAATTGCCTTTTCGTTTTTCCGATATAAAATCGGGCACAAGGACACATTAACCCATACACTACATGTGTGCTTTTACATGTTATGACTTCTCTGACAGTGATATCTCTTCCTCCTAGGTTTACAAAATTCACTTTCATATTCTGAGAGCAATGTGAACATTGACCACAGGCGTAATTGCCTGGGGGAAGGGAACTGGTCAGCCAATCTTTTCTATCTTTCTCTGCGGTTTCTTTGCGTTTTTTAAATTTTTTTTATATATTATCACTAATTGTGCTGTTTTTTCTGAATGTTATTAAAGGTTTATTTTTGGCTACTATTTTCAGGTCTTCATCTTGTTCTAATATTTTCCAATTGTTGTGTATAGCTTTAGTGATTATATTATTTATGGGAGTATTAGCAAATGAGAAGGTGAATCTTTTATTTCCTATATCTTGAGTATTAGATGTTTTTTGTTTGTTAACTAACAGATCTTCTCTTTTCTTTTTATTTGCCTTCTCATAGGCTTGCTGTATGAGTTTTTCAGGATATCCTCTTTTTCTCAGCCTTTCTTTTAATTCTTCTGCCTGTATTTCGTATTTATATTCATGTGTATTAAAACGTTTTAGCCGAATAAATTGGCTATATGGCAGACCCTTTTTTACATGGTGACCCTTTGTTACTGGTTTTAAATCACAGCAGGACGTAGAACACCTGTTGGAGGCCGGAAGAAGCTTCAGTCCGAAGCGATACGGTCGTTGCACTCCACAGCCCTGCGTTCCTGCTGATAGACCCCCCTGAACCTGCTGCTATTTTAAGCTGCAAGCCTTGAATAAAGAAGATATTTTTGCTACCTGGGTGAGTCGTCCGTCTACCTTCATTTCTACTTGCCATTGTATGAAAGACTTTGTCCTTTATAGACGTAGACGCTCCCCATAGCACTTAGTACAGCAGGTCACACACCCCGGATAGTCCGGACAGGATAATTTGACTCACAGTCGAGTAGACAGTGCCTGGTGCTCTTCTCCTTATTACAAACCTAATCTTGCATACCTTTAGCACATTGTGGCACGTCAAATATCTCGTACTAGTAATAAAGTCATACCTAACCATGCAAATGGATACTGTCCCGGATGAAGACCCGGAATTCGATATGGGGCGCAGGAACGCAGGAGCCTACTTCACGTCTTGCAACGTGCAAAGCGATTTACAATTGATCAGCACAAAATCCCTAGAACATAAAATCATGACTCTATCTGACAAAGAGACTCGTATATTTTGGACCATTAATTCCTTACAAGCCTACATAGACAGTGGACGTTCCCCCAGAGGTTTACGCATTTACAAACAACCTTCACAATTTCAAGAAAATAAAGAATTCGTTGCTGCATGGGAACAGGCGCATATTCAACACTCTCTCAAGCTTACACAACTCATTCTGGAGCAAAATCATTTGGAATACCAACAAGTAAAAACTGCATTGGAAGACGCCAAGTCTGAATACGCTACTAGAGTAAATGCAGAACAACAAAATAATTTTCTAAAAAACATAAAAAGAAAACTGTCATTATTACAAGCCGAAGTCAAAACAAGAAAACAAGATAAATTCCTACGAGACAAGGATGACTTCCAGCATAATAAAGTCTTCAACTGGAAAAAACCTAAACCACAAACATATTACAATAAAAAACAAAAACCTAAAGCAGGAAATAATCCAACAAAGAAAAAGTCTGATTTTTGGACTTCGGATTCGGATTCTGCCCCAGAAGAGATAGTAGCAGAAACAAGCAGCAATATAAGGATGGAACCACAAGTCCCTTTAGGAAGACCACAAGAAGACACAAAAGGAGAAGGAGGCAGAGAAAACGCACCAGCTCCAAAGAAAAGGGTGGTGACATGGCGCAAAACATAGAAGAGGAGGACAATGTAGTCAATTTAACTTCAGAGACACTAGATGTCACCACCATAAGAGCTCTATCAAAAGGCCTTAATTTTGGCATCTTGGAAAACTTCCCGAGAGGAAGATTTTGAAATCGATATACAGAAGGGCATCAGAAAAATTAATCTGCATAAGTTTTTCAGCAACAAACCTAATAAAAATGCCATAGAAGCACTAGAGGGAGAAAAGCAGTGTTACATAGGTCCTTTGGGATTTATTCCCAACCCACAATTAACCACACAAGATATAACTAACATACAGATCTTGAGTAATTTAGAATGTGAACAGGGACCAATAAACAGCTTATCTAACTCCATCTTCACAGGGGGTAATCCCTCAACATTCTCCCCTCCTATCAGTCCAGGGAGTCCCCTTGAGCTGTTCAGAAAAGCAGTTACACAAGAGGTCAAAAGCATTATATACCCCAAAGCAGAAATTAATATTTCTTCAGAAGAAAAAATAGCAATAGAAAAAATTGCATTAAGAGATGACATAACTATTACAAGAGCTGACAAAGGAGGCTCGATAGTAGTTATGTATACTGAAGATTACAAAAAAGAAGCTCTTAAACAGTTAAATAATACCATTACATATACCAAATTAAAAGGGTACCCCACATCTAAAATCATCAGTGCACTCAAAACATTTCTCAGGGTTCAAGTAGACAAAAATATTTTGAGCAAAAAAACTGCAGAAAAATTGCTTCCAACCGCCCCCAAACCAGCTAAGTGGTACATTATACCAAAAGTACACAAAACACTATGCCAACCCCCAGGTCGCCCATCATAGCGGGCATAGGGTCAAGTACCGAATACTTGTCCCAATACATTGATTGGTTATTGCGTCCCATGCTGACTAGCACCAGGACATATTTAAAAGACACCACCCACCTGATAACCTCCATCCAGTCTTTTCATCGATGTAGAAAGCCTGTATACCCGTATCCCGCTGGATACGGGTATACAGGCCATCCGATACTTCCTAACTAAACCAGGTAAAACCAACCGTTTTGGTTGCACTGACTCTTCCGGCGGGGATGCGATTCGCATAGCGGGACACGCCCCCTCGTGAATCGCATCCCAAGCCACTCACCTGTCCCGGTCCCCAGTTGTCACGTCCTGGCACGAGCGGCTTCGCTCCCTAGGGCGCGCGCGCCAGCTCTCTAAGATTTAAATGGCCAGTGCACCAGTGATTGGTGCCTGGCCCAATCAGCCTAATTAGCTTCCACCTGCTCCCTGTCTATTTAACCTCACTTCCCCCTCACTTCCTTGCCGGATCTTGTTGCCTTGTGCCAGAGAAAGCGTTATAGTGTTTGCCCTACCAGTGTTCCTGACCTCTTGCTATTGCTATTGACTACGAACCTTGCCGCCTGCCCCGACCTTCTGCTTCGTCTGACCTTGCCTCTGCCTAGTCCTTCTGTCCCACGTCTTCTCAGCAGTCAGCGGGGTTGAGCCATTGCCGGTGGATACAACCTGGTTGCTACCGCCGCAGCAAGACCATTCCGCTTTGCGACGGGCTCTGGTGAATACCAGTAGCAACTTAGAACCGGTCCACCGACACGGTCCACGCCAATCCCTCGCTGACACAGAGGATCCACATCCAGCCTGCCGAATCCTAACAACTACTATAATACTGCCTACTATATACAAGAATATAACTACTATAATACTGCTCCTATATACAAGAATATAACTACTATAATACTGCCCCTATATACAAGAATATAACTACTATAATGCTGCTCCTATATACAAGAATATAACCACTATAATACTGCCTTCTATATACAAGAATATAACTACTATAATACTGCTCCTATGTACAAGAATATAACTACTATAATACTGCTCCTATATACAAGAATATTACTACTATAATACTGCTCCTATATACAAGAATATAACTACTATAATACTGCTCCTATATACAAGAATATAACGACTATAATACTGCTCCTATATACAAGAATATAACTACTATAATGCTGCTCCTATGTACAAGAATATAACTACTATAATACTGCTCCTATATACAAGAATATAACTACTATAATACTGCTCCTATATACAAGAATATAACTACTATAATACTGCTCCTATATACAAGAATATAACTACTATAATACTGTCTCCTATATACAAGAATATAACTACTATAATGCTGCTCCTATATACAAGAATATAACTACTATAATACTGCCTCCTATATACAAGAATATAACTACTATAATACTGCTCCTATGTACAAGAATATAACTACTATAATACTGCTCCTATATACAAGAATATTACTACTATAATACTGTCTCCTATATACAAGAATATAACTACTATAATGCTGCTCCTATATACAAGAATATAACTACTATAATACTGCTCCTATATACAAGAATATAACTACTATAATACTGCTCCTATATACAAGAATATAACTACTATAATACTGCTCCTATATACAAGAATATAACTACTATAATACTGCTCCTATATACAATAATATAACT
The DNA here is from genome assembly GCF_029499605.1 of Hyla sarda. Lineage (NCBI taxonomy): Eukaryota > Metazoa > Chordata > Amphibia > Anura > Hylidae > Hyla > Hyla sarda. The sequence goes on along the minus strand of NC_079191.1, from coordinate 440,345,980 downwards.
ACTATAATACTGCTCCTATATACAAGAATATAACTACTATAATACTGCTCCTATATACAGGAATATAACTACTATAATACTGCTCCTATATGCAACAATATAACTACTATAATACTGCTCCTATATACAAGAATATAACTACTATAATACTGCTTCTATATACAAGAATATAACTACTATAATACTGCTCCTATAGACAAGATTATAACTACTATAATACTGCTCCTATATACAAGAAAATAATGACTATAATACTGCTCCTATATACAAGAATATATCTACTATAATACTGCTCCTATATACAAGAATATAACTACTATAATACTGCCTCCTATATACAAGAATATAACTACTATAATACTGCTCCTGTATGCAAGAATATAACTACTATAATTCTGCCCCTATATACAAGAATATAACTACTATAATACTGCCTCCTATATACAAGAATATAACTACTATAATACTGCCTCCTATATACAAGAATATAACTACTATAATACTGCTCCTATATACAAGAATATAACTACTATAATACTGCCTCCTATATACAAGAATATAACTACTATAATACTGCTCCTATATACAAGAATATAACTACTATAATACTGCTCCTATATATACAAGAATATAACTACTATAATACTGCTCCTATATACAAGAATATAACTACTATAATACTGCTCCTATATATACAAGAATATAACTACTATAATACTGCTCCTATATACAAGAATATAACTACTATAATAATGCTCCTATATACAAGAATATAACTACTATAATACTGCCCCTATATACAAGAATATAACTACTATAATACTGCCTCCTATATACAAGAATATAACTACTATAATTCTGCCCCTATATACAAGAATATAACTACTATATTATTGCTCCTGTAGATAACAATGAGGTTGCAGCTTTTTATACCGTCACCATTATTAGTTGTCAGTCTCTGATGACTTTTTGCTCTTTTGATGATTTCCCGGGATTATGATGTCACTTTTCACATCTCTATCGATCTTTAATATTCACAATTGATGGAGATGACCTTTCTGTCTGAACACGAAGCAGCAGAATCACATAAGTAACATTATATTGATATTTTGTTTTGCTATAAAAATGTCAGCCTATTATTCTGATAAAACAATGACCCTCTGGGGGGCGCTCCGCTCTTGTGTACTCTCTCAGTTCATACAAGAAGCTTTTAAACTTTAGTGTAAGGGGCCCTCCAGGTATCTACAGGAGAAGGAATATTCTAGATAAAGACCTGTCAGGGTGACAAATTTACAAAAATATAAAAAAAAAAAAAAAATATTGAGATAAAAGACAATAAAACATTGTTCTTTGTTCTTTCAGTTGAGAATTTCTGCAGCAACAATATTTTCCTCCCTATTAACCTGTGTCCCGTACGGCAGAGCGGTCGTATTCACAGCGCAGGAATCTGCTGCTGCGGGGATCAATCTGCAAATTACATCAAAAAGTTTATGGTTCGTACCTGACGATAAAAAGATGTAAAAAAAAACAAACACGGCCACTATAATAGTAAACTATCCAAATCACCAGAAGATACTACAAACCTCCTCAGCTGTATAACGTACCAAGGCTTAAAGGAGTTTTATGCTTCTAAGAGACCCCTTTAAGCATTTTATACCTTAAAGGGGTACTACCGTGCTGACAACTTATCCCCTAAAGTATAGGTATCTAAAGTATAGGGGATAAGTTGCCTGATCGCGCGGGGTCCTGGACCCCCGCGATCTCACACGCAGCACCCCGCTATCATCAGGCCCTGGAGCGAACATCCGCTCCGGGTCTGATGACGGGGTCGGTGATCGTGATGTCACAGCCCCGCTCCCGTGTGACGTTACACTCCGCCCCTCAATGAAAGTGTATGGCAGGGGGCGAGACGGATGTCAGTGGGTATTATATGCTGCTATCTTACACTGTTATATATTGGATGTTTTTGGCACTTTATGCATATGGCACTTTACTTGCCAGCACTTTGATGTATTGACTTTACGTACATGCTGTGTGCGCTGCCTCTTTATAGTTTATATGCACCATGTTAGTGTAATTGTTACCCACATAACATCATCATCTTCATGCAGTGTGTCTGGTGATGTCACTGTTTTTTGATGCTATTCCTCCTTTTTATGACCATTTTTGGTCTTTTTAAAGGGGTACTCCGGCCCCAATACATCTTATCCCCGATCGCGGGGGTCCCCCAATCTAGCATGCAGTACCCACCTGTAAGCACAGCTGGAAGCACTGGAGGCACTCAGTCTTATGCCTTCTGACCACAGGGATGGAGTATTGTGACATCACGACTCCGCCCCCATGTCGTGACGTCACATGGGGGCGAAGTTGTGACGTCACATGGGGGCGGAGTTGTGACGTCACAATACTCCGTCCACGTGGTCGTGAGGCATAACACTGAGAGCCTCCAGCGTTTCCAGCAGTGCTTACAGGTGGGTGCTGCATGCTAGATTGTGGGGATCCCCAGTGGCGGGAACCTCGCGATCAGACATCTTATCCCCTATTCTTTGGATAGGGGATAAGATGTCTTGGGGCTGGAGTACCCCTTTAATGCATATCAATAAAACTTCATTTTATTAAGTTATTTAACCCCTTAAGGACCAGGCCATTTTACACCTTAGGACCGGAGCGTTTTTTGAACATCTGACCACTGTCACTTTAAACATTAATAACTCTGGAATGCTTTTACCTTTCATTCTGATTCCGAGATTGTTTTTTCGTGACATATTCTACTTTATGTTATTGGTAAAATTTTGTCGATACTTGCATCGTTTCTTAGTGAAAAATTCCAAAATTTGATGAAAAAATTGAAAATTTTGCATTTTTCTAACTTTGAAGCTCTCTGCTTGTAAGGAAAATGGATATTCCAAATAAAAATAAAAATTATTCACAAATACAATATGTTTACTTTATTTTTAATCATAAAATTGACATCTTTTTACTTTTGGAAGACACCAGAGGGCTTCAAAGTTCTGCAGCAATTTTCCAATTTTTCACAAAATTTTCAAACTCACTATTTTTCAGGGACCAGTTCAGGTTTGAAGTGGATTTGAAGGGTCTTCATATTAGAAATACCCCACAAAAGACCCCATTATAAAAACTGCACCCCTCAAAGTATTCAAAATGACATTCAGTCAGCGTTTTAACCCTTTAGGTGTTTCACAGGAATAGCAGCAAAGTGAAGGAGAAAATTCACCATCTTCATTTTTTACACTCGCATGTTCTTGTAGACCCAATTTTTGAATTTTTACAAGGGGTAAAAGGAGAAAATTTATACTTATATTTGTAGCCCAGTTTCTCTTGAGTAAGCACATACCTCATATGTCTATGTAAAGTGTTCGGCGGGCGCAGTAGAGGGCTCAGAAGCGAAGGAGCGACAAGGGGATTTTGGAGAGTACGTTTTTCTGAAATGGTTTTTGGGGGGCATGTTGCATTTTGGAAGCCCCTATGGTACCAGAACAGCAAAAAATCCCCACATGGCATACCATATTGGAAACTAGACCCCTTGGGGAACGTAACAAGGGGTAAGGTGAACCTTAATACCCCACAGGTGTTTGACGACTTTTGCATATGTAAAAAAAAAAAAAAAAAATTTCACTAAAATGTGTGTTTTCCCCCAAATTTCACATTTTTGCAAGGGTTAATAGCAGAAAATACCCCCCAAAATTTGTAACCTCATCTCTTCTGAGTATGAAGGTACGCCATAAGTGGACCTGAAGTGCACTACGGGCGAACTACAATGCTCAGAAGAGAAGGAGTCATATTTGGCTTTTGGAGAGCAAATTTTGCTCGGGGGGCATGTCGCATTTAGGAAGCCCCTATGGTGCCAGGACAGCAAAATAACCCCCACATGGCATACCATTTTGGAAACTAGACCCCTTGAGGAACGTAACAAGGGGTACCGTGAGCATTTACCCCCCACTGGTGTCTGTCAGAACTTTGGAACAGTGGGCTGTACAAAATTTTTAATTTGCACAGCCCACTGTTCCAAAGATCTGTCAGACACCAGTGGGGTGTAAATTCTCACTGCACCCCTCATTACATTCCGTGAGGGGTGTAGTTTCCGAAATGGGGTCGCATGTGTTTTTTTTTTTTGCGTTTGTCAAAACCGCTGTAACAATCAGCCAGCCCTGTGCAAATCACCTCAAATGTACATGGTGCACTCTCCATTCTGGGCCTTGTTGTGCAACCCCAGAGCACTTTGCGCCCACTTATGGGGTATCTCCGTAGTCGGGAGAAATTGCATTACAAATTTTGGGGGGCGTTTTTCCCTTTTACCTCTTGTCAAAATGAACAGTATAGGGCAACACCAGCGTGTTAGTGTAAAAAATTTATTTTTTTACACTAACATGCTGTTGTAGACCCCAACTTCACCTTTTCATAAGGGGTTAAAGGAGAAAAAGCCCCCCAAAATTTGTAACACAATTTCTCCCGAGTACGGCGATACCCCATATGTGACCCTAAACTGTTGCCTTGAAATACGACAGGGCTCCAAAGTAAGAGCGCCATGCGCATTTGAGGCCTGAATTAGGGATTTGCATAGGGGTGGACATAGGGGTATTCTACGCCAGTGATTCCCAAACAGGGTGCCTCCAGCTGTTGCAAAACTCCCGGCAATACTGGGAGTTGTTGTTTTGCAACAGCTGGAGGCTCCATTTTGGAAACAGTGGCGTACCAGACGTTTTTCATTTTTATTGGGGAGGGGGGTTGTATAGGGGGTATGTGTATATGTAGTGTTTTTTACTTTTTATTTTATTTTGTGTTAGTGTAGTGTAGTGTTTTTAGGGTACAGTCACACGGGCGGGGGATTACAGCGAGTTCCCGCTGCGAGTTTGAGCTGCCGCGCAAAATTTGCTGCATCGCAAACTTGCAGCCTGATACTCACTGTAAGCCCCCTGCCCATGTGAATGTACCCTGTAAATTCACAGGGGGGGGACCTCCAGCTGTTACAAAACTACAACTCCCAGCATGCACAGTTTATCAGTGCATGCTGGTAGTTATAGTTTTGCAACAGCTGGAGGCACACGGTTGGGAAACACTGAGTTAGGAAACAGACAATGTTTCCCAACCAGTGTGCCTCCAGTTGTTGCAAAACCACAACTCCCAGCATTCTCAGGCATGCTGGGAGTAGTAGTTCGGCAACATCTTTAGAGCCAGATGTTGCCGAACTACAACTCCCAGCATGCTGGGAGTTGTAGTTTTGCAACATCTGGAGGACTACAGTTTGCAGACCACTAATACAGTGGTTCCTAATCTGTGCCCTTCCTGATGTTGCAAAACTACAACTCCCAGTATGCCAAAACTGTCCAGGCATGCTGGGAGTTGTAGTTCTGCAACATCTGAAGGGCCAGATGTTACAGAACTACAACTCCCAGCATGCCTGGACAGTAAGGGCATGCTGAGGATGTGTAGTTTTGCAACATCTGGAAGGGCACAGTGGTCTCCAAACTGTGGACCTCCAGATGTTGCAAAACTGCAACTCCCAGCATGCCCAGACACCAAGGGCTGTCTGGGCATGCTGGGAGTTGTAGTTTACAGGGTCCCATTACAGCAATGCATGTCGCTTTACGGCGACGTGCATTGCTGTAAAGGGCCCGACCGTGGCTGAAGATCTACTCACCTGTCGCCGCCGCCGCCATCTTCCTCGCCGGGATCCGGGTCTTCAGGGACGAGGTAAGTACCGGGGCCGGGCCCCAGCACTCCCCCGTCCCCCGCCGCGTCCTCCGATCTTCCTCCCGTCTTCTCCGGACTTCAAGGGGCCGGGCAGGACGGGAGGAAGTAACCGCCCCCCCCTTGCGATTGGTCGGTTAGTTAACCGACAGATCGCAGGGTATAGGAGGAGGTGGCAGGCTTGCCACCTCGCTCCTAGGCTCCAGCATGGTTCTGGCTGTCTGTGACAGCCGGGGATCATGCGAAATTACCGGGCGGTCGGGTCCCAGAGACCCGATCAGCCCGGTATCGCCACAGATCGCCACAGATCGCCACAGATTCCCTACATGGCCCCCCTCAGCGTTTGCCCTGGATGCCTGCTGAAGGATTTCAGCAGGCATTCAGTTCCGATCTCTGCCCGGTGAGCGGCAGAGATCGGAAATACAACAGGACGTTCTCTAACGTCCTTGGGCATTAAAGCCCAGGTAGTGGGGACGTTAGAGAACATCCTATGTCCTTAACAGGTTAAAGGAAATTTGTCACCAGTGTCACCTGCACTAACCTGTTGGTACCAAACAAAGGCTTGGGGCATGGGCGGAGCTTAGTGATGTCACCGCTGCTGCTCCCTGCTGGGTAACGGTGTGAAAGAATAGAAGCGGTGACATCAGTAAGCTCCACCCATGCCCCGAGCTGGGTGCCCGGAGCGGAGCTAACGGAGGGCATCACCGAAGATCCCCACCACGGAACGGGTCAAGGTGAGTACCGTTGTCATCAGTGTCAACTGCACTGTCGGTACCGATAGGTGATACTGGTGACAGATTTCCTTTAAGTGACTTCATTTGTTTTTCTTGGTTTGATTTTGGATTGGGAGTTCACCATACATTGTGCCTTTGAATATACAGGGAGTACAATATTAGTATTACTAAACCCCCCGACATGCGATGGCCCCGACATATGATAAAATCCATTAACTGCTATCTGACAGCGCAAAATGCTTAAGCTGCTGTCGGATAGCAGTTTAAGCATCCTGGGCAGGTTCGCCTACCTATTCCCGCTGCTCCGGGTCCACTTTGTGATCCTCCGGCGTCTTCCGCATCTTCTCCAGGGTCCGGGCCTCGCTTTCTGGCGTCGTTATTACGTCACTACGCACGCCGCGCCGGCGCAGCAGCGTAATAACGTCACCAGAAAGCGAGGCCCGGACCCTGCAGAAGATGCGGAAGAAGCCAGAGGATCCCGAAGAAGACACCGGAGCAGTGGGACAGCATCGGGAGCCCCTGGGACAGCATTGGGAGTGGTGAGGACCTGGTCCGGAGCGGCGGGGACAGGTGAGTACAGCTTCCTATACTTTACATTGCACGGATCCCTCAACATACGATGGATTCGACAAACGATGGGTCGTTTGGAACAAATTACCATCGTATGTTGAGGGACCACTGTACTACGTAGTTACTTCCCGGTTTAAGTGCTTTGTCTTTTTGGCTAATGTGCGGACCTACTGAACTGATACCGTAAATAGTAAAACCACATTCAGTAATACACTGTATCTCGTGTAGTTGTCTATGGCACCTTGTATCTTTTTAGATTTTTAGGTTTTTAGATGTCTTTTTCACAAAAATTTTGCTGCACAATAAATAAGAAACAAATCCACAAACATTGCAGATTTTGACTGATATAAAATCTATAATAAGACAGAAGAGGTAATAAAACACTTGGCTTCGGTATCTGCCGCCTGGAGAATCGTAGTTAATGTCAATAGGTTAAAGACTTTTATTTACATCCTTTGTAGGAAATAAATAGGACGGTAAATAATCCTCATTGGATTTCAATGATATTTACGGAGCGTGTTCGGGCTTAATAGCGGCTGCGGGAAATGGAGCGGATCGGCTCCATCGTGGTCTGATCGCCACAGCGGCCAAGTTATCAACATCTTTCATTAAAGAGAATTAATGACTCCATAAACAAGGATTGTATCATGGGGGGATATGTTCTTATTGTAGTTTATTTATTTTTTTTATTAGGTTTTGTAGACCCTTGTGCAATAGCTGTTGGGCTTTTTAAGTCACTTTCAGAGTTGTCACCTGAAGCTCCTAAACCCTCGTGCAAAAGCTGTCAGGCTTTTTATGTCACCTTCAGATATGTCACCTGAAGCTCCTAAACCCTTGTGCAAAAGCTGTCGGGCTTTTTATGTCACCTTCAGATATGTCCCCTGAAGCTCCTAGACCCTCGTGCAAAAGCTGTCGGGCTTTTTATGTCCCCTTCAGAGGTGTCCCCTGAAGCTCCTAGACCTTTGTGCAAAAGCTGTTGGGCTTTTTATGTCACCCTCAGAGGTGTCACCTGAAGCTCCTAGACCCTTGTGCAAAAGCTGTTGAGCTTTTATGTCACCCTCAGAGGTGTCACCTGAAGCTCCTAGACCCTTGTGCAAAAGCTGTCGAGCTTTTTACGTCACCGTAAGATGTGTCACCTGAAGCTCCTAGACCTTTGTGCGAAAGCTGTCAGGCTTTTTTTTTTATGTCACCCTCAGATGTGTCACCTGAAGCTCCTAGACTCTTGTGCAAAAGCTGACGGGCTTTATATGTCACCCTCAGAGGTGTCACTGAAGCTCCTAGACTCTTGTGCAAAAGCTGTCGAGCTTTTTATGTCACCCTCAGATGTGTCACCTGAAGCTCCTAGACTCTTGAGCAAAATCTGTCGGGCTTTATATGTTACCCTCAGAGGTGTCACCTGAAGCTCCTAGACCAGTTATCTCAAACCGTGGCCCTCCAAATGCTGCAAAACTTCAACTCCCATGCTGCAAAAATTCAACTCCCATGCTGCAAAAATTCAACTCCCAGCATGCCTGGACAGCCAACGGCTGTCCGGGCATGCTGGGAGTTTAAGTTTTGCATCATCCGGAGGGCCCCAGTTTGAGACTACTGTGCTAGTTTACCAAAGCCACTCCCACCTTCTATAGAGGCCACACCCTTTTTTTTGTTAAACACTGGGGAAAAAGTGTCTAAAAGGAGTTTTGGTGCAAATTACACCAGAATTCTTATGTGTTTGCAATTGAAAATTTACTCTGTTATCTGCTTTCTTTAAAAAACAAAAAAACAGCGCCACTCTATAGGTCATTCCAGGCATTGCAGAACAGCCCCATTCATTTCTTCACCAGATTCAGCCCATGGATAAGATGGTCGGCTGCATTTTTTTTTCCCTTCCATGTCAACTATGTAAATTCTAATCACCTAATTAATGATTGTTTTCTTTCTCTCCCTCGTTGGTTACCATGGCGACATTAGCGTTAAAATGTATCCGCGATACCTTTATTGTAGATCCCTTTGAGGTCTAATGAATGGTATCCGGAGTGAGCGCAATCCTAATACGACTTGTACTTCTGTATTGTGGTGCTACCATGACAGCCGCACCCGGTATTCATGAGAGGCGACCAACCAGAGTTAACAAATACACCGGCGCCGATTCCCGGCGGACAGATATACGCCAAAGATGTCACTTTTTTGACTTAATTATCCAAAGTCAAGAAATATTCCCTGAAATGTATATTATTATAAATGGCCATTGATAGAAGGTGACGCCATGATTGGTGCTTTCCTCATGCCGCCCCATACCTAATGAAAGGAGTTAAAGGGGTACTCCGGAGACAAAAATATATATTTTTTCAAATCAACTGGTGCCAGAAAGTTACACAGATTTGTAAATTACTTCTATGTATAAAATCTTAATCCTTCCAGTACTTATCAGCTGCTGTATGCTCCAAAGGAAGTTGTGTAGTTATTTCCAGTCTGACTGCAGTGCTCTCTGTTGCCACCTCTGTCCGTGTCAGGAACTTTCCAGAGTAGAAGCAAATCCTCATAGCAAACCTCCAGCTTGGGGAGATGAAGGCCGTGCTGGGCAACCATACCTCGCTCAGTAAAGTTCTGTGCATGAGTCTCTTTTATCAGAAAAGGGATTGTGCCCAGAACTTTGGTAAGCGTGATATGTTGCCTCGGCAACCGTACTGCTCAGCGTGGCCTGGCCTGAAGATTGCGCAGGCTGAAAACGCTGAACTTTTGTCGTCATTTAAAAAACACACACAGAAAAAACCTTTGACATGTTACATTGTCCAGCCAATCCATAAACAGACACCATCATACTTATGTATCTTCTCAAGGACCTGTGCTCTGAGCCTACAGAGTTTCTTCTTTCCTTATGAAGCTGAATGGACATGACATATATCCTCCCCCTGTATCCTCCCCCAGTTTCTTCCCCATTCATCCTCCCCCTGTATCCTCCCCCTGTATACTCCCCCTTTATCCTCCCCCTGTATCCTCCCCGTGTATCATCCCTGTGTATCCTCCCCTGTATCCTTCCTGTGTATCCTCCCCCTGTATCATCCCCCCGTATTCTCCTCAATATTCTCCCTCATATCCACCCCCATGTCCTCCCACTTATCCTCCCCATGTATACTCTCCACATATCCCTCCCTTGTATCCCCCCCAGTATCCTCCCCTGTATCCTTCCCCCTTATCCTCCCCTCGTATCATCCCCCCTGTATCCCCCAGTATCCTCCCCCGGTATCCTCCCCCCGTATCCTCCCCCACATCCTCCCCCCGTTTCCTCCCCATGTATACTCTCTACGTATCCCCCAGTATCCTCCCCTCGTATCCTCCCCCACATCCTCCCCCCGTATCCTGCCCATGTATATTCTCCACGTATCCCCCCGTATCCTCCCCTCGTTTCCTCCCCCACATCCTCCCCCGTATCCTCCCCCACATCCTCCCCCATATCCTCCCCATGTATACTCTCCACATACCCCCCTGTATCCTCCACTCATATCCTTCCCCTGTATCCTCTTCCTGTATCCTCCCCCTGCATCCTCCCCCAGTATCCTCCCCATGTATACTCTCCACGTATCCCCCCAGTATCCTCCACTCATATCCTCCCCCATATCCTCCACTCATATCCTCCCCCTGTATCCTCTTCCTGTATCCTCACCCTGTATACTCCCCTGTATTCTCTTTCTGTATCCTCCCCCTGTATACTCCACTGTATCCTCTCCCCATATCCTCCCCCATATCCTTCCCCCGTATCCTCCCCCCAGTATCCTCCCCTCGTATCCTCCCCCAGTATCCTCCCCCAGTATCCTTCCCCTGTATCCCCCAGTATCCTCCACCTATATCCTCCCCCTGTATCCTCCCCTTTATCCTCCCCCTGTATCCCCCAGTATCCTCCCCTCGTATCCTCCCCTGTATCCTCCCCATGTATACTCTCCATGTATCCTCCCCTGTATCCTCCCCCCATATCCCCCAGTATCCTCCCCTCGTATCCTCCCCCTGTATCCTCCCCCTGTATCCTCCCCTCGTATCATCCCCCTGTATCCCCCAGTATCCTCCCCTGTATCCTCCCCATGTATACTCTCCTCGTATCCTCCCCCTGCATCCCCCAGTATCCTCCCCCCGTATCCTCCAGTATCCTCCCCCAATATCCTCCCCTGTATCCTCCCTCTGTATCCCCCAGTATCCTCCCCATTTATACTCTCCACGTATCCTCCCCTGTATCGGTTCCTTGTTGCTCGTTGCCTTCAGTTGCAGAAACCAATGTCACCGGCTGCAAACAAAGTAACTTTTTTTTTTTCAAAGCGAAAATGACAAGCAGAGCGCGCACGATATTGATCAGTGGAGAAGGTTAAATTAGGATTTTGCAGACTTTCGGGCTTGTGCGGAGCCGCATTAAATGTGATATTTGGCTTTAAAGCTTTTTGCTTCAGTTAGTCTGATGTATAATTCACAAAGGTAAAACAAGGCAGTAAAATTTCTCTAGTACCTTCTGATGTAGACAAAATGACGCCATAAAACGTGTGATCTGCCGCAATCTGCAGAATATATAATCAGAAGAATATCCACCTATAGAGGTGAGGAGACCGTGTGATGGCATTCGAGAAAAAGGATTTAAAAAAGCAGCAGAGGTCAAGAAGATTCAGAGGATATGTAATACCACTCCTGACCACATGGAGTGCTGTTGGCTAAGACATGACAATAAGCAGCAGGGGGCTGGGAGGCCTTTATATTTAGGTGTACAGTATGTAGAACAGTTCTCTACTTTCATCTAGATCAGTGTTCTCTGACCTGAGGTTCTCTCCAGCTGTTGTAAAACTGTAAAATAGAATTGTAGTTATTCAACATCTAGAGCAGTGGTCTAAAAACTGTGGGCCTCCCCCCGTATCCTCCACATGTATACTCTCCACGTATCCCCCCAGTATCCTCCCCCATATCTCCCCTAGTATCCTCCCCCAGTATCCTCCCCCCATATCCTCCACATGTATACTCTCCACGTATCCCCCCCAGTATCCTCCCCAGTATCCTCCCCCCAAATCCTCCCCATGTGTACTCTCCATGTATCCTCCCCCGTATCCTCCCCCCATATCCTCCACATGTGTACTCTCCATGTATCCCCCCTAGTATCCTCCCCCTCAGTATCCTCCCCCAGTATCCTCCCCCCCAGTATCCTCCCCCCAGTATCCTCCCCCCGTATCCTCCACATGTATACTCTCCACGTATCCCCCCCAGTATCCTCCCCTCGTATCCTCCCCCGTATCCTCCACCCGTATCCTCCACATGTATACTCTCCATGTATCCCCCCTAGTATCCTCCCCCCAGTATCCTCCCACAGTATTCTCCCCCAGTATCCTCCCCCCAGTATCCTCCCCTGTATCCTCCCCGTGTATACATTCCACGTATGCTCCCCAGCATCCTCTACTCGTATCCTCCACCTGTACCCTCCCTTGTATCCTCCCCTTGTATCCTCCCCCATATCCTCCCCTCGCATCCTCCCCTCATATCCTCCTCCCATATCCTCCCCCTGTATCCTCCCCAGTATCCTCCTGTATTTGGGGTCTTATTTGTTTGACTGTTATAGGGATCCTACTGTATTTGGGGTCTTATTCTTGTAATTGTTATAGGGATCCTACTGTATTTGGGGTCTTATTCTTGTAATTGTTATAGGGATCCTACTGTATTTGGGGTCTTATTCTTGTAATTGTTATAGGGATCCTACTGTATTTGGGGTCTTATTCTTGTAACTGTTATAGGGATCCTACTGTTTTGGGGGTCTTATTCTTGTAATTGTTATAGGGATCCTTCGGTATTTGGGGGTCTTATTCTTGTATTTTTTATTGGGATCCTCTGACAGACACTGGCTCTGAGAAACTATTGTAAACCCGACCTGTTTTGCCAGGTTGTGTGCCAGAATTTCCACCAGAATTAAAAAAAAATAAAAAAATAAAAAAACCTGACCAACTCTCCATTTTTCTGGGAAAACCCCAAAAAAGGGACGTGGCCACCAGGGAAAGGGGGCGTAGTCATCAAAAAAAAGGGGCGTGTTTCTGACATTTTCAAAAAATCCCAACATATTTACAAAGGTTTTCACAGAAAATGTGGTGGATTTGAGCTGAGGAAAAATCCGACAGATCAGAGCAGGTGGGAAAAAAAAGGAAAGTGTAGGGAAAAGTGCAAAATGCAGGGAAACAATTTTTACCGTGGTAAAAAAAAATTGTAGGGAATTAAAACCCACAAAGAAAACTACACAGCACTCTTAGTAAATCAGGGTCACTATGTTTAGGGTCCCTCTATAGTACACTGTTAATACTTTAGGGTCTTTTTCACATCACTATTAAAGGGGTACTCCGGCGCTTAGACATCTTATCCCCTATCCAAAGGATAGGGGATAAGATACCTGATCGTGGGGGTCCCTCCGCTGGGGACCCCCGTGATCTTGCACGCAGCACCCCAGTTAAAATTAGTCCCTGGAGCATGTTCGCTTCGGGTCTGATTACCGGCGACCACAGGGCCGATCGCCTGTGACGTCACGCCTCCGCCCCGTGGGACGTCACGCTCCGCCCCTCAATGCAAGCCTATGTCATATAAATAGTCACACGCCGCCGGTCCTGTGGTCGCCGGTAATCAGACCCAAAGCGAACATGCTCCGGGGACTAATTTTAACTGGGGTGCTGTGTGCAAGATCACGGGGGTCCCCAGCGGAGGGACCCCCACGATCAGGTATCTTATCCCCTATCCTTCGGATAGGGGATAAGATCTCTAAGCGCTGGAGTACCCCTTTAAGTATTATGTCACTTTTTATTCTTTTCCTTTTTAGCTTTGCGCTGTTTCACAGCCATTAATTCCCATGGTCTCCGGAGAGTTGTACTTTGCACTTCCTGATCCATAACAAATTCAATTGATAAATTGTGCAGCTATTTTGTGCTGATTGAAGACATACAGGAGGCCGCGGACGCCTAAACATGCCTGATCAGCAGCACGCGGGGGCGCACGCCTCGATGAGCATCATATATGTATGAAGTCATATAAATAGGACACGCGCTGTCACCAAACTACTGAAGTGAACGGAGTCCATGCTGCCATTATACAATACTCGTAATAACCCCCCCCCCCCCCCCCCAGGGCTTCTCAGTTATAGACATGTATCCCCCAGCTAAAACTACCCTGGGTGGGGGTATTTGTGCTACTGGGGCAATAAGATAAGTCTATGTCCTGGAGGAAGTATAAGTAGAAATAAAATAACTTAATACGGCACAAATCGAATTTGGTCGGAACTTCACAAACAGGTAAAAGTATTGTAGCAGCTGCATTAGGCTTGTGTGCTGCAGGTACCTTGTCAGGTCAGGCTTAGAAGAAGATCTCTAAGGGACAGTATGTAGGTTTAGAGCCCAGAGGGGCCCTGCAGTCCTGTACAATTCATAGGAACCATAGCAGCTGCATTGTGTTGCCCATTTGCCATGTCAGGGGCAGGTAAATCTGTGTAAAGTCATGCCAGTTATTTGTGTAGAGCACTGAAGAGAAAATGTTGTTCAAACAATGGTTTTGGGTCAAATTGGCTGACCCGTCCCTCTAATGATAATTAGATGACTCTGCTGACCCCGCCCTCTAATGATAATGAGATGAGTCTGGTGACCCCGCCCTCTAATGATAATGAGATGACTCTGCTGACCCCTCCCTCTAATGATAATGAGATGACTCTGCTGACCCCTCCCTCTAATGATAATGAGATGACTCTACAGACCCCGCCCTCTAATGATAATGAGATGACTCTGCTGACCCCGCCCTCTAATGATAATGAGATGACTCTGCTGACCCCGCCCTCTAATGATAATGAGATGACTCTGCTGACCCCACCCCCTCTAATGATAATGAGATGACTCTACAGACCCCGCCCTCTAATGATAATGAGATGACTCTACAGACCCCGCCCTCTAATGATAATGAGATGACTCTGCTGACCCCTCCCTCTAATGATAATGAGATGACTCTACAGACCCCGCCCTCTAATGAAAATGAGATGACTCTACAGACCCCGCCCTCTAATGATAATGAGATGACTCTGCTGACCCCTCCCTCTAATGATAATGAGATGACTCTGCTGACCCCACCCTCTAATGATAATAAGATGACTCTGCTGACCCCTCCCTCTAATGATAATGAGATGACTCTGCTGACCCCTCCCTCTAATGATAATGAGATTACTCTACTGACCCCTCCCTCTAATGATAATGAGATGACTCTACTGATCCCTCCTTCTAATGATAATGAGAACTCTACTGACCCCGCCCTCTAATGATAATGAGATGACTCTGCTGACCCCGCCCTCTAATGATAATGAGATGACTCTGCTGACCCCGCCCTCTAATGATAATGAGATGACTCTGCTGACCCCGCCCTCTAATGATAATGAGATGACTCTGCAGACCCTGCCCTCTAATGATAATGAGAAGACTCTACTGACCCCACCCTCTAATGATAATGAGATGACTCTGCTGACCCCGCCCTCTAATGATAATGAGAAGACTCTACTGAACCCGCCCTCCAATGATAATGAGATGACTCTGCTGACCCCGCCCTCTAATGATAATGAGATGACTCTACTGACCCCGCCCTCTAATGATAATGAGATGACTCTGCTGACCCTGCCCTCTAATGATAATGAGAAGACTCTACTGACCCCGCCCTCTAATGATAATGAGATGACTCTGTTGACTCCGCCCTCTAATCATAATGAGGTGATATAGCTTTGTCCATTAGTAAAGGTAACATTCTAGTCCCCAACACTGGATATCAGCCAAACTAGAATCTCCATAAAACTCTAGGTCAGTGGTCTCAAACTGTGGCCCTCCAGATGCTGTAAAAGTATAACTCCCAGCATACCTGGACAGCCAAAGACCTGTCTGCCTCCTCCATAGGATCCACACTGATCATGAAAGGTAAATCAAGGCTTCCCTTTTGCAAAACTTCAACTCCCAGCATGCCCGGACAGCCAACGGCTGTCCGGGCATGCTGGGAGTTGACGTTTTGCAACATCTGGAGGGCCACAGTTTGAGACCACTGCTCTAGACAGTCTATTCCAGGGGTCATTCCCCTCTTTAGTGTTGAGCAGATGGTCAGCTAGGGGAGACGCCTTTGCTGTAGTCCTCAGGGGGGCGCTATTTCTCCTTGCACAGTCTTATAGGCCAGGTAATGCTCTCTGATGGTTTAAGCCGCTCCAGCGCAAATCCTTCCGTCCTCGCTTTTGGTTTATGATCCTTGTAAAAACAGTTTTCAGTAGAGACGCCGGGAATTTGCATAATGAATCTGCAGCCGGAGCGGTCGGAACCACCCGGCCATGGTAGCAGCGCTGTGCGGCTGAACATCTGGCAGGGTTTCTGGAGGTGGCGGTCTGCATCAGCACCTCTGGCCGGCACCGATAGACATGGTGCCGGAGTCCTCCTAATTATATTTAGTTACCGTCAAGCGCCAAAGTCTAAAATAATTACAGAGAAATTCCTCCTCATTAAACTTTACTGCGCTTCTCTACCTGAACCACCGGGGGGACGGCGCAGCAAACCCTCGTGTCAGCAAGATGGCGGTGATTGGCATCAGAGCGAGATTTTACTGCTGCTCCGTGACACGCTGAGATCCTGAGCTGCAACCGGAGAGTCAGACAGATTTATATCTATTTATCTATCTATGATAAAAAGAAATATGTAAGCAAAATATTCAAAACATCACAATTTATTTATTCTAGTATGGAGTATGAACGCAACGCGCAGACATACACGCACTTACACGCTTGGAATGATATCATTGAGGCTATTAAAGGGGTATTCCAGGAAAAAACTTTTTTATATATATCAACTGGCTCCAGAAAGTTAAACAGATTTGTAAATTACTTCAATTAAAATATCTTAATCCTTTCAGTACTTATGAGCTTCTGAAGTTGAGTTGTTCTTTTCTGTCTAAGTCCTCTCTGATGACACGTGTCCCGGGAACCGCCCAGTTTAGAAGCAAATCCCCATAGAAAACCTCTTCTAAACTGGGCGTTTCCCGAGACACGTGTCATCAGAGAGCACTTAGACAGAAAAGAACAACCTTAACTTCAGAAGCTCATAAGTACTGAAAGGATTAAGATTTTTTTAATAGAAGTTATTTACAAATCTGTTTAACTTTCTGGAGCCAGTTGATATATAAAAAAAAAAAGTTTTTTTCCTGGAATACCCCTTTAATGATTGTCTGAGCAATGTTCTGCCACGCTGAATGCACTTGGGAACGCCAATCATCCTCTTCTGGCAGGTGTCCATTTTAGGGATGTTTGTGCCATCGACAGAGCAAGAGATTGGAGGACAACATTGATTGTTTACAAGGGCCGGTTCTGCCTACAGGCAAGATAGGCAGCCGCCTAGAGCGCCCTCTTGATGAGGGCGCCACTCTGCATGCTGCAAGAAACTTTGTAGCCAGCTAGTCTCCAAATCCCCTGTCCAGCCAGCACCACCGAGTAACCCCAGTTTTGAGATTACATGAGGAGGAGGTTTTTTACAATGTGTCACCCCAGTAGTAAGGAGATTACATGAGGAGGAGGTTTGTTACAGTGTGTCACCCCAGTAATAAGGAGATTATATGAGGAGGAGGTTTGTTACAATGTATCATCCCAGTAGTAAGGATATTACATGAGGAGGAGGTTTGTTACAGTGTGTCACCCCAGTAGTAAGGAGATTACACGAGGAGGAGGTTTGTTACAGTGTGTCACCCCAGTAGTAAGGAGATTACATGAGGAGGAGGTTTGTTACAGTGTGTCACCCCAGTAATAAGGAGATTACATGAGGAGGAGGGTTGTTACAATGTATCATCCCAGTAGTAAGGAGATTACATGAGGAGGGGGTTTGTTACAGTGTGTCACCCCAGAAGTAAGGAGATTACATGAGTAGGAAGTTTGTTACAGTGTGTCACCCCAGTAGTAATGAGATTACATGAGGAGGAGGTTTATTACAGTGTGTCACCCCAGTAGTAAGGAGATTACATGAGGAGGAGGTTTGTTACAGTGTGTCACCCCAGTAGTAAGGAGATTACATGAGGAGAAGGTTTGTTACAGTGTGTCACCCCAGTAGTAAGGAGATTACATGAGGAGGAGGTTTGTTACAGTGTGTCACCCCAGTAGTAAGGAGATTACATGAGGAGGAGGTTTGTTACAGTGTGTCACCCCAGTAATAAGGAGATTACACGAGGAGGAGGTTTGTTACAGTGTGTCACCCCAGTAATAAGGAGATTACATGAGGAGGAGGGTTGTTACAATGTATCATCCCAGTAGTAAGGAGATTACATGAGGAGGGGGTTTGTTACAGTGTGTCACCCCAGAAGTAAGGAGATTACATGAGGAGGAGGGTTGTTACAGTGTGTCACCCCAGTAGTAAAGAGATTACATGAGGAGGAGGTTTTTTACAGTGTGTCACCTCAGTAGTAAGGAGATTACATGAGGAGGAGGTTTGTTACAGTGTGTCACCCCAGTAGTAAGGGGATTACATGAAGAGGGGGTTTGTTACAGTGTGTCATCCCAGTAGTAAGGAGATTATATGAGGAGGGGGTTTGTTACAGTGTGTCACCCCAGTAGTAAGGAGATTACATAAGGAGGGGGTTTGTTACAGTGTGTCACCCCAGTAGTAAGGGGATTACATGAAGAGGGGGTTTGTTACAGTGTGTCATCCCAGTAGTAAGGAGATTATATGAGGAGGAGGTTTGTTACAGTGTGTCACCCCAGAAGTAAGGAGATTACATGAGGAGGAGGGTTGTTACAGTGTGTCACCTCAGTAGTAAGGAGATTACATGAGGAGGAGGTTTTTTACAGTGTGTCACCCCAGTAGTAAGGAGATTACATGAGGAGGAGGTTTGTTACAGTGTGTCACCCCAGTAGTAAGGAGATTACATGAGGAGGAAGTTTGTTACAGTGTGTCACCCCAGTAGTAAGGGGATTACATGAAGAGGGGGTTTGTTACAGTGTGCCATCCCAGTAGTAAGGAGATTATATGAGGAGGAGGTTTGTTACAGTGTGTCACCCCAGTAGTAAGGAGATTACACGAGGAGGTTTGTTACAGTGTGTTATCCCAGTAGTAATGCGATTACATGAGGAGGAGGTTTGTTACAATGTATCATCCCAGTAGTAAGGAGATTACATGAGGAGGGGGTTTGTTACAGTGTGTCACCCCAGAAGTAAGGAGATTACATGAGGAGGAGGGTTGTTACAGTGTGTCACCCCAGTAGTAATGAGATTACATGAGGAGGAGTTTTTTTTACAGTTTGTCACCCCAGTAGTAAGGAGATTACATGGTGAGGAGGTTTGTTACAGTGTGTCACCTCAGTAGTAAGGAGATTACATGAGGAGGAGGTTTGTTACAGTGTGTCACCCCAGTAGTAAGGAGATTACATGAGGAGGAGGTTTGTTACAGTGTGTCACCCCAGTAGTAAGGTGATTACATGAGGAGGAGGTTTGTTACAGTGTGTCACCCCAGTAGTAAGGAGATTACATGAGGAGGAAGTTTGTTACAGTGTGTCACCCCAGTAGTAAGGAGATTACATGAGGAGGAAGTTTGTTACAGTGTGTCACACCAGTAGTAAGGAGATTACATGAGGAGGGGGTTTGTTACAGTGTGTCACCCCAGTAGTAAGGGGATTACATGAGGAGGGGGTTTGTTACAGTGTGTCATCCCAGTAGTAAGGAGATTATATGAGGAGGAGGTTTTTTACAGTGTGTCACCTCAGTAGTAAGGAGATTATACGAGGAGGAGGTTTGTTACAGTGTGTTATCCCAGTAGTAAGGCGATTACATGGGGAGGAGGTTTGTTACAGTGTGTCACCCCAGTAGTAAGGAGATTACATGAGGAGGAGGTTTGTTACAGTGTGTCACCCCAGTAGTAAGGAGATTACATGAAGAGGTTTGTTACAGTGTGTCACCCCAGTAGTAAAGAGATTACATGAGGAGGAGGTTTGTTACAGTGTGTCACCCCAGTAATAAGGAGATCACATGACAAGGAGGATTGTTACAGTGTGTCATCCCATACCATGACTGTAATTACGGCTTGTCCTTGAGGAGAGAACATCACATCAGTCCTACTCCTGGGATTACAATGTGGGATGGCAGAATGTAGAGTACCTGGACTCCTCATATCTTGCACTAACAGCTCAGAAATACATTGTTTTGGCCATGGGACTAGTGGTCCGGCCATTTCTCCAAAGTGTCCTAGGAGCCATTTTTCAACAGGACGATGCCAGGCCGTCTGTTGCTCCTGTTACTGTGAGCAGCCGGAATGGCCTAAATCTGCTCCCATGGCCTGCACATCTCCAGATTTGTCTCCATCATGCACTTCTGGAACATATATTGCAAAAAGCTGTCAGCAGTGGATCTAGAGGATTTGCGTGGCCAAATGAATTCAGCATGGCAGAATATTCCTCAGAGAACCAGCAGTAACATAATTGAGGGCATGCCAAGCCGTGTAAGTGTTGGTATTTCTGCACATGGTGCTACTACTCCATACTTTGAATATTTTACTTCATACGGTGTCCATTTTAGTACATCGTCAGTCGTCAGCCGTAACTCCGTCCTCCGTCAGGTGAAACGGTGTCCCACCTCCTCCCTCGGACCAATCGCTGTCAGTCGTCAGCCGCAACTCCGTCCACTGTCAGGTGAAACAGCACCCCGCCTTCTCCTTCACACCAATCGCCGTCCTCCTTCAGCCACAACTCCCTCGTCCAAAACGCTGTCATGCCTCAGAAGATCCTCCCTCAGACACAGCTTCCTGCCGCATAGCAGGGCCGACGCTGCGCAGCATGTATAGCAGAGTCGAAGTACTGCAGACACTACATGTACTACAGAGTCTTTATAGCAGAACCAACACTGAATAGCGTGTACAGCAGAACCCGTATAGCAGAGAGACAACACTGACTCTGCTACACGGCAGGAAAGTTTTTTGTCTGAGGAATGACGGAGTTTTGGATGAGAGACTTTAGGATGACAAAGGAAGGAGGAGGGAGTTGCGGCTGATGCCTGACCCGAGGGAGGAGGCGGGACGCCGTTTCACCTGACGGAGGACAGAGTTACGGCTGACGACTGACGAAGTCCTAAAATGGAAACCGTAGCTTTAAGTTTTTTCAATTAACCAAAAAAAAAAAAAAAAAAAGAAATTCCTTATCCACTTTCTAGTCACTTATCCCCTAGTGTTTGCTCTCTAATCCCAACAAAGCACTCGGAGCCGTCTGGCCTTTGCATCACTTTGGGACTCGCTGTAATTGCTGTAGAGGGAGGACCTGGGTTCCCTTCTCGATGAGATATCTGTAGCTAATTACACATTCATCTGACACGAAGATACCATGAACTTATCACCGAGCAGCATCAAACACCACTGCTGAGCGGGCGGGCGGACATGGGGCTGGCGTCTGATTCAATTTGTGCTTGGAAATGTAAACATCAACAGCCGGCTATACTGCATCTATTTATTTATTTAGCTTAAAGAAGTAACTAAAAGAGTCAAAGGAAAAATCAGTTGTTGTTGTTGTTATTATTAATTATTATAATTTTTATTATTATAAAGGAAGAGATTGTCCGGCACAGACTGTGCAGTCTTCAATAGTTTATTGACTTAGAACCGACATCATGACAAAGAGGGGTTAATATTCTATTTCATTCATGTGACGCGTTTCAGGTGTCAGCATACACCCTTAGTCATATATGTATGTCACATGAATGAAACATGTCACATGAATAAAATAGAATATTAAACCCTTAAAGGGGTACTCCATCCCTAGATATCTTATCCCCTATCCCCGCTGGGGACCCTGTATTCTATCATGCGGCACCCACCCACCTGTAACGGCTTCCGGAACCGCTGGAGGCCCTCAGGCTAATACCATCCCGACCATGAGAACGTAAGAATCGGGATGTCACATCCGCCCCCTCAATGCAAGTCTATCGGAGGGGGCGTGACAGCTGCCACGCCCCCTCCCATAGACTTGCATTGAGGGGGCGAGTGTGAAGTCACACAGGGGCGGAGTCGTGACATCACGATTCTTCCGTTCTCCTGGTCGGGATGGTATTAGCCTAAGGGCCTCCAGCGGTTTACAGGTGGGTGCCGCATGGTAGAATGCGGGGGTTCCCAGCGGCGGTACCCCCACCATCAGACATCTTTGGATAGGGGATAAGATGTCTAGGGGTGGAGTACCCCTTTAAGGCAAATGGACGTACATTCACGTCCATTTGCAGCTCCTGAAGTATGACGCGCACTCAGCAGCTGAGCACGCATAATACTCGGTGGGTCCCGGTTGCTATAAGCAACTGGGACCCACGGATAATGCCGGACATCGCCGATCGGGCTCATGTCCGGCGTTAATCCTTTAGATGCGGCGATCAAACTTGATCGCCGCGTCTAAAACGAAAATAAACATTGGCGGTTAGCTGAATGGTGCTGTTCGCGACCGCCACGGAGAAATCGTGGTGTCCCAAACAGCTTGCAGGATGCGAGGAGGATGCTATGTTATGGGGGGGCTATAACATTGCAAAATAAAGTGTAAAAAAAATAGTTAATAAATAAAAAAAAATATTAAATTAACCCCTTAAGGACACATGACGTACTGGAACGTCATGTGTCCACTCCCGATCTATAACGCGGGGCCACGGCGTGGCCCCGCGTCATAGCGGGTCGGGCCCGGCCTCTAACAACGGCCGGGACCCGTGGCTAATAGCGCGCGGCATTGATCGCTGTGCCGCGCGCTATTAACCCTTTAGACGCGGCGTTCAAAGTTGAACGCCGCGTCTAAAGTGAAACCGAAAGCATCCCGGCTAGCTCAGTGGGCTGTTCGGGATAGCCGCGGTGAAATCGCGGCATCCCGAACAGCTGACAGGACAGCGGGAGGGCCCCTACCTGCCTCCTCGCTGTCCGATCGCCGAATGACTGCTCAGTGCCTGAGATCCAGGCATGAGCAGTCATCCGGCAGAATCGTTGATCACTGGTTTCTTATGAGAAACCAGTGATCAACATAGAAGATCAGTGTGTGCAGTGTTATAGGTCCCTATGGGACCTATAACACTGCAAAAAAAAAGTGAAAAAAAAAAGTGAATAAAGATCATTTAACTCCTCCCCTATTAAAAGTTTGAATCACCCCCCTTTTCCAATAAAAAAAAAAACACAGTGTAAATAAAAATAAAAATAAACATATGTGGTATCACCGCGTGCGGAAATGTCCGAATTATAAAAATATATCATTAATTAAACCGCTCGGTCAATGGCGTGCGCGCAAAAAAATTCCAAAGTCCAAAATAGTGCATTTTTGGTCACTTTTTATATCATTTAAAAATGAATAAAAAGTGATCAATAAGTCCTATCAATGCAAAAATGGTACCGTTAAAAACTTCAGATCACGGCGCAAAAAATGAGCCCTCATACCGCCCCATACACGGAAAAATAAAAAAGTTATAGGGGTCAGAAGATGACAATTTTAAACGTATTAATTTTCCTGCATGTAGTTATGATTTTTTCCAGAAGTCCGACAAAATCAAACCTATATAAGTAGGGTATCATTTTAATCGTATGGACCTACAGAATACATATCAGGTGTCATTTTTACCGAAAAATGTACTACGTAGAAACGGAAGCCCCCAAAAGTTACAAAACAGCGTTTTTTTTTTCAATTTTGTCGCACAATGATTTTTTTTCCCGCTTCACCATAGATTTTTGGACAAAATGACTGACGTCATTACAAAGTAGAATTGGTGGCGCAAAAAATAAGCCATCATATGGATTTTTAGGTGTAAATTTGAAAGAGTTATGATTTTTTAAAGGCAAGGAGCAAAAAACGAAAATGCAAAAACGGAAAAACCTCCGGTCCTTAAGGGGTTAAAAGTTAAAATTTAAGAAATTCAAAAAAGTAAAAAATTGTTCATTAAAATGTAACCCCTTCTCTAATAAAAGTTTGAATCACCCCCCTTTTACCAAAAAATAAAATGTGCAAATAAAAATAAAATTAAACATATGTGGTATTGCCGTGTGATTAAATGTCTGAACTATAAATATATTTAGTTAATTAAACAGCAAGATCAATGGCGTACACGTAAAAAAATTCCAAAGTCCAAAATAGCGTATTTTTGGTCACTTTTTATACCATAAAAAAAATGAATAAAAAGTGATCAAATGGTCCGATCAAAACAAAAATGGTACCGATAGAAATTTCAGATCACAGCGCAAAAAAATTAGCCCTCATACCGCACTTGAATTCTATTCCATCATTAAAGATTTTCATAATTTTTTTAAATAATTTTTTTTTACATAAAATGATCCTGAATACAAATATCAACATTTTTATGTACAGTATCTGGACTCTATATAGATATCTATAGCACAACATCTCCTGTCTGCATAGAAGAGACTTTTCTCCATTACTTTACTACATAAGCTGGGTCAGAGGGTATCCGTGACCCCCTCGCTCACTAAGGCTATGCTCATTGTATGCGTAGTTAAGAGGTAACACAAAGCCATCTATATATCCAACTACAAGTGATGGCTCCGGATGTACACGGCACATTGTCTTGGGGTCAGCTCCGATATGCCTCCATTAATTTCCCATTCAGTCGATGGGTTGGATTCTTTGAAATATTGGAGGTCCAGAAAACATTTCCTTAGAGAGTAGAAAGATTATTTGATCCTGACAATGGATTAGAATGGAATGAATCACGAAGATCCTTTGAGGCTAAAGCTGTCTACCTACATCTGCAGCTGCCGATAAAACCGTTCAAGGCCGCAGAAGGTATTGCTAAGACCCGACATGGTATTTTAATTTATGGTTGCATTTAAAGTGCAAATGGGATGAAAAATTCTATCTCCGGCTTCACCATCCGATTGTAAAATGATCAATGCAAATAGAGGTCAGGGCCTCAAATTGGGCTATTTATTTAGTTTGTGTTACAATAGCAAGATAAGAACGACCCATCAATCACTGAGCTGTGTGTGACTGTGAGGGTTCTCATTGTCCAATGCCTCTACTAGAGAAATCTGGGCAGTAACAGAGGTAATAGCACCATAAATAACACAATGGGCGCCATTTATTTTCTTTTGACGATTTAAATGTGTGTAAGTATCATCAGTAGTAGAGCCGACTATGTAAAGAGAAATTCTAATGAGAAGAAGAAGAAGAAGAAGAAGAGAGAGGGGAAGAAGAGGAAGCAGAAGAAAGGAATAAAAGAAGAAAAACAACGAGATAGAGAAAAAAGAGGAAGAGGAAAGAGGAGAATAAAAAAGAATGTAAAAAGAGGAGGAGACAAAGGGGCAGAAGAGAAGAAAGGAAAAGAAGATGAGGAAGGGGAAGAAGAGAAGAAAGGAAAAGAAGAAGAGGAAGGGGAAGAGGAAGATAAACAAAAAGAAGAAGAGGAAGGGGAAGGAGAACGAGAAGGAAAATAGCCGAGGAAGAAAAAAGAGAAATAATGAAATGAAAGAAAAAAGAGGAAGAAGAAGAGTAAAGGAAGAAAAAAAGAAAAAGAGGAAGGGGAAAACAAGGAGTAGGGCAAAACCAGGGGAAGAGGAAAGGGAAGGGAAAGAGGAGAAGAAGGAAATGAAATAAGAGGGTAAAGAGAAAGAAAAGTAAAAAGTAGGAAGAAGAAAGAAAAGAAAAAAGAAGAGAAGGGTAAGAAGAAGAAGAGAAGAAGATGAAAAAAGAAAGTGGAAGATGAAAATAAAAATTTAAAGAGGAAGAAGAAAAAGGGAAAGAGGAAAAATGAAAAGAAATTGAAGATGAAGGAGAAAGAGGAGAAAAAGGAGAAGGAAAAAGAAAAGAAGCAGAGGAAAGGCAAGGAAATGTGAAATAATAATGAGATGATGAAACAAGAAAGAGGAAGAAGAAGAACAAAGAAAAAGAAAAAGAAGAGGGGATTTCCGGGAGTTTTTTTTTTTTTTTTTTTATCTAAATATGCTCAGTCTGCCTTATAAAAAAAAAAAAAAAAAAATAATAATAATAAATTATTAAATACAAAATCTTTACTCATCTTTTTGGCTTCCACAAAACCTACATTATCATGATGTCTAATCTCTTCTGCACAGCCATTTTTGGACCTGGGGTTGGCACTAGACCCCCTGCAGCCAGCAGTGTCCTGCCTCAGCCAGTGTGCAAAATTGAGCAAATTTACAGGATATGACATAAATGTCTCATAGATCTGGGTCCCACCTCTGGGTCCTGCACCTATATTGAGTTCAAGGGCTCTCCTGCCCTCTCCAACCTGCTTGGGGTAGCCGGAGGTGGTCGATAAGCTGAAAACTGCTAATATTTACCTTAATGAATTAGGCTTAACAATAGAGGGTTCGCTATTCCCAGTTACATAAACCAGTGCAACTTGTGTAAAGTAAATAGAAATTAAACTAAATGCTTAAAACAACCAACTCTGCTGTATTCAAGTTCCTAAGCACCTCCGTATGCCACAAGTGAGTAAAAGGAGCCCGGGGTCCTTTATCTAGGCAGAGGAGGGGCCTACAACTATCCTGTGGCTGTACCATAAATGCTAAACTGGGAATACCTTTTTATGTTCTTAATTACTAAATCAATTCTCTTTTGAAAGTTTAGAGCTTATTAATCTATTTAAGAAATTTCAATAAACCCTTTAAGAAATCTGATTTAAAAAAAATTATTAATATCATAATTAAAAGTTTTAAACCAAATCCTTCTGAAAAGAGAAAAAATAAATTATAATTACCTTTTATTTAATCATTAATTTTTTTTACATTTCAATTCATACATTTAATATAATGTAATTAATTTTAATTTAACATTTTTCTAAAATAAACAATAATCTTTAATGTCTTAATAATTTATATAATTTCTGTTACATAATGGTGAAGAAGATTCTCTCTATACTGGGACTTATATTTCTAAGCCCAAATTAGCCCATTTAGTACATACAGCATTTACGGTCGTGGACATACGACAGATGTTGTGATTTACTTAAATTACATTACAGACCTTGGTCATCTCTGTCTCGCCATCTATTCTCTGCGAGTGAAATAAATAAAAATTATCCTGCCAAGCCTGACCTTTAGACAATGCTGACAAATCTCCAGACGATGACTACCGAGAGGTATTAAGAGACGTCTCCAATGACAGGTACAAATTATTTCATTCTGTTTAATGTGTCATTACAAAATATCACAGTATTATCATCTTTCGGTTATTTGTTTATCCACCCCCCCCCCCCACTCCTCTTCCTGAAGGATCATAATAAAAATCAGGAGGATAATTACAATTGGCATTGATAAACAGGGAGCGTTATTTTTAATAGCATTACACGGCGTGTAAAGGTCAAAGAATAGAAGTCACAGAAAGCTTATTAAGCTCTAAAGCCGATTCGGAGGATCCAAAGCTAAGACCATTAATTGGAGGGTTAAAGGGGTACTCCAGCCCTAATACATCTTATCCCCTATTCAAAGGATAGGTGTCTGATCGCAAACTTTCATTCAGCACCCACCTTTGCGAGCTCTCCGCAGCGCATTCTTTGAATAGGGGATAAGGTGTATTAGGGCCGGAGTACCCTTTTAAAGCAGTTCAAGAAGTTGATAAGATATTTCCAAATATTTAGAAACTGGTATAAAAGGTATATAATTCTTTATATTAATTAATTTATTTTCTTAGCAAAGGCTAACAAGCAATTTGAAATGTGAATTTTCATTTTTATTATAATTATTATTACGATATTATTATTATTATTGTTATGAATAATAACAATAATAATATAAATACATATATAATAATAATAATAGAAATTATTATTATTCTTTATTTATTTTATTTTTAATTATTTGATACTTTTTATACGGCCGTCACACCCCCACCCATAGACTTGAATGGAGGGGGCATGGAGTGAACACGTGGCATAGAATGTGGGTGCTGCACAGAGATTGCAGGGTCCCAGCAGTGGGCGCCCTGCGATCAGACATCTTATCCCCTATCCTTTGGATAGGGGATAAGATGTCTATGGCCGGAATACCCCTTTAAGGGGATTACATATTTATGTAATATGGTGCCTTTTGGGGCCACCCACTGAGACCCCCAAAAATTACAAGAACACCTCATTCTCGTAATTGTTGGGGGTCTTATTGGGTAGCTCTATGGGTGTCCTATGCCCCCTCATTTGAAAAGAGAAGGTGTTTGTAATGTAAGCTGACTCCTTGGCTGTCTTCATCTGGCGCACAAAGTGTTAACAATCCAAGCATTGTTTTGCATCGCTGTACCTTCTTTTTGCTCTACACTCCTAAACTAGTTCTGGCAAATGAAAGACTTGGCTGCTTCTTGTGGGGTTGCTCACTTATACATCAGTTCTGATGAGGAAATCAAAAGGGTAAACAAATAAGATATGGCACATGGTTTGAATATATTCGGATGAGAAGTAATTTCTTAGACACCCCCAGACGAAGTGACAAGTGAAAACACATTCGGGGTAGGTGTCCCTCAATAGGGTGCATGACTGGTCCATCTGTTATCTTTCATTTTGTTTCCTATTATCAGTCTCTCCCTCTTAAGCTATTGTTGTTATGCTAATTACTTGCTCTGCTGCCTCCTTCTGTGCATATATACCTGTGGAGTCAACCCTTAACATTCATGTTTAATGATTAGCGGTTTGAATGATGGAGCAGTATCATTGATTCTAATACTTTGGGACATGTGATGTATTTCTTTTGGATATAATTGGGACATACTCACCTTGCTCTTCAGTCTGTGTATTCTGATCACCAATTCATCTTTCTGTGATTTTGTGTAGTGTTTTTAAACATATTGTTTAATTGTTTAAAGATTTAATAAAAAAAAACTTTTTGAAAACGTTATCAAAGTGGCCTCTATTTTTGTGAGAGACCTGTATTAAAATCCAAGAGTTCTGGGTAACAGAAATTAACCCCTGAGGCTGGAATATCGGGGATGATATTGAAATAAATGCAACCAAAAATGTGGAAAAAAAATGTATAGAACACTTTTTTTGTGCTAATAATAAGGAAATTGATTTCTCTGAACCCTCCAGGTATTCACGAATGGATAGAAACTGTTAAAAAAAGAATGTAGAATCTACGGAGATGACTTAACAAGGTAAAGCATTTTATATGATGGGCAGAGATAATTGGTAGAGAGAATAAGAACAGCAACAAGAACAATAAGAGCAACAAAAAGAACAACACAAACAGCAACAAAAACAACACGAATAATAACAGCAACAAGAACAACAAGAACAATAAGAGCAACAATAAGAACAACACAAACAGCAACAAAAACAACAAAAACCACAACAAGAATAAGAACAGCAACAAGAAAAAAAACAATAAGAACAACAACAGGAACAACAATGCCAACACAAATAGCAAAAAAACAACAAGAACAGCAAAAACAATAAAAACAACAACAGGAACAACAAGAACAATGAGAACAGCAACAAGAACAGCAACAAGAACAACAAAAAGAGCAATAAGAACAACAACAGGAGCAACAAGAATAGCACAAACAAGTACAAGAACAGCCAAAAGAATAACACAAACAGCAACAAGAACAACGAGAACAGCAACAAGAACAAAAAGAATAAGAATAGCAACAAGAACAACAAGAACAATAAGAGCAACAATAACAACAACAAAAACAGCAACAAAACAACAACAAAAACAGCAACAAGAACAAAAACAAGAAGAACAACAACAGGAACAACAATGCCAACACAAATAGCAAAAAAACAACAAGAACAACAACAGGAACAAGAAGAACAATGAGAACAGCAATAAGAACAACAATGAAAACAGCAACAAGAAAAACAACAAGAACAGCAACAAGAACAACAACAAAAACAATAAGAACAACAGGAACAACAAGAACAATAAAAACAGCAACAAAAACAAGAACAGCAACAAGAACAACACCAAGAACAACACAAACAGCAACAAGAGCAACAACAAGAACAATGAGAACAGCAACAGGAGCAACACGAATAACACAAACAACAACAAGAACAACACAAACAGCAACAAGAACAGCAACATAAACTACAAGAACACAGTGCAGAACTGCAACAAGGACAACAACAAGGGATGCAGGTTCTTTAATCCAAACCACAAGCAATTTCTAATAGCAGAGATGTGTAACACCTAAATACTTAATCTGTGATATGTGTACCCAGGGGATTCATTACTTGCCCTAAGGGAATATGTAGCAATGTGCTCATGCGGTACTTTTATTTTGCAGTACGGTATATGATCACAGCTTTGGAGGTACTTTTAGTTCAGCACTTTGATGTCATTTGTTTGATAAGAAGAACTTGTCTTAGGAATGTAGAGAAACACAAACCTTCCCTCTGTTTTGCATCTTGTCCCAAATTATGCAAAAGAAAATATAAAAACAAATTAAAATTGCAAAGCCACGGATGAGAGCTTAAAGTCAGTTATCTAAAGGGGTGTTCCAATTTTTCAAAAACGTCATCAAAACCTTCCCAACAAGTTCCCAACACTATGAACAGTCTATAGAGACAGGTTTGACATTGTTTGCACTCGTCAATCTAAGCGGAAGCTCTATATCCGGCTGCAGAGCATTACAGCAATACTAAAAGTACATTTCCATTCTAGTAACAGTACAGAGGGAGTCAGCTGTGAAATCCTCCCCTGTGGCGGCACTCCGCTCTGTACACTAGAGGATTAACATCTAGAAGCAATGGAGTAAATGAAACATCATCAATTTCTATAAACAACTAACAGCCTCTGTACCATGTGACCGGCTGCCAAAATTACAGAAATCTGCAAACATTTTTTAAATTACTAAATTACAAATGATCTGCTTTGAACTTGTCTGCAAAATTGAATGGCAAAAATAAATAAATAAATAAATCAGGGGACAACCCCTTTAGCCCCTTTCCTATATTTAAAGGGGTTATCTAGCCAAAGAGCAGCAGAACTCTATTCTCGGAAAGCTCTTTGTTGCCTGGACTAGGGACGTGACATAACGCCACGCCCCCTCCATTCAGGTCTATGGGATGGCTGTCACGCCCCCTCCCATAGACATGAATGGAGGGGGCATGGCATCATAAGGGGGCGTGGCATTACAAACAAAGAGCTTTCCGAGACTGGAAATGCAGCCCTGCATAGAATGCGGGTGCTGCATGGAGATCACGGGAGGGGGGGTCCCAGCGACAGGTCCCCCGCGATCAGACATCTTTTCCCCTATTCTTTGGATAGGGGATAAGATGTCTTTAGCCGGATACCCCCTTTAATCCATAATAATACCAGAAAGTGAGCATGGAATGGGTCAGTTCTTTTGGCAGAGCTTGCTATATAGGCAGGGGACATTGACACCTGCCATCTGCTGTTGGGATCCTGAACAAAAAAAAACTCCTAAATGTGGTCAGGACAGTTTATAATCCCACGTGTCCCCTTGTCCTAACAGCATAAAACAGTGTCAGCTGTTTGGAACAGGAATGGTAGCTGACAGCAGTGGTTTCAAACTCTGGCCCTCCAGATCTTGCAAAACTTCAACTCCCAGCATGCCGTTGGCTGTCCGGGCATGCTGGTAGTTGAAGTTTTGCAAGAGAAAAGCTTTGATTTGCCTTTTATGATCAGTGTGAATCCTCTGGAGGAGGCAGACAGCTATTTGGCTGTCTGGGCATGCTGGGAGTTGAAGCTTTGCAAAAGGAAAGCCCTGATTTACCTTTTATGATCAGTGTCAATCCTCTGGAGGAGGCAGACAGCTGTTTGGCTGTCCGGGCATGCTGGGAGTTGAAGTTTTGCTAAAGGAAAGCCTTGACTAACCTTTCATGATCAGTTTGAATCCTCTGTAGGAGGCAGACAGCTGTTTGGATGTCTGGGCATGCTGGAAGTTCAAGTTATGCAACGTCTGGAGGGCCACAGTTTTAGGTTTTGTGCCCTTAAGGGTAGGGTCCCACATAGCTTATATGCAGTGTATTTCACGAGGCAGGACTCCGCTGGGCATCGGTAAATACACTGTATATTCAGAAAACACACAGGGCTACCCCGCAGCAGCCCTGTGTGCGCAGTGAGGTTTGGTAGCGGGCCGGCATGTCACAGTCACGATGGCGCACAAGTTTTGCCTCCAAACCTCACTGCTAATGTGGCGGCCGCAGGCTAACTGTTTGTTGAGAAAACACAGAAAGGATATTGCGCAACGTGAAACAGGCTGTATATACAGTATGTGGGACCTTACCCGAAAGAGGTATTCCCATATCAGCATGTTATACCCTTTCCCTAGGATAGGGGATAATTAGATGATTGATGGGGGGCCAACCTGTGGGACCCTCACTGATCGAAAGAATGTGGACATAATTATCCCGGAGTAAATGGAGCGCACCGACATGGCCTGCACTCCATTCCTTCTCCATAGGACTGTTGAACATTTTTGTGTTATTATTGTTATATTATTTCTTTTCTCAAACACATATTACATCTTCTTAGTTGTGTGGTAGCAGTGTGGTGCCCCAGAGCAGAACACCCTTGTCTGTCTGCTCTGTTGGGTGGGTGTTATGCTAAGGTGCCTATTTCCACCACCCAAATCTTTGTTTTGTAATTAAAATGCTTTACTTGTGTTTTCTAACCTTTTGGTGCTACTGTGCATTTAATTATATGTGAAGGATTAACTGTATTTCTCTGTCAAGGATGAGTTAGGAAACCACAGCAGCAGTTGCAGTCAATAAGGGCAAGCTAGCCCTTCCTCCACCCTGGTCTGGTCTTACAGGAAGGAGTTTAAGTTAATGTGGGGAGTGTAGCCAGAGTTCAGCACTAAGAAATGTTTGCCAGACCAATGGGGAAGAGAGGAGCGCTGGCTCCGAGTTATGTC
Organism: Hyla sarda; assembly: GCF_029499605.1. Lineage (NCBI taxonomy): Eukaryota > Metazoa > Chordata > Amphibia > Anura > Hylidae > Hyla > Hyla sarda. Next base: position 440,313,173 of record NC_079191.1, on the reverse strand, counting down.
CCTATTTTTGGGACAGGTGCCGGTGACCCAGACTCGATCAAGGTCCCCACGAAATAGGAAAACATGTCCCAACACTTTGAGCCGGTAAAAAAAAAAATATATTACTTGTTTATTACTTCCCGTCTCAGCAAGCGATGTTTCAGTCTTCTCTCTGGGACTATAGGGATCAAAAATAAAGTATGATGTATGACGCAAAAAAGAAAAAAAAACAAGTCCTCGTAAGACAGAAAAATAACAAAGTCATGGCTCCGACAAACCGAGGGGACAAAAATGTCAATATTGTTATGAAACATCCACTACGGTCAGGCCTGGTGCAAGGATTTTTGCCACCCTAGGCGAAAGCTAAGTTTGACGCCCCTTGACTCCTCACGATGTATGGAGGCACGTGCGATGTCAGGATGTTGGACGGACTTGACCTTAGTGATCGACCCTGTCTGCCTCAAGGGTGGCGCTGCGCTCCCCAGCAGGCTGAAATAGCAGATTACTATAGTATGGATGGGGTGGGGATAGCGTGGCAGGGTTTTGCTTGATAGGCAGGCGCTTCAGAAGGGCGGGTGCTTTGGATGCTGGCTAACTTTATTGCAGCAGGCAGAGCAGCGCCCCCCAACAAGAGGGCACTCTAGGCGGCTGCCAAGTTTGCCTATAGGCAGAGCCGGCCCTGATTGAGGATATTATTCTCTATGTTCGAAGAGGTCACTGTCACGTATGGGCAGGGAAGGAGTTCACACTATTCTTGCCCACTCCTCTACCCCTACCTACTTACATACCCACCCTAGGCGACGGGTCCGTGACCACCGTGACAATCCCTCCCTAGACAAGTGTAGGGAGTAAACTGTCAAAATAATAAAATACAATAATACAGACACAGGTCAAGGTACAGTAGGGAACAGACAGAATAACAGAATAAAAAACTAACAAACTCACAAAGTAAGTCAAAGTCCACTGTCCGCATCAAAAAAACAGGAGTTGTCAAAGTATAACAAACGCTAATACCAAAAGAAGATTCAGAGGGCGGAGCCAAAGGGTCAAAATGCCAGATATAACAAAAACAGTATAACGCTAGAAAGGAGTACACACTGAACTCTTTAACAGGCAAAGACTGGGAGTAGACTGCCAGCTTAAATAGGTCCAGACCGGGTGCACACATCAAGGTCAGCTGACCAGTCTCAGCAGACAGGCGTAACCAAAACAACATGACCAAACTAAAAGCTCTCAGTGGAAGTTAACCCTTCGGTTCCTTACAGTCACCAATTACGGCACCAATAAAACACTTCTCACTTTTGTTCTCTGAAAAGTTGGAAAAAAAAAAAAGAATTTCTTTCTTTGTATCTAACAAGTGTTCTCAGCGACTAATAGCCGGCAATGAGCTCAGAGGAGGAAACCACACGAGTCTGGCTCAGCCGTTCTGGAGTGCACTTCATGAGATTTATCGTGCCATATAAAAAGGAGAGGTAGACAATGATAATTATTGGATGAGGAGAAGGCGACTGCACAAATACATAAACAACACGTAATACAACCTCACGGTGACATCGCTGCTAATGACTCCGATACATTGCTGGAACCCATATGTATCACCGCATAAAACACTACCTAGTGTAATTCATAGCTACAATAAAGCTCAGGAGCTAAAGGGACAAATACAATGAGGGATGGGACTTTAAAGATGAGAACTGCAGTGCATTAGGAGACAAATGTCTATTACAAAATCACATCGAAAATAAAGCAGCGTAATGTAAAAATAAGCAAAAAAAAAATGTATAATAAAGTTTTCAGTGCATGTCTGCCTTCCCTACATGTTACAAAAGTTATATGATCCTGGTTACAGTATAGTCTACATTGTTGCTGTTGGAGACATCTTGGCCCCTGCTATCTGCACAGTCACTGCTGTATATAATACAGATCAAACTCCCTGCACAGTCACTGCTGTGTATAATACAGATCATACTCCCTGCACAGTCACTGCTGTATATAATACAGATCATACTCCCTGCACAGTCACTGCTGTATATAATACAGATCATACTCCCTGCACAGTCACTGCTTTATATAATACAGATCATACTCCCTGCACAGTCACTGCTTTATATAATACAGATCATACTCCCTGCACAGTCACTGCTGTGTATAATACAGATCATACTCCCTGCACAGTCACTGCTGTATATAATACAGATCATACTCCCTGCACAGTCACTGCTGTGTATAATACAGATCATACTCCCTGCACAGTCACTGCTGTATATAATACAGATCATACTCCCTGCACAGTCATTACTGTATATAATACAGATCATACTCCCTGCACAGTCCCTGCTGTAAATAATACAGATCATACTCCCTGCACAGTCACTGCTGTATATAATACAGATCATACTCCCTTTACAGTCACTGCTGTATATAATAAAGATCATACTCCCTGCACAGTCACTGCTGTAAATAATACAGATCATACTCCCTGCACAGTCACTGCTGTATATAATACAAATCATACTCCCTGCACAGTCACTGCTGTATATAATACAGATCATACTCCCTGCACAGTCCCTGCTGTAAATAATACAGATCATACTCCCTGCACAGTCACTGCTGTAAATAATACAAATCATACTACCTGCAGAGTCACTTCTGTATATAATACAGATCATACTCCCTGCACAGTCACTGCTGTATATATACAGATCATACTCCCTGCACAGTCCCTGCTGTAAATAATACAGATCATACTCCCTGCACAGTCACTGCTGTAAATAATACAAATCATACTACCTGCAGAGTCACTTCTGTATATAATACAGATCATACTCCCTGCACAGTCACTGCTGTATATATACAGATCATACTCCCCTCACAGTCACTGCTGTATATAATACAGATCATACTCCCTGCACAGTCACTGCTGTAAATAATACAGATCATACTCCCTGCACAGTCATTACTGTATATAATACAGATCATACTCCCTGCACAGTCATTACTGTATATAATACAGATCATACTCCCTGCACAGTCACTGCTGTATATAATACAGATCATACTCCCTGCACAGTCACTGCTGTATATAATACAGATCATACTCCCTGCACAGTCACTGCTGTAAATAATACAGATCATACTCCCTGCACAGTCACTGCTGTATATAATACAGATCATACTACCTGCACAGTCACTGCTGTATATAATACAGATCATACTCCCTTCACAGTCACTGCTGTATATAATACAGATCATACTCCCTGCACAGTCACTGCTGTATATAATACAGATCATACTCCCCTCACAGTCACTGCTGTATATAATACAGATCGTACTCCCTGCACAGTCACTGCTGTAAATAATACAGATCATACTCCCTGCACAGTCACTGCTGTAAATAATACAGATCATACTCCCTGCACAGTCACTGCTGTAAATAATACAGATCATACTCCCTGCACAGTCACTGCTGTAAATAATACAGATCATATTACCTGCACAGTCACTGCTGTATATAATACAGATCATACTCCCTTCACAGTCACTGCTGTATATAATACAGATCATACTCCCCTCACAGTCACTGCTGTATATAATACAGATCGTACTCCCTGCACAGTCACTGCTGTACATAATACAGATCATGCTCCCTGCACAGTCACTGCTTTATATAATACAGATCATGCTCCCTGCACAGTCACTGCTGTACAGAATATAGATCATACTCCCTGCACAGTCACTGCTGCATATAATACAGATCATGCTCCCTGCACAGTCACTGCTGTACAGAATATAGATCATACTCCCTGCACAGTCACTGCTGTATATAATACAGATCATACTCCCTTTACAGTCACTGCTGTATATAATACAGATCATACTCCCTGCACAGTAACTGATGTAAAGAATACAGATCATACTCCCTGCACAGTCACTGCTGTATATAATACAGATCATACTCCCTGCACAGTCACTGCTGTACAGAATACAGATCATACTCCCTGCACAGTCACTGCTGTATATAATACAGATCATACTCCCTTTACAGTCACTGCTGTATATAATACAGATCATACTCCCTGCACAGTAACTGATGTAAAGAATACAGATCATACTCCCTGCACAGTCACTGCTGTATATAATACAGATCATACTCCCTGCACAGTCACTGCTGTATATAATACAGATAATACTCGCTGCACAGTCACTGCTGTAAATAATACAGATCATACTCCCTGCACAGTCACTGCTGTACAGAATACAGATCATACTCCCTGCACAGCCACTGCTGTAAATAATACAGATCATACTCCCTGCACAGTCACTGCTGTAAATAATACAGATCATACTACCTGTACAGTCACTGCTGTATATAACACAGATCATACTCCCTGCACAGTCACTGCTGTAAATAATACAGATCATACTCCCTGCACAGTCACTGCTGGAAATAATACAGATCATACTCCCTGCACAGTCACTGCTGGAAATAATACAGATCATATTACCTGCACAGTCACTGCTCTATATAATACAGATCATACTCCCTTCACAGTCACTGCTGTATATAATACAGATCATACTCCCTGCACAGTCACTGCTGTACAGAATACAGATCATACTCCCTGCACAGTCACTGCTGTATATAATACAGATCATACTCCCTGCACAGTCACTGCTGTAAATAATACAGATCATACTCCCTGCACAGTCACTGCTGAAAATAATACAGATCATATTACTTGCACAGTCACTGCTGTATATAATACAGATCATACTCCCTTCACAGTCACTGCTGTATATAATACAGATCATACTCCCTGCACAGTCACTGCTGTAAATAATACAGATCATACTCCCTGCACAGTCACTGCTGGAAATAATACAGATCATACTCCCTGCACAGCTGTTGCTGTATAGATTACAGATCATGCTCACTAGTATTGAGTGACTCAGATTCAACCTGAATTTTAGGTGTTGCTTGGCTCGTCTAACATTAGAACTTTTACCGGTTTGGTTTGTGAGAACCAGTGAAAGCCTGAAAACACATGAAAAGCATGCTGTTTTGGTGCTCAAGGAAAGCGGAAGGAGTAGGAGACACTGGCATGACTTTTATGGTGACCAGCATATCACATGATACCCCGGGTTATCATATGATATGCTGGTTTAAGTATCAGCTCAAAGGCCAATAGAAGACAGCAAGGGGGGGGGGGAGTTTACACAGCTATAGGCTCACAAGTCGGTCTGAGCACCCAGTCTGAGCTGAGAGAGAGAGAGAGAGAGAGAGAGAGAGAGAGAGAGATAGGACAGACAGTGTGTGTGAACAGGAGCCACAATACTTAAGCAACAAACCTTATCCTTGAGCCAGAATCCTTATCCCAACTATAACAGTGCAAAAATCCTATAGGGACTATACAAGGATCCACAGCAAAGAAGTGATTATTCCCAGCCTATGTGTGTGGGCTGATCATGAGGAGACCTCCTGTGCATTTCTACATAAGCCACATTATGTACCACAAAGCCCAGCAAGCTTTTGCTCATCACCCCCCCAAAAAAAAACTAAAAAAAAAAAAAAGTAATAAACAGAACAAAGTTGAGCTGCTGCAGACCTGTACATACGGAAAGCACCATAAAACAGCATAGCACCTTTACTCACATATACAGGGATTAATCTCAAAAAGAGTATACCTACAGATTGTAACATAGCAGAGGACTAGAAAGTGTGTGCAATTAAAACACATTAGCCACGACCCCTACCATAGACTTGCATTGAGGGAGCGGGGTGTAATGTTAGGAGGGGGCGGGGCCATGATGTCACGATCCTGCGGCCCCTGTATTGCCAGTCATCAGGCCCGGAGCGAAATTCTCTCTGTGCACCAGACAACAGGGGGTGCTGCAGGATAGATCGCGGGGGTTCCCAGCAGTGGGACCCCCCCATGTTCAGACATCTTATCCCCTATCCTTTGGATACGGGATAAGATGTCTAGAGACGGAGTGCCCCTTTAATATCTTCTTAGTTGTTAATCTATATCATATCTATCTATCTATACCATATCTATCTCTATAATGTGACAGCACTGCAGGTGATGGGTTACACACTTGTATATCAAGGATAATGTAACCTTATGCTGAGGATTTCTATGTATAAAATGTATTTCTGACCCCTATAGAGAAATAGGATGGCCTTTGTGACCTCAGATCATGTGACCTTTATAGATAATGTATTATTCTCGCCCTCCCCGTATAAAACTCTTCATTGTTCTATTCAGGATCTCTCATGTATTTATTGCTGAATGTCTTATGTGAATGAACTTTCTAATCTCCAAGAACATGAATGAGAACCTAATTAATTAGACGGTAATAATAATATTATTAGCCATAGAAGTCCAGGCCTGGATTATACAATCCTCTAGAATAGCGATCACAGTGTAATAAGTCTGTTCCTGTAGTTTAGGATTAGATTCTACGTAAAGAACAGAGGGGACGTTCAATACTGGGACACAAAAATAATTCATTGTATGGTCTCCTCTAGATCACTGACTGCAACAAATCACTCAATGGGAACTTATGTGACCTCATTGAATCATATTTTATAGGTCATATATAATAGTGGCCACTACAGGGCAAATGAAGTATTACATAGCAGTCACTTAGATGATCAGATGATTTACATTCTGGCTCATAGATGAGGACCCAAAAGAAGAAGGACCCTCCAAAAAGAGGTCCATACTGTCTTTAATGCATATGTTAGTTTTTTTTTTTTTTTCATAGTTGGAAGTGTACTTTAGATACCATAACTGGCAGAACACCACTACAACAAGTAGCTGCCTAGGAGTCAGATGGGAGTCAGCAAGATGGATTTATGGTTAGCATTGTGTTATATTGACCCACAGAATAAAGGTCACTTGTCCGTTTTACTGTAATGCTCACTGTGTAAAATCGCAACCCCAAAAAGTTTTAAAATTCTGTATTATAATATATATATATATATATATATATATATATATAAATATATATATATATATATATATATATATATATATATAAAAGGGGTCAGTACTTTCCTCAGATATATATATTAATTTTGTCATAGTTTTTGAGACGTTATTACAAAGTACAAATGGTCCCACAAAAAAACAAGCCTCCTATGGCCCTGTAGGAGGATAATTGAAAGAGTTGCGTCTTTTAAAGGGAGAGAAAAAACAAATGAAACAGCAAAAATGAACATTAGTTGCATCATGAAGGTATTAATTGTAGATACGTGTTTTAGAGACAACATCCATTTTACTTCACGTTATATCAGCTTTTATCAATGCATGTAAATAAATCAAATGCTGTTTGTTTTTTGCAGCTTTCCTGCGTTTCTTTTTCCTAACAGCACTCTCTGTGGCCAGGCAGGGTACTGCAAGAAAACCTTTCAATGTTACCCGCATGATATATGGTTGTATATTTTCTTGTATTAATTATTATCATGATATCTGTTTGTTACCAATACCATGTCCCTTTTTGACCAGGACCCAGTGAACCTCATAATAATCCTCACATGAGATCACAGTTTGTTCATCATTATCTATGGTTCTGTCATTGTCGACACCTTGTTGTCTACACATGCATTTTTTGTCGTCTCATCGCTCCATATTTGTGCTGTCTGTAATGTACAGTCTTGGGCTGCCGAGGCATGATGGGAATAACTCCTTAGACTCTCACCTGTATATAGGCCTATGCATATCTAATCTTGCTATAGAGGAATCATACACATAGTGCAGGATGACAACCTCAGCTCTGGCAATTACAGATTTATTGATCACTTAAATTAATTAATTGACCAAATGTTTTAAAGTGCTAATTAGTAAGGTACTGTCCCCATTATGTTATGTCCCTATGCTTGGTGTATACATTGGAAAGAGCATATAGTCATAGGCCCTTTTGGTCCCCTTCAAACAAATATAGACACAGTATAAAATAATGTAGTGGATTATGTTATACCCCACAGTATACAGTAGTGTTTTCCAAACTGTGTGTCTCCAGCTGTTGTCCTATGCTGGGAGTGGTAGATTTGCAACAGCTGGAGACACATTGGTTGGGTAACACTGCTCTAAGCATTGTAGGTCTCCCATCCACTGCCTAGACCGTGATACCTGCTGTATAGCATGCTGGGAGTTTTATTTGGTGGGAGATCAACCACAAGCAACAGCTCAGAGCAGTGTTTTCTAACCAGTGTGCCTCCAGGTGTTGCAAAACTACAACTCCCAGCATGCCTGGCATGCTGGGAGTTGTAGTTATGCAGCAGCTGGAGAGACCCTGGTTGGAAAAAAACTACTCTGAGATATGTTGGTCTCCCATCCACTGCCTAGACCGTGATACCTGCTGCTTAGCAAGCTTGGAGGAGTAGTTTTGAAATAGCTGGAGGCACCTTTGTTGGAAAACATTGCTGTTGGTCTCCCATCCACTGCCTAGACCATACCGGCTGCCTCACATGCTGGGAGTTGTAGTTTTGCACCAGCTGGATGCCCAACACTGCTTTGAGCATCGTTGCCACTGCCTAGTCCATGATACCTGCTGCTTAACATGCTGAGAGTTGCATTTTTGCAACAACTGGAGGCACACTTGTTGGGAAACATCACTCTGAGCACTGCAATTGGTCTCCCATCCACTGCCCAGACCCTGATACCTACTGCTTAGCATGCTGGGAGTTGTAGTTTTGCAACAGCTGGGGACACACTGTTTGGAAAACACCACTTTGAGCATTGATGTTGGTCTCCCATCCACTGCCCAGACCCTGATACCTGCTGCTTAGCATGCTGGGATTTGTAGGAATTGCAAGAGCTGGAGACTTACTGTTTGAAAAAAGTGCAAGATAACGTGTGGTATGCATTTTTCTACAATGGGAGCCTATGGGCATATAGATTGAAAGGAGGTAGAAAATAATGTATAATTGTTGCAGCATAAGCTGAAAAGGCAAAAACGCTGAAAAGGCGTGCAGAGATTCATGTACTTGCCGAGCGCCGTCTTATATATTCCCTATCCCCGTGTTTATCACAAGGCAAAATAAAAACGTTCAGTTTTTCTTTTCCAGATTCACGACTTCTTCATACAATGAATCAATATCTGACAAGGTCATGGGCCTAAATAGCTATTTCTCCTGCACGGTAGGGAAGAATAAAACAAGATGATGGGTGACCTTTGTAAGGGGATGATATACCCATAGTGACAGAGCAATGAGCGCGCTCTAACATGGAAGCTGATTCTCACAAAAGGGCAAATGAACACAACGAAAGGTTCAGGAGGCGAACGTCCTCTCCTTCTATGGAGGTAAAATCAGAAGATCTCTGTTATGTGACACGCGGCCAAACACAACACAAATTGTCCCGACAGATATTTGTGATAATAATCATCCATTACTTCTGGGTCCTTTGTAAAATATTTGCAAAAGTCACATGGTGTCGGCTGGGAACAGAATAAAAAGGAATTCCAAAAATAATATAAGAAAGGATAAAATAATAATAATAATATGTAAAAGAGCATCCCTACGAATATTAAAAAAAAACTACATGATAATCTGTGTATCTCTACAGTATATGTACTATAAAGCTGGAGATTTCTGGAGTCCACACTTGACTCTTCCTTCCTTTTGTTCTTACAAAGATAAACCACTGCTAGAGGAGTCTGCAGGGGACATAGATGTCTGGAGAGAAAAAGAGAAGTCTGGAGAAGAAAAGAGGAGTCTGGAGAAGAAAAGAGGAGTCTGGAGAAGAACAGAGGAGTCTGGAGAAGAAAAGAGGAGCCTGGAAAAGAACAGAGGAGTCTGGAGAAGAAAAGAGGAGTCTGGAAAAGAACAGAGGAGTCTGGAAAAGAACAGAGGAGTCTGGAGAAGAACAGAGGAGTCTGAAAAAGAACAGAGGAGTCTGGAGAAGAAAAGAGGAGTCTGGAAAAGAACAGAGGAGTGTGAAGAAGAAAAGAGGAGTATGGAAAAGAACAGAGGAGTCTGGAGAAGAATAGAGGAGTCTGGAGAAGAACAGAGGAGTCTAGAGAAGAAAAGAGGAGTCTGGAAAAGAATAGAGGAGTCTGGAGAAGAAAAGAGGAGTCTGGAAAAGAAAAGAGGAGTATGGAGAAGAAAAGAGGAGTCTGAAGAAGAAAAGAGAAGTCTGGAAAAGAACAGAGGAGTCTGGAGAAGAAAAGAGGAGTCTGGAAAAGAACAGAGGAGTCTGGAGAAGAAAAGAGGAGTCTGGAGAAGAAAAGAGGAGTCTGGAAAAGAAAAGAGGAGTCTGGAGAAGAAAAGAGGAGTCTGGAAAAGAACAGAGGAGTCTGGAAAAGAACAGAGGAGTCTGGAGAAGAAAAGAGGAGTCTGGAAAAGAACAGAAGAGCCTGTAGAAGAAAAGAGGAGTCTGGAAAAGAACAGAGGAGTCTAGAGAAGAAAAGAGGAGTCTGGAAAAGAAAAGAGGAGTATGGAGAAGAAAAGAGGAGTCGGAAGAAGAAAAGAGAAGTCTGGAAAAGAACAGAGGAGTCTGGAGAAGAAAAGAGGAGTCTGGAGATGAACAGTGGAGTCTGAGGAAGAAAAAATGAGTCTGGAGAAGAAAAGACAAGTCTGAAGAAGAAAAGAAGAGTCGGGAGAAGAAAAGAGGAGTCTGGAGAAGAACAGAGGAGTCTGGAAAAGAACAGAGGAGTCTGGAGAAGAAAAGAGGAGTCTGGAAAAGAACAGAAGAGCCTGTAGAAGAAAAGAGGAGTCTGGAAAAGAACAGAGGAGTCTAGAGAAGAAAAGAGGAGTCTGGAAAAGAAAAGAGGAGTATGGAGAAGAAAAGAGGAGTCGGAAGAAGAAAAGAGAAGTCTGGAAAAGAACAGAGGAGTCTGGAGAAGAAAAGAGGAGTCTGGAAAAGAACAGAGAAGTCTGGAGGAAACAGAAAAATCTGGAGAAGAACAAGGGAGTCTGGAGGAGGGCAGAAATCTAGAGAAGAAAATAAGAGTCTGGAGATGAACAGTGGAGTCTGAGGAAGAAAAAATGAGTCTGGAGAAGAAAAGACAAGTCTGAAGAAGAAAAGAAGAGTCTGGAGAAGAAAAGAGGAGTCTGGAGAAGAACAGAGGAGTCTGGAGAAGAATAGAGGAGTCTGGAAAAGAAAAGAGGAGTCTGGAGAAGAAAAGAGGAGTCTGGAGAAGAAAAGAGGAGTCTGGAAAAGAACAGAGGAGTCTGGAGAAGAAAAGAGGAGTCTGGAAAAGAACAGAGGAGTCTGGAAAAGAACAGAGGAGTCTGGAGATAAAGAGGAGTCTGGAAAAGAACAGAGGAGTCTGGAGAAGAACAGAGGAGTCTGGAGAAGAACAGAAGAATCTGTAGAAGGACAGAAGAGTCTGGAGAAGAAAAGAGGAGTCTGGAAAAGAAGAGAGGAGTCTGGAAAAGAAAAGAGGAGTCTGGAGAAGAACAGAGGAGTCTGGAGAAAAACAGAGGAGTCTGAAAAAGAAGAGAGGAGTCTGAAGAAGAAAAGAGGAGTCTGGAAAAGAACAGAGGAGTCTGAAGAAGAAAAGAGGAGTCTGGAGAAGAACAGAGGAGTCTGGAGAAGAATAGATGAGTCTGGAGAAGAACAGAGGAGTCTAGAGAAGAAAAGAGGAGTCTGGAAAAAAACAGAGGAGTCTGGAAAAGAACAGATGAGTCTGGAGAAGAAAAGAGGAGTCTGTGAAAGAACAGAGGAGTCTGGAGAAGAACAGAGGAATCTGGAGAAGGACAGAAGAGTCTGGAGAAGAAAAGAGGAGTCTGGAAAAGAACAGAGGAGTCTGGAGAAGAAAAGAGAAGTCTGGGAAAGAACAGAGGAGTCTGGAGAAGAACAGAGGAATCTGGAGAAGGACAGAAGAGTCTGGAGAAGAAAAGAGGAGTCTGGAAAAGAACAGAGGAGTCTGGAGAAGAAAAGAGGAGTCTGTAAAAGAACAGAGGAGTCTGGAGAAGAACAGAGGAATCTGGAGAAGGACAGAAGAGTCTGGAGAAGAAAAGAGGAGTCTGGAAAAGAACAGAGGAGTCTGGAGAAGAAAATAGGAGTCTGGAAAAGAACAGAGGAGTCTCGAGAAGAACAGAGTAATCTGGAGAAGGACAGAAGAGTATGGAGAAGGACAGAAGGGTTTGTTGGAGCAAAGAAGAGTCTGGAGAGGACAGAGGTGTCTGGAAATGGACAGGCTGGGTGTTGAAGTTTTGCAACATCTGGAGGGCCAACGTTTGAGACCACTGCCTTAAATTAAGCAGAGCTCAAAAGGATCCCATGACAAACCTGCCTGTCACCTGACTCCTGTATTTAAGGGACTCTTCTGGGGGATACAATAGCGCCCCCTAGTTCTGCTATGATAGGGTTTGATATAATGACTTACTCTGGTCCTGGTCCTAATTTTAATCCCTGAACCTCCAAACATTTATGGAGAATCTGGTTAGAAAATGTAAATGACATTTGGTATTGGATTTCTTCTCCTTGAGACGACACCATCTTATATCTATACGCTCGGTGTCTTGTGGCGGTGTAATCCCCCAGTTTGCTCCTCATACATGAATCCCACAATGGCGGAGGAGGCGTCCAGGTGCATCTTAATTATAGATCTGATATTTTCTGACATTAGTTTCGCTCGCGTTTCTTCCTGCGCACGGCTGTTTGCACTTTTGCAATGAATTCTTGTTGGATAGTAAAGAAATGAGATTTGATCCCGGAGGTGAGGAGAGCGCCTGTATTATTCAAACAGGTTAAATGTCAAAGCAAATGTCATTATCTTTCCATTTAATGCTCCCTTTAGGCATCAGATGCTGAGCTCGGCTGATTACAGATTGAGGAGGCGGCCATGTTGTTACTACACCAATCCGTGGGCAAAATTCATTTACAGGTGTAGCAGAGGTGAATTAGTTTTCTGGCTTTTTAAGGATCAATGTTATTAGGGAATAATACAGAGGTTCTTGCATTTGCCTTGTGCTTACCTGTTTTAGCAGATGTTGCAGGCATGAGTTTTTAGCCATAATAATTCAATTTCATCACTGAAATGATTCCCTAATGCTGCCTTCAATTCCTATGAATTCTAAGGCTTTGCAGAGAGAGGGTGTAGTGTCTGATCACTGCACCTGGTCATCTAATTAGGCTGCTGATGTGAATTCAGCCAGGTGAACTAATTAGACTAATAAATGATGAAGTCGCTTCACATTATATGCAGTTTTTATGCTTTTTCTCATTTGAAGTGCATTTGTTTTATTAGAAAAATAGCGATTTGACATCTAGTCACAATTGATGTGTTTTATGAAGGTTTGCACTATTAAGGCTGTGTTTTCACATTACATTTTTACTGTATTTTTGACACATTTTCATGCAATTTGGTCTGTTTTGGCTGTGATTCTCCAAGATCGTGGAATTTTTTTTATTTTTATTTTTTTTCTGTGATTTGCACATTTGCAGTGAAATAGTAAAGTTTTTGCTGTAATTTTGGGAAAAACATGTAAAAACAAAAAAATGCAACAAAAGACATAATATTTTAACACAGCCTCAGGGTAGGTGTATATAGAGCTTGAGGGGAGGTGTATAACTCCTATATATCCTGATCCCATATACATAGCAGCAGTACACAGTTAAAACTGTAGTGCAGGTGTATAACTAATATATATCCTGATCCCATAGAGATAGTAGTAGTAAACAAATAGAGCTGGAGGGAGGTGTACAACTACTATATATCCTGATCCCAAAGAGATAGCAGCAGTATACAGATAGAGCCGGAGGGAGGTGTATAACTACTATATATATATATCCTGATCCCATAGAGATAGCAGCAGAATACAGAAAAAGCTGGAGGGGACATGTATAACTCCTATATATCCTGATACCATATATATATATATATATATATATATATATATATATATATATATATATATATCATCTGTATACAGATAGAGCTAAAGGGGAGGTGTTTAACTATCAAATATACTGATCCCATAGAGACAGCAGCAGCAGTATATAGATAGATCTCGAGAGGAGGAGTGTAACTACCATATATACTGATCCCATAGAGATAGCAGCAGTATACAGATAGAGCCGGAGGGAGGTGTATAATTACTATATATATCCTGATCCCATAGAGATAGCAGCAGAATACAGATAAAGCTGGAGGGGACATGTATAACTCCTATATATCCTGATATATATATATATATATATATATATATATATATATATATATATATATATATATATATACACCGTATTTATCGGCGTATAACACACTTTTTTTATGCTAACATTTTTAGCCTAAAGTCTATCTGCGTGTTATATGCCGATAGACTGTTTGTGACCCCGCAAAAGCCTCTGCAGTTCAATGATTTAAAGCGGGCGCTTTAAGTCATTTAACTGCAGCAGCTTCTGCCTGGCCAGAGTCCCACTGCCACTGCCCAATTCCCTCCCCGCCCCCGGTTTTATAGTGATATGTCCCACCGCCGACACTGCTCAATTCCCTCCCCGTCCCCGGTTTTATAGTTAAATATCCTGCCGCCACCATGGCCCAATTCCCTCCCTGTCCCCGGTTTTATAGTTACATGTGCCCCGGGGACTGCGGTCCTTCATGCTCCGGCGGCCTCCTGATCTGTCACTGTGCGCTGCGTAATGATGAGTGACATCCTCAACACGATGTCACTCGTCAGTCATTACGCGGCGCACAGTGACAGATCAGGAGACCCCGGGGCATGAAGGACCGCAGTCCCCGGGGCACATGTAACTATAAAACCGGGGACGGGGAGGGAATTGTGCAGTGGTGGCGGCGGGATATTTAACTATTAAACCGGGAACGGGGAGGGAGTAGAGCAGCGGCACTCATGCCCCACAGAAGCCACTGCACGTCAATGATTTAAAGCGCTTGCTTTAAATCATTGAACTGCAGAAACCATCAGAAACAGTTTATCGAGGTACACATGCACACACACGCACCCTCATTTTACCAAGGATATTTTGGTAAAAAAAACTTTTTTACCAAAATCTCCTTGGAAAAAAGGGGGTGCGTGTTATAGGCCAGTGCGTGGTATACCCCGATAAATACGGTATATATATATATATATATATATATATATATATATATATCAGCAGTATACAGATAGAGCTGAAGGGGAGGTTTTTAACTACCATATATACTGATCCCATAGAGATAGCAGCAGCAGTATACAGATAGAGCTGGAGAGGAGGTGTATAACTGCTATATATTCTGATCCCATAAAGGTAACAGCAGCAACAGTATACATATAGAGCTGAGGAGAGGTGTATAATGACTATATATCTCCTGATCCCATAGAGATAGCACCTGTATACAAATAGAGCTGGAGGGGAGGTGTATAGCTAATATATATCCTGATCCCATAGAGATAGCAGGAGCAATATACAGATAGAGCTGGAATGGTGGTGTATAACTACTTTATATCCTGATTCCATAGAGATAGCAGCAGCAGTATACAGATAGAGCTGGAGTGGAGGTGTATACCATGCAATGGCTGTGCGGGCATGCTGGGGGTTACAGTCTTGTAACATCTGGAGGGCCACAATTTATAGACCACTGTGGTAGAGAGACCTTTATGCTTTCTTAGGGCCTGGGGTAACCATTACCTTTGCACCCCTATGACTACGCTCCTGGTTCCCCATGTTCTTTGTAGAGTTGTTAGATGTCATTGAATTATACTTTTTATATTAATAACACGTTATATTTCTGCCACCGTCTCCTAAGGACAATCGGCAAAATTGCGGCACCATAAGAAAATCCATTATAGATATAGAGGTGCTACGAAATGTCTTTTAAGCCGACCGTTCCTTCTGGATCTCGATGTTCTCTGTGTAATTACAATGAATTGACTTCAATTTAATATAATTTTTTTGGAAGTTGTTCTTGTGCTTTATTGAGAAGTTCTGGGGTCAGTAGAAATAATAGAAGCCTTATAGATATTTTCTTCTATTTGTGACCATACGGTGAGTGTTCAGAGAGCTCAGATAATGACATTTATATATGGTTAGATGTATGTTCCAGCAAAGCTTTCGAATGGCTGGAGATATTTCAAGTAAAGTTGGTAAACATGTTTCTTATTTGTCAAATACAAATATAGTAGGGTTTAGGAAAGTCCCGATATCGACAATCAGCCCAAGAGTAAAACAGCATCGGTGAGACAGTTAAATCATACTTTACCAGGCAGGATGTTTAAAACTTCCGGGCAATCTCCACAGCCAGAGAGTAAACACTTGAGAGATGTACTGTAAATTCAATGCAATCTGTGGGACTTGGGGTACGTTACAACTTCTGAACGCTTTACTCTCGGGCTGCAGAGATTGTCCAGGAGTTTTAAACATCCTGCTGCTGAACCAATGTAATGGTAAAGTATGATTTAACTGTCCGACAGGCAGGTTCAGAAAATAATGCAGGGATCGGGAGTGGGGACAGGTGGGCAGGGGAGAGAGGATTCATTGCAGGCAAAGAGACAGTGCAGGGGACAGGGAGAAGGCATGGCAGCCTATTATACAAGTAGCCTATTACTGCTGGGGCTTCAGGAGACTGAGAAAGCTGGGTGGCATGCATTATGCATGTCACACAGCTTTCCCAGTCTCCTAAAGAGCGTTGCATTTATATAGCAGAATACCAGTCTCATGAAGAGTGTTCCAATACCAAAATATAGCCCTCAGACAGTCCAGTCCACAAGAACCCTATATTTCCCACTCTACTATATAACCTCCCCCCATTGCTTTATTAATTAAACTGTTCTCTGAATTAAAATAAGGAGGTAATCTGTCCCCCGCACTTATATTGTTTCTAACACCTCCATGTAGGTTTGACTGTATCCTATTGTGTTGTGCATGCAGTCCACATACAGCTGATTTGTACCAATTTGTTCAAACGATAGTTACACCCCCGACCCCAACATGTTTCGCCACATAGATGAGGCTTTTTCAAAAGGCAACGGGCAATCTTGACAAAGCCACATCTATTTGACGAAACATGCCGGATAAGTGGACTATTGTTTAAACAAAGTGGCGCATTATCTCCAATTAGCTGTGTGTAAACTGCAGAGACAACATATTAGAATACAATGAGTCAACCTATCAGTGTGCAGTTGAATTAATAAAGCAAGTAGGGATTATAAATAGTATACTGGGAAAGATAGGGGTTCTTGTGGACTGTCTGAGGGCAGTATTTTGATACATAGTCAAATGGGTCATAAAGTCACCGATTGGCTCCAGGAACATAACAGTGAGTTTTCCGTACTAACCCCAACCTACATAGCCCCATATCCTAATCCTATAGACATATTGAAATCTTGTTTGGACTTGGTCTCCCATGTTGGCTTTTATCCTTAATTCCGCTGCTTAGCATTGAGCCCAAGACACTGTATTTATAATGTCAATATAGACAAGTCTGGGATGAGTTAGAACGGACTGTCCAGAGCACGTCTGTAATCTAACTAAGGCTTCTTTTACACTACCGTCATGTCCCTGCATTTTAACAGCCATTTTTCTGCTGAAAGAGGTCATGTAAAAATAGACAAAATAACTGAACATAACGGATGATAATGGATGACCATTGTCCAGTATTTCAACAGGCATTCTGTCAAAATAACGGACATGTTCCATCCATCATCACCCGTTATTTCATCCGTTATTTCATGTCTGGTATTTTATTTCCATGTTCTGAGAATACGCAGTACAAATAACGGATCATAACGGACGTTAAAACAATGGGCACTAACGGATGTCAATTTTGAACATCATTCACCCATAGACTTCAACATTAAAATTTTAATGGCCATTATTCCACCAACAAAAATTAGTGCATGCACCGTCTTTTGTGCAGTCAACAATAACGTCCGTTAGTCATAACGTGACATAACTGGTGCTGCAGGATTGTCATAAAATCCCATTGACATGAATGATTTGATGGCCGTATTTGGGACTTTCAGACGGGAGTTCATGACGGAGTTTTTGCAGGGTGACAACAGTAGTGTGAATGGGGCCTAAGTAGGTTGATAGTGAATCCTGCATGTCACCCAATCACAGGCTATATGCCCAGCAGAGGTTTATAGAATGAGCGTGTTAGGGTCCCATCCAAAGTGAGGCTACCTCCCCCATGGTGGATGGGGGACACATTTTGATCAAAAGTGCTCTAACAGCCACAATATTTTGACCCACGATGCTGCTAAAACCATCTATTTGTATATTTATTACACTAATCTGAGGTGTGGCAATTGCAAGAAGCCATGCTGTCCGCAGGGGGCGACATTCCTACAAAAAGATTTCATCACCAAGTGGAATCTATGCCACATAAACATTTCTGTGCTTCTGAAGGCCAAAGACCAAAGGTTACAGTGTAATACAGCAAGATGTCTTAGCGCCGGAGTAACCCTTTAATGAGGTAGCAGAAAGGGGAAGTGTGTTTAAAAGGAAGTCAGACAGAATAGTTGGTGCTCTTCCCAGAAGACAGCAAGGTGCCTGTGTGGGGAGGCAGGGGTCCTGGTGACAAACACACAGCCCGAGCTGTGAGTGGCCCCAACAGTGAAGTGTGGACGAGACACACAGCAAGACGTTGCAAACACTGTGTGTGAAAGTGAGTAGAAGGTTGCAGGAGGCATAAAATTAACTGGCCGGGAAAAGCCCACCAGTTGGATAGTCAGGGTATGCTGAATTGATTAGTTAGTGACTAGACGGTCTATGGTTTTGTTTGTTACTGTCTTATGTTTTTATTTATCCTGCAACCTGTCTAAGAAAGCTGCCGAGGGGCCAGACTTGCACAAAGTACTGTTTGCCTGCTGATTGAAGCAGAAACGCGTCCTGTGGCGGTGTCAAGAAAGATCCCAGAGCTATCCCCAGGAAGAAATCCTTACAGTTGATATACCTGTCTATTGTTAAAGGGGTACTCCACTACTAGACATCTATTGGATAGGCGATAAGATGTCTAATCGCGAAGGGAAGGTAAAAAAAAAGAGAAAAAAGATGGGAGAGGGCAGCGCCTCGCAAAATTCTGTGGCATAATCCCAAACCACGAACCCCAATGTCAGTGGCACTCACCCCGGGTATATCTTGGTATAGGCATATCACCCCTCCGTTTGGGGTCAGATGATCTCTGTCCCTGCGGCCGGACCCCCTGCGATCAGACATTTTATCCCTTATTCTTTGGGTAGGGGATACGATGTCTGAGGGAAGAGTACCCCTTTAAAGGGGTACTCTGCACCCCTAGACATGTTATCCCCTATCCAAAGGATAGGGGGATTAGATGTCAGATCGCGGGGGTCCCGCTGCTGCGGACCCCAGGGATCTCGGCTGCAGCACCCACCTGTATGGCTTCCGGCAACGCTGGAGGCTTCGGATCCCGACCACAATGGCGGAAGAGCGTGACGTCAGGACTCCGCCCCGTGTGACGTCATGCCCCACCCCCTCAATGCAAGTCTATGGGAGGTCCGTCACAGGGAAAATATGTTTAGTGGTGTGGAGTACCCCTTTAAGCACTGGTTAAACGATATCGTCCCCCAAGAACTAGCGCAGCTTGGGAATAGCATAATTTCCTATCAATCTCGTTTGTATGTACAACAAGCCATTCCAGGCCAGGCTGCCATTAAGAGTAATATGGTGGCCATGAATAAGCAGTGGATTGGGGAATTCTGGGTTAATTCAGGTTCCTGTACCCTGTAGATCAGTGGTTTCAAATGGTGGCCCTCCTGATATTGCAAAACTTCAAATCCCAGCATGCCCGGACAGCCGTTGGCTGTCCGGGAATGCTGGGAGTTGAAGTTTTGCAACAGATGGGGTTGCACTGTTTGGGAAACAGTGTTTAGGTCTTCCATCCACTGCCAAGACCATGATACCTGCTGCTTAGCATGTTGGGAGTTGAAGTCTTGCAACATCTGGAGGGCCACAGTTTACGACCACTACCGTAGATTGTAAGAAGCTTGGCAGAAGAACAGCAATGAACTTTGTGTTGGAAGATAAAATAATACCGCCTGTTTGTTAACTAAATCAATGGATAAACATGAGGCGAATTAAAAGCTTTGGCAACGTCACCGGAATGGCAGGACATTCCACCATGGCTCCCAGTCATCCTGCCCCAAGGCAAAGCACCATAGAGATTAAACCGTCTGTGTGCGACACAATGATAAACCATATCCGCGGTCTCGCAGGCACAAAATGGTCGAAGAGGGTTATCACAATGGTCAACACGGATCGAAAACTGCCAGTGGCCAAAAGGAGATTAGGCAAGAAAACAAAAACCGTCGGAACGTTCCGTAAATTCTTTTTATGAATGGATAATTGTCTTCTGAAGCCAACGCAACACATAACACAGGAGGAGGCCCAATACAGAGGAACAAAACACCGATTTATAGATCAATTAACCCATCTTATCTGGGAACACAGACAGCGAAAGGCTGTAATGTATCAAAGCTAAAACAAAGAGCACATAAAAAAGCTTAACGAGGAGTAGTATAATAGTACTAACGTACATAGGGGGCAGCATTGTAATAAATATATTCTTGTATATAGGAGCAGTATTATAGTAGTTATATTCTTGTATATAGGAGCATTATTATAGTAGTTATATTCTTGTATATAGGAGCAGTATTATAGTAGTTATATTCTTGTATATAGGAGCAGTATTATAGTAGTTATATTCTTGTATATAAGAGCAGTATTATAGTAGTTATATTCTTGTACATAGGAGACAGCATTATAGTATTTATATTCTTGTATATTGGAGAAATATTATAGTAGTTATATTCTTGTATATAGGGGGCAGTATTATAGTAGTTATATTCTTGTATAAAGGAGGCAGTATTATAGTAGTTATATTCTTATATATGAGCAGTATTACAGTAGTTATATTCTTGTGTAAAGGAGCAGTATTATAGTAGTTATATTCTTGTATATAGGAGCAGTATTACAGTAGTTATATTCTTGTATATAGGAGGCAGTATTATAGTAGTTATATTCTTGTATATAGGAGCAGTATTATAGTAGTTATATTCTTGTATAAAGAAGCAGTATTATAGTAGTTATATTCTTGTATATAGGAGCAGTATTATAGTAGATATAGTCTTGTATATAGGAGCAGTATTATAGTAGTTATATTCTTGTATATAGGAGCAGTATTATAGTAGTTATATTCTTATACATAGGAGGCAGTATTATAATAGTTATATTCTTGTATATAGGAGCAGTATTATAGTAGTTATATTCTTGTATATAGGAGCAGTATTATAGTAGTTATATTCTTGTATATTGGAGGCAGTATTATAGTAGTTATATTCTTATATATAGGAGCAGTATTATAGTAGTTATAGTCTTGTATATAGGATCAGTATTATAGTAGTTATATTCTTGTATAAAGGAGCAGTATTATAGTAGTTATATTCTTATACATAGGAGGCAGTATTATAGTAGTTATATTCTTGTATATAAGAGCAGTATTATAGTAGTTATATTCTTGTATATGGGAGCAGTATTATAGTAGTTATATTCTTGTATATAGGAGCAGTATTATAGTAGTTATATTCTTGTATATAGGAGCAATATTATAGTAGTTATATTATTGTATATAGGAGCAGTATTATAGTAGTTATATTCTTGTATATAGGAGCAGTATTATAGTAGTTATATTCTTGTATATAGGAGCAGTATTATAGTAGTTATATTCTTGTATATTGGAGGCAATATTATAGTAGTTATATTCTTGTATATTGGAGGCAGTATTATAGTAGTTATATTCTTGTATATAGGAGCAGTATTATAGTAGATATATTCTTGTATATTGGAGGCAGTATTATAGTAGTTATATTCTTGTATATAGGGGCAGTATTATAGTAGTCATATTTTTGTATATAGGAGCAGTATTATAGTAGTTATATTCTTGTATATAGGAGCAGTATTATAGTAGTTATATTCTTGTATATTGGAGGCAGTATTATAGTAGTAATATTCTTGTATATTGGAGGCAGTATTATAGTAGTTATATTCTTGTATATAGGAGCAGTATTATAGTAGATATATTCTTGTATATTGGAGGCAGTATTATAGTAGTTATATTCTTGTATATAGGAGTAGTATTATAGTAGTTATATTCTTGTATATAGGAGCAGTATTATAGTAGTTATATTCTTGTATATAGGAGCAGTATTATAGTAGTTATATTCTTGTATATAGGAGCAGTATTATAGTAGTTATATTCTTGTATATAGGAGCAGTATTATAGTAGTTATATTCTTGTATATAGGAGCAGTATTATAGTAGTTATATTCTTGTATGTAGGAGCAGTATTATAGTAGTTATATTCTTGTATATAGGAGGCAGTATTATAGTAGTTATATTTTTGTATATAGGAGGCAGGATTATAGTAGTTATATTCTTGTATATAGGAGGCAGTATTATAGTAGTTATATTCTTGTATATAGGAGCAGTATTATAGTAGTTATATTCTTGTATATAGGAGCAGTATTATAGTAGTTATATTCTTGTATATTGGAGGCAGTATTATAGTAGTTATGTTAAGTACCTAGCAGGTAATTAGAGATGAGCAAACTAACAGTAAATTCGATTCGTCACGAACTTCTCGGCTTAGCAGTTGATGACTTTTCCTGCGTAAATTAGTTCAGCCTTCAGGTGCTCTGATGGGCTGGAAAAGGTGGATACATTCCTAGGAAAGAGTCTCCTCGGACTGTATCCACCTTTTCCAGCCCACCGGAGCACCTGAAAGCTGAACTAATTTATGCAGTAAAAGTCATCAACTGCCGAGCCGAGAAGTTTGTGACGAATCAAATTTTCTGTAACTTCGATCATCTCTACAGGTAATGTTATAACATGAATTTTCTTGTCCATAGGGGTCTGAGATGTTATTTTTTTTTAATTATTGTTGACAGGGGGCAGTATAATAACAACCCTAGTCTTTATATGAGGAATATTTTTATATCTTGTACGGTACACTACACAGCAGGACGCTCATTGAACAATCCTCCTGGGCTAAAGAGAATATAACATCTGTGCTGTGTTCTGTGACAGTGATGGGAAATAAAATTAAGATGGTGTCGAAAACCTATTTTCAGGACTCAGGGATTGAACAATTGGGTGAATTTATCATTGTGTTTCAAGTGTTTTTTTTAGCGTTGATTTGTCGCTATTTTGGCGCAAATAGCCTCCGGCTATTTTTTGAGCCTTTTCAATTTACACCTTTTTTTTTTTTTTTTTTTTTTTTTTTTTAAACAAAGGGTATACAGGCCAGATTTTAAGGGTTAGTCTTGAGCAGTGGTAATGAATTTATCAACTGCGACTGTCGCAAAACCCCCCGTTAAGGCACAATTCTACACCAGCCCAGACCTATGGTCGCTTTTTGGTGAATGTGAAGAGTGACATTTCAGAAAATGTGTATCCTCCACAAACGTAATCAAATGCCCTGTGACCATTTAATTTGGCGGAGTCATGCAAAAAAAAAAAAAAAAAAAAGAACTAAAATATTAAATAAATCCCAGACATCTTAGTAAATGCCCCCAATGTTCTGAATGTCATTGTAGCATCGGATTAGAGTTTGTCTTATTTTTAGCTATGTTTGAGGAGCGGTGAGATGAAGACACAGCGGGTGGGTGACAAGTAAATAAAATGTCATTATTAATGGTAAGTCCTGGTGACACTGTATGGCGATATCTTCCTGACACCATCACCGCCACAGCTTAGCTCTTGTTTAGAAATCTGTCGCAGAAGCATCAAAAAAATAGACTTTATATTCTTTGTGAAATGAAAACAATAAAAAAAAAATAATAGATAATAACGATAAAAACTCCAGCGTTGGGGTCCACATTTCTGGTCCTTTTCAATTTCCCTGATTCTAGAATTTTTTAATTACTAAAAATGTTTTAATTCTTGAATTTAGTCAAGTAATATTTTTGTGACACAGATTCAATATATTATTGTGATATGATAGAAAACCCTCAGCAGTCTGCATTACATATCACAACATATAGAGCATAAACAACTCCCTACAGAGAATCATAAAATCATTTATTGTTCCTTTTGTTTTTGTTTTTTCTCTTTTTTTTTTAAGCTAGATATCATGTGACTTACATTATGGGACATGATAGGTTCATGAGGAAAGATAAGTAAGGCCACTTCTGTAGCTACACCGCGGAGCTCAGGACATGATCACATGTAATACACTATTTGGGTCCTTTCTTGGAACATCTCTTTAAAAGATATTTCTGGGCAACACATCCAAAATGTATGTTTTGTATTTATATTTCCTATTCTATTGTTTGCAAACTTTATTGTATCATTATTTAAATGTTCATGTGAACAGTGTATGGTGATATTATGTGAGCACTGTATGGTGATATTATGTGAGCACTGTATGGTAATATTATGTGAGCACTGTATGGTGATATTATGTGAGCACTGTATGGTGATATTATGTGAGCACTGTATGATGATATTATGTGAGCACTGTATGGTAATATTATGTAGGCACTGTATGGTAATATTATGTGGGCACTGTATGGTGATATTATGTGAGCACTGTATGGTGATATTATGTGAGCACTGTATGGTAATATTATGTGAGCACTGTATGGTGATATTATGTGAGCACTGTATGGTAATATTATGTGGGCACTGTATGGTGATATTATGTGAGCACTGTATGGTGATATTATGTGAGCACTGTATGGTAATATTATGTGAGCACTGTATGGTGATATTATGTGTGCGCTGTATGGTAATATTATGTGAGCACTGTATGGTAATATGTGAGCACTGTATGGTGATATTATGTAAGCACTGTATGGTAATATTATGTGTGCACTGTATGGTGATATTATGTGAGCACTGTATGGTAATATGTGAGCACTGTATGGTAATATTATGTGTGCACTGTATGGTGATATTATGTGAGCACTGTATGGTGATATTATGTGAGCACAGTATGGTAATATTATGTGAGCACTGTATGGTAATATTATGTGAGCACTGTATGTCATATTATGTAAGCACTGTATGGTGATATTATGTGGGCACTGTATGGTAATATTATGTGAGCACTGTATGGTAATATTATGTGTGCACTGTATGGTGATATTATGTGGGCACTGTATGGTAATATTATGTGAGCACTGTATGGTAATATTATGTGAGCACTGTATGTCATATTATGTAAGCACTGTATGGTGATATTATGTGAGCACAGTATGGTAATATTATGTGAGCACTGTATGGTGATATTATGTGAGCACTGTATGTCATATTATGTGTGCACTGTATGGTGATATTATGTGAGCACTGTATGTCATATTATGTGAGCACTGTATGGTGATATTATGTGAGCACTGTATGTCATATTATGTGAGCACTGTATGTCATATTATGTAAGCACTGTATGGTAATATTATGTGAGCACTGTATGGTAATATTATGTGAGCACTGTATGTCATATTATGTGAGCACTGTATGTCATATTATGTGTGCACTATATGGTGATATTATGTGAGCACAGTATGGTAATATTATGTGAGCACTGTATGGTAATATTATGTGAGCACTGTATGTCATATTATGTAAGCACTGTATGGTGATATTATGTGGGCACTGTATGGTAATATTATGTGAGCACTGTATGGTAATATTATGTGAGCACTGTATGTCATATTATGTAAGCACTGTATGGTGATATTATGTGAGCACAGTATGGTAATATTATGTGAGCACTGTATGGTAATATTATGTGAGCACTGTATGTCATATTATGTGAGCACTGTATGTCATATTATGTGAGCACTGTATGGTGATATTATGTGAGCACTATATGGTAATATTATGTGAGCACTGTCTGGTAATATTATGTAGGCACTGTATGGTGATATTATGTGAGCACTGTATGGTGATATTATGTGAGCACTGTATGGTGATATTATGTAAGCACTGTATGGTGATATTATGTGAGCACTGTATGGTGATATTTTGTAAGCACTGTCTGGTAATATTATGTAGGCACTGTATGGTAATATTATGTGAGCACTGTCTGGTAATATTATGTAGGCACTGTATGGTATTATGTGAGCCCTGTATGGTGATATTATGTAAGCACTGTATGGTGATATTTTGTGAGCAGTGTATGGTAATATTATGTCGGCACTGTATGGTGATATTATGTGAGCACTGTATGGTAATATTATGTAGGCACAGTATGGTAATATGTGAGCACTGTATGAAAATATTATGTGAGCACTGTATGATGATATTATGTGAGCATTGTA
Organism: Hyla sarda; assembly: GCF_029499605.1. NCBI lineage: Eukaryota > Metazoa > Chordata > Amphibia > Anura > Hylidae > Hyla > Hyla sarda. The sequence goes on along the minus strand of NC_079191.1, from coordinate 440,286,961 downwards.
TAGTAATATGTGAGCACTTTATGGTAATATTATATGGGCACTGTATGATAATATTATGTGAGCACTGTCTGGTAATATTATGTAGGCACTGTATGGTAATATGTGAGCACTGTATGGTAATATTATGTGAGCATTGTATGGTGATATAATGTGAGCACTGTCTGGTAATATTATGTAGGCACTGTATGGTAATATTATGTGAGCACTGTCTGGTAATATTATGTAGGCACTGTATGGTATTATGTGAGCCCTGTATGGTGATATTATGTAAGCACTGTATGGTGATATTTTGTGAGCAGTGTATGGTAATATTATGTCGGCACTGTATGGTGATATTATGTGAGCACTGTATGGTAATATTATGTAGGCACAGTATGGTAATATGTGAGCACTGTATGAAAATATTATGTGAGCACTGTATGGTAATATTATGTGAGCACTGTATGATGATATTATGTGAGCATTGTATAGTAATATGTGAGCACTTTATGGTAATATTATATGGGCACTGTATGATAATATTATGTGAGCACTGTCTGGTAATATTATGTAGGCACTGTATGGTAATATGTGAGCACTGTATGGTAATATTATGTGAGCATTGTATGGTGATATAATGTGAGCACTGTCTGGTAATATTATGAAGGCACTGTATGGTGATATTATGTGAGCACTGTATGGTAATATGTAAGCAATGTATGGGAATATTATGTGAGCACTGTATGGTGATATTATGTGAGCACTGTATGGTAATATTATGTGAGCACTGTATGGTGATATAATGTGAGCACTGTCTGGTAATATTATGAAGGCACTGTATGGTGATATTATGTGAGCACTGTATGGTAATATGTGAGCACTATATGGTAATATGTAAGCAATGTATGGGAATATTTTGTGAGCACTGTATGGTGATATTATGTGAGCACTGTATGGTAAAATTATGTGAGCACTGTATGGTAATATGCGAGCACTGTATGGTAATATTTTGTAGGCACTGTATGGTAATATTATGCGAGCACTGTATGGTGATATTATGAGAGCACTGTATGGTGATATTATGTGAGCACTGTATGGTAATATTATGTGAGCACTGTATGGTGATATAATGTGAGCACTGTCTGGTAATATTATGTAGGCGCTGTATGGTAATATTATGTGAGCACTGTATGGTAATATTATGTAGGCACTGTATGGTGATATTATGTGAGCACTGTATGGTAATATTATGTGAGCACTGTATGGTAATATTATGTGAGCACTGTATGGTGATATTATGTAGGCACTGTATGGTGATATTATGTGAGCACTGTATGGTAATATTATGTGAGCACTGTATGGTGATATTATGTGAGCACTGTATGGTGATATAATGTGAGCACTGTCTGGTAATATTATGTGAGCACTGTATGGTAATATTATGTGAGCACTGTATGGTAATATTATGTAGGCACTGTATGGTGATATTATGTGAGCACTGTATGGTGATATAATGTTAGCACTGTCTGGTAAAATTATGTGAGCACTGTATGGTGATATTATGTAGGCACTGTATGGTGATATTATGTGTGCACTGTATGGTGATATAATGTGAGCACTGTCTGGAAATATTATATAGGCACTGTATGGTGATATTATGCAAGCACGGTATGGTAATATTATGTGTGCACTGTATGGTGATATTATGTGAGCACTGTATGGTGATATTATGTGAGTACTGTATGGTAATATTATGTGAGCACTGTATGGTAATATTATGTGAGCACTGTATGGTGATATTATTTGAGCACTGTATGGTGATATTATGTGAGCACTTTTTGAGTAATATGTGAGTACTGTATGGTGATATTATGTAAGCACTGTATGGTAATATGTGAGCACTATATGGTAATATTATGTGAGCACTGTATGGTAATATGTGAGCACTATATGGTAATATTATGTGAGCACTGTATGGTAATATGTGAGCACTGTATGGTTGTAGGCACTGTATGTCATAATATGTGAGCACTGTATGTCATATTATATGAGCACTGTATGGTGATATTATGTGAGCACTGTATGGTAATATTATGTGAGCACTGTATGGTGATATTATGTGAGCACTGTATGGTAATATTATGTGAGCACTGTATGGTGATATTATGTGAGCACTGTATGATGATATTATGTGAGCACTGTATGGTGATATTATGTGAGCACTGTATGGTGATATTATGTGAGCACTGTATGGTAATATTATGTGAGCACTGTATGGTGATATTATGTGAGCACTGTATGGTAATATTATGTGAGTACTGTATGTCATATTATGTGAGCACTGTATGGTGATATTACGTGAGCACTGTATGGTGATATTATGTGAGCACTGTATGGTGATATTATGTGAGCACTGTATGGTGATATTATGTGAGCCCTGTATGGTGATATTATGTGAGCACTGTATGATGATATTATGTGAGCACTGTGTGATGTTCTTTTTTTTTTACTTGTTATTTTAAGTAGCTTTCAGATTTAATCCTGGCTGGAATCCTTACCATTCACAAATAAAAATGTCATTTTTTTTATTTTTATAAATCATTATTATGATAGTGTATAATGATAAAAATAATAATAATTATTATTATTATTACATCTAATTATTATTATTATTTTTTCATTTATTATAATTATTTATTTTAAGTTTGTATTACTTTGTTTTACTTTTATTATTGTTATTATTATTAACGTATGTATTATTATTATATGTAATAATTATTAGTATGTTTTTAATATTATTATTATGTTTATTATTTGTAATTATTATTATTATTAGTATGTAGCATTATTATTATTATAATTATATTTCATTATTTATTTTTATGTTTTTATTACTTTGATTTTCCTTTTTATTTATTTTTAATTTTTTATTATTATTATTATTATTATTATTATTATTATCATTTCATTATTATGATTTAATTATTAATATTTAATTTAGTTATTATTATTTTTTTATTATTTAATTCTTTATTTTTATTTTTTTTGTATTAGTTATTTATAAATACCCTTCAACAATTTCTGACTATATTTAAAAGACCGAAAAAGTCGAGGCGGCACTTTTTGCGAAAACAATCAGAGAATATAATGTGCAATTATTGATTTTCCCATAAAACATCTCGTTGTACAGACGAAGTTTCTGGTTGGAGGCGATGGAGCTCGGGGAGGACTCGTACAGATTGGCGCCTTCAGTTTGACACCTGTAGCAGTGTCACATTCCTTTATTGAGGGAGAACAAATGTTAGTATTTCATTGACTTCAGACCCACCAATCTTCTGATCGATAATTCTGACACGTTCATTTATTTTTCCATTTTTCTTTGTCCTAATAGGAGCGGGGGACGCGGCGGATAATATCTGCGGAGCACTCGTGGCTGTAAACAAAGGCCATATCGCCGGAGAACTGGATAATTTGTTTCTAGGAATTTGTACCTGATACTAAGCAAATCAATTGATCTCGAAGGACAAGAAGGCAACATAAAGCCATTATGCGTTGTGCGGTAATAGTTTAATAAACTACGCCCGAGGCGCCACATTACAACCCAGCCCAGTGAGATCCTTTACTTTCCATACGTGGTGGAAGTGAAGGGCAGATCACAAAATCTTTATATGAACAACAAAATGGCGCTTAGATACCGCGTTTAAATATAGTGGAGTGGTCTCAAACTGTGCCCTCCAGATGTTGCAAAACTACAAATCCCAGCATGCTAATGCTAAGCAGCAAGTATCATGGTCTGGGCAGTGGATGGGAGACCAACAGCTCAAAGCAGTGTTTTCTAACTAGTGTGCCTCCAGCTGTTTAAAAACAACAATGCCCAGCATGCCTGGACAGCCGTTTACTGTCCAGGCTTGCTGGGAGTTGTAGTCTTGTAACAGCTGGAGGCACCCTGGTTGGGAAATACTGCTCCAAGCATTGTTGCTCTCCCATGCACAGCCTAGACCATGATTGATACTGCTTAGCATGCTGGGAGTTGTAGTTTTGCAACAGCTGGAGGCACCCTGGTTGGGAAATACTGCTCTTAGCATTGCTTTTGGTCTCCCATCCACTGCTCAGACCACAATACCTGCTGCTTAGCAAGCTCGAAGTTGTAGTTTTGCCACAGCTGGAGGCACACTGGTTGAAAAAACACTGTTATATTTGCCATAAAGGGTAACCGTTTCCCGTTTTCCAAATGCACAACCATTTGCTGGGAGTTGTAGTTTTGCAACAGCTGGAGGCACCCTGTTTGGAAAACACTGGATTAGGGTAAGGCAAGCTGGGAGTTGAAGTTTTGCAACATCTGGAGGGACACAATTTGGAGACCACTGCTATAGGGGGGATGCAGAGGTATACATACAAACCATATTGTGGCACTAAAGATGAGCATGTAGTGTCCCGTACCAATGGTTCAGTTACTTTCCACAAGAAGTTGTGTGGCTGGGAGAAAAAAGTGTGTACGAGGTGCTAATAATTTAAAGTATTTAGAAGGCATTGCACCACATTCACTGCATATACTGAGCACTAAAAATCTTTATTTACTGTACAAAGATGAATGATGCCTTGGTCACATGATCCTCCCAACTAATGTTTGTGGTAGAAGTCTCTAGTCCGGCCTTCTTCTTCCAGAAAAAGAGGATGGACCCAAACCTGCTAGGCCAGAAAAGTGTACGCATCTCTCAGCCATGCTCTTGCCGAGTAGTCCAGTTAGTCAGCAAAGTGTGCAGATTTCCTGGCTTTTGCTATTGCTAGACATACATCTATGCTACATATCCTCTACCATAAGTAAAATCCTGTCTACAATCAAGTCACTGATCCTATTTACCCTGTGAATATATTGTGCATAAGTTCTTCAGCTACAGAAGGGAGGTAATCATTTTTGTCAGAGAGAAGAAGGCTGGACAAGGGTCTCTTTATAATATACTAATCTCTATGTTGGCCTCCAGTCGGAGTTAGCGCTGCTTGGCTGTCATGTCCTGAGTTGCTTTCGGCCATATCCTTCCAGGTATCGTGTCTCAGGGCCACAGTTGTGTGAGTAAAGAATAATCTACATTTTGCACCACAGTAAGTCAACCGGTGAAGATCCTTCTCAGTAGTTCCAGTTTCATTGGACTAAGAATATTCACATCTGTATCAGTCATTAAGAAGCACCTCGGAGATGACTAAATTCAGTAAAGCTGATTTAAAGGGGCAGTGACCAAATATCCATACATCTGGCTGAGAACATTGTGACATTCCCAGCTGTGCTAAAGTAATTGTATTATAATGGTCTGAACAAGAAGTTCAGTAAAATCGGTAAATTTGTTTCACAGAATCCAGAGGTCTGGATACGGGAACCGCTTCCTTGACAAAAGGTAGGGTTTGGGTCACAGAGAGACACAAATTTAACTTGCCCTCCACATGACTACAACTCCCAGCTGATGTGCACCATAATCACCCCATGAGTATATAAGATTACAACACTCACACAGAGAGTGCTATCCAGCTCCCCACTGTTGCCTTAAGTCCACCATGCTGGTGCACGGATTCTATGTCCCGGCCCACGGACACAAGGTAAAAAAAAAATACAAGGAGAAGCAAATCTAGTGCAATTGTAAAAACGTAAAAGTTTATTTGAAGCCTTTTAAAACGACAAATCACATTGTGGCTGGTGTAAACTGACGGGTTTCAGGTGGTTCACGCACCCTTCATCAGGTTCTCATGGATATCATGATTAAAGGAGCATGAAGCGCCTGAAATGTGTTGGTTTATATTGGTCACAATGTGATTTGCCATTTTAAATGACTTAAATGGGTACTCCGCCTCTCTCCGTGCACCAGATGACAGGGGGTGCTGCAGGACAGATCAGGGGGGTTCCCAGCGGCGGGACCCCCGCAATCAGACATCTTATTCCCTATCCTTTGGATAGGGGATAAAATGTCTAGGGGCGGAGTACTCCTTTAAAATAAACCTTGATGTTTTTACCATTGTGCCTGCTTCTCCTTGTTCAACACTACAGCCATAGAACATTAGAGTGAAAGCTTCAGGTTCAGACGCCTGTCTCTTGGCGCTCTCTCGTCTCGCATGTGTACGGTCATTTCTATCTGCAGGCGGCTCGGTCCTCATTATTTCGGTGGAGGATAAACAGACTTAATGTGAGCGCCTCCCGTGCATGCACAATCAGCTGAATGTAGCATCATGACAAATGACAGAAGTTTAGAAATCCACTGACTCCATCACTAGCGGATGAGATTGTTGGCAATTTAAACATTATTCAATGTAATATACGTCCTCGCGGGACCCGGTGATTTATTTCCCTATGAGAAGGGGGAAAAACTAGAAGCTATTTTTAAGGGAATCTGCTTTTTTTCTGATAGAAGAATAGATGACACCATGTGAATGTGTAAGAATATAGAACACTAGTGGGTTCGTATATTACAAGCTAGGACGAGGCACATGACTGGCATCCAATCATATTGAACTATGCGGATGTTTAAGCGTTTTCAAACCTGGGTGCCTCCAGCTGTTGCAACATCACAACTCTCAACATGCCTGGACAGCCAAAGAAGACTGCAGATTACTTCCCTGCAATTTGAGGTTCACTGCCTGTTGTTAGGGGAATTCCATCTTCAGTAACAAAGAGATCAGGATGGATCACAGAAAGTGGAGGGCACCTCGCAGAGTGACGTATGCTAATGACCTCAAATGACCCAGTACTACTTGTAACTATTTAAAATATGTCTTTATATGTTTTTTGTATAAGCCTGATTTGCCTGACGAAAAATTCTGTACTGATTCGAAATGCGTTGCTAATGAACAGGAGTATTAATGGACCTTTGGTGCCTTATTCACCGCGAGGAAGTACCTGACATTGGTTCTTTTCTGCACTGGCCTGTGCTTTACTGCATCACTTCAAGAAGCTGTCAGTCATGCTGATTTGGGAGGGAATCAGTACAGTAGATGTTACTTCCCTACCCTAAGCCTGTGGGCGTTCATAGATAGAGGACGCATTTCGGCTTTGGCCTTCCTCTGTTGTCAGACATAGATATATCCTAACACTAGTTAAATACATGAAAGGGCGCCCGATGATGACGTCAGGCGCCGGCCCGCGCCTCAACCATTGTAGTCATGGTACCATACACAGCAGTGACGTACAGAAATCAGCGGAGAGAACCAGGCTGTGTCAGTGGAGAGCCAATCTAATGGGGACTAAAGGGGTACTCCACTGCTCAGTGATTGGAACAAACTGTTCCGAACACTGGAGCAAGCGCCGGGAGCTCGTGACGTCTTAGCCCCGCCCCTCCTGATGCCATGTCCCGCCCCCTCAATGCAAGTCTATGGGAGGGGGGCGTGACAGCCGTCACGCCCCCTCCCATAGGCTTGCATTGAGGGGGCGGGACATCATGAGGGGGCAGGGCTATGACATCGCAAGCTCCCGCCGCCGGCTCCAGCGTTCGAAACAGTTTGTTCCAAACGCTGAGCAGTGGAGTACCCCTTTAAAAACTGCAAAATAAAACATTTTCTTTACAAATTATATAAAGACCCCTCTCCTAATAACAATTAAAATCACCCAATGATTAATATATTTGCAACAGATCTATCCTCCCGCTAGTTAAATATACGAGGATGCGCAGTTTCCAGGGCTACTCCATTTGCGCAACTCTCATTAAAGTCAGTAGTAGTTACGCAAATTGCGTAACTTCTATGCTTCGGTTGCTTCTGGCTCTTCCGATCACCTCTAGTGGGCGCAAACAAGCTGGAGGTAGCCAGAAAAGCAAAAGGATGAGATGGGACAACCCCTTTAATCTGAACGTTAGAAAGTTATAAGACAAGTTTATACATCGACTGCATAGAGCTGGGTATGATATCCCAGCGCGGACGGAGAACAGAGTACAAGGCTGCTTGTGTCTGATCTTGGCTCATGTACCACAGAATTTACTTTCCTCCACGGTTCATACATCACCCAGGCCTGCCGCTTGGGCATCAATTTGGCCCCCAAATCCAACCTAATCTGTTTGCTCCGTATGCAGCTCAATGGGAGCCAATGACTTTCCCTTGTTGACCACAGCCGTATTAGGTCGGGTTCACACCACGTTTTTGCAATACAGTTCCCATATACGTTTTCAATTTGAAAACCGTACGGAACCATATTGAAAACCGTATGCATTGATTCTCCATTGATAACCGTATGCCAAACGATGCATCAGGTTGTGTCCGTTTTGCATCTTGTACGGTTTTGTCCGTTTTTTTTTTTCCTGTACCCAAAACCATGGCCTACCATGGTTTTTGGGTGAAAAACTATATTGAAACCATATACGTTTTTTTTTTTTTAACATGGGAGTCAATGGGAACCGTACAGAACCGTATGTGCATATGGTTCCATCCGGTTTGCACCATACGGCTTTTGACTTTGCACATGCGCAGTGCTCACCGAAATTTCAATCAAACAAGTGAAACTTTATTCATAATGGAGTGAAAAGTAACATAAGTTTTTTTTTTCTTAAAAAAAGGATGCAACCGGACATCATTTTTCAAACAGTATACGGTTTTCAACCGTATACGGATTAAAATTTGTACACACGTTTTGATACAGTTTAGTCAGGTTTTGAGGCATCCGTTTTTTATCAAAAACCTGATACGGGAACTGTATTGCAAAAACGTGGTGTGAGCCCAGCCTTATTCTATCAGTCATAGTCTTAGAGGATTAGTACTGGGCTCCATAGCAAAAAACTTAAAGGGGTACTACCGTGCTGACAACTTATGCCCTATCTAAAACCGAACATCGCTCCGGGTCTGTTGACTGCCGATCACGGGGCCGGAGTATAGTGATGTCACGGCCCCGCCCCCATGTGACATCACGCTCCGCCCCTCAATGTAAGTCTATGGCAGGGGCGAGACAGCTGTCTCGCCCCTGCCATATACTTGCATTGAGGGGGCGGAGCGTGACATCACACGGGGGGCGGAGCTGTGATGTCACGATCACCAGCCCCATCATCAGACCCGGAGCGGATGTTCGCTCCGGGGCCTGATGAGAGCGGGGTGCTGCGTGCGAGATTGTGGACCAACTTATCCCCTATCCTTTAGATAGGGGATAAGTTGTCAGCACGGCAGTACCCCTTTAATTGAGTCATCGTATGGGTGCATTCACACCACGTTTTTGCAATACAGTTCCCGTATCATGTTTTTGATGAAAAACGGATTCCTCAAAACCTGACTAAACTGTATCAAAACGTGTGTATGAATTTTAACCGTATACAGTTTGAAAAATTATGTCTGGTTGCATCTGTTTTTTTAAGAAAAAAAAACATTTACGTTCTTAACTTTTCATTTCATTATGAATAAAGTTTCACTTGTTTGATTTAAATTCCAAGAAAAAAAAAACGGATGGAACCGTATGCACACACAGTTCTGTACGGTTCCCATTGACTCCCATGTTAAAGAAAAAAAACATATACGGTTTAATACGGTTTTTCACCCGTGGTAGTCTATGGTTTTGGGTACCGGAAAAAAATTGACAAAACCGTACAAGAACGCAAAACGGATGCAAAAGTATGCATTGTTTAGCATACGGTTTTCAATACGGTTCCGTACGGTTTTCACATTGAAAACATATACGGGAACTGTACTGCAAAAACGTGGTATGAATGCCGCCTATGTCGGATTTCGCCACCCAAACTCGTGTTTACTTTCCCCTCCATTGCCATTTTACGATCCTTGGCACAGTTCCCCCTTCCCTTGTTTGCTATCATTGTGGTTTACATGGAGTCCTGCGTAGATTCTCATCACCCAATATCAAAAACAGATGGAAGCGATGAGGACCGGTGGCAGCCGCATGGTCTACCGCTATGTAATGTACGCCCTGGCTCGCGGCTGTAGCATAGATGAAAAGAACGTAATTGACTGCCGGTCCTTTTATTTCTTGTGTACTTTATCTCACACGTCGCCTGATTAGAATTGAAATGTGTTCTTGAGAAGACAGCGGGCCGCCATCATTACCGGGTCAAGCTCTAGTCAGCAGGTTCCCCCCGTTCCATGAATCCCTTTCATATTCAACGGTGATCTGTCCCTCCGAGCAAAAGACTTCAGAGACCTGACGCTGTGCCTGATAATGCTGCACATTTCCCATTATAATGAAAACACCATTATGCTTTATGTTTCCGACAATGCCGGGACTCGATGGGCAGCTGTGAGCCCCCAGGGCAATGTTATTTAACAGAATGCGCTGATGTCACATCTGGTAATTCCGGCATCATGACTGGCAGAGGCTAAGCTGTATAATTATTATAATGCTCCAATATTTCCATACACTGAAGGGACACTCTATTACAGACCCACATGGGGCAATGCTTTGGCCACCTTCGGCCTTTAGAACTGCAGAACATCTCTGCGGCATAGATTCCGATAAGTGATGAAATGATTCTGCAGGAACGTCGGCCTACACCGCAGAGAGGATCCCTTCCGATCACCACATTAGATGGTGGAGCACGTTCTACCTAGTCTCAGAGATGTCTATGGGATTAAGATCTAAGGACTTAAAAAATTCACTGTCATGTTCGCGGAGACGATCACTGACTACGACATTTGTGGATGGTGCGTTGCCCTGATGGCGGTCTCTTATTGTAGTGGAAACAGCTGTCATGGAGGGAAGAACTTGGTCAAAACAAAACATGGTCGAAACAAATAGACAGCAAGGAAATGGAGCACTCACCAGGTCATTCAGGGTCATCAAGCTTCTTTTATTTCATGGAGCTTGGCAGCATACAAACATAAAGGGGAGAGCGGATGGAACAAGGTGGGTGGGGGAGAGGGTTGGGCGATGGTCCATTTAGGGGCCCTTTAGGGGCCTGATGAAGCGCTGCGTGCGCGATACGGACCGTCACCCAACCCTCTCCCCCACCCACCTTGTTCCGTCCACTCTCCCTTTCATGTTTGTATGCTGCCAAACTCCATTTAGGGGCCTGACGAAGCGCTGTGTGCGCGATACAGACCATTTTAAGAACTGTCCTGAGTAGGAGAAAATCCCCATAGCAAATCTATGCTGCTCTGGACAGTTCCTAAAATGGACAGAGATGTCAGCAGAGAGCACTGTGCTCATGATGTCAGCAGAGAGCTCTGTGTTCCGAAAAGAAAACAATTTCCTCTGTAGTATTCAGCAGCTAATAAGTACTGGAAGGATTAAGATTTTTTTTATAGAAGTAATTTACAAATCTGTTATATATATATTTTTTTTATTTATTTTATTTTTTTTTAAATCAACTGGTGCCAGAACGGCACCAGTTGATTTAAAAAAAAAAAATAAAAAAAAAAATAAAAAAAAAATATATATATATATATATATATATATATATATATATATATATATATATATATATATATATATAAAGTTTTCCACCAGAGTACCCCTTTAAAGGAAAATTCCAGTGAAAAAAATGTTTTTCATATCAACTGGCTCCAGAAAATTTAACAGATTTGTAAATTACTTCTATGGAAAAATCTTAATCCTACCAGTACTTATCAGCTACTAAAGTTAAGTTGTTCTTTTCTGTCAGACCACAGTGCTCTCTGCTGACACCTCTGTCTGTCTCAGAAACTGTCCAGAGCAGGAGCAAATCCCCATAGCCAACCTTTCCTGCTCTGGAAAGTTCCTGAGACAGACAGAGGTGTCAGCAGAGAGCACTGTGGTCAGACAGAAAAGAACAACTCAACTTCAGAAGCTGATAACTACTGGTAGGATTAAAATTTTTTAATAGAAGTAATTTACCAATCTGTTAAACTTTTTGGAGCCAGCTGATAAGAATTTTTTTTTTTTTCACAAGAGTACCCCTTTAATGCTAAATTTCTCCATTGACGACAATGCAGTCAGCGTGGGAATTCCTCTAAAATAATGAACATGCTTATTCTTTTGTCGGGCCCAGAATCCTGAATTTTGCAGTGGAATTTTCCAATGTGGGTCAACGAAAAAACCCATTCACACCAATGTTGGATTCATGTAGAAGAATTCCGCTTGAATATTCTGCAGTGTGAACAGACCCTTACACTTTCAGGTCACCCCACAGGATACGGCTGATTCCTGGGGGTTTCTGTAGTAGGTCACTTCAAGATAAGCTGAATTTTAACCGTTTTGTTTTTCTATGAAAGGGATTGTCCAAAGCAGAGAACCCCTTTAAATTTGTATAATATGGTGGCTTCTCTTCTCTCAATGCCCGCTCTCTGTTAATCAAGAGTACCCATAGGGATCCCATTATGTCCTCTAGAAACCATTATTTTCTTTGTTATTCCAATGATATCTTAGGTTAAAGGGGTACTCCACTGCCCCAGCGTTCGCAACATTTTGTTCCGCTGGGTTCCGACTGCGGGGGTTGTGATGTCACGGCTATGTCCCTCATGATGTCACCCCACGCCCCCTCAATGCAAGTCTATGGGATGGGGCATGGCGGCTGCCATGCCCCCTCCCTTAGACTTGCATCGAGGGAGCGTGACATGACATCACGACCCCTGCAACCAGAACCCAGCCTTTGGAACAAAATGTTCCGAAAGCTGGATCAGTGGAGTATCCCCTTTAATAAAGTTTGGCACTAAGACAAAGGACTGCTAAAAGTAAAAAAAAATAATAATAATAACTATTCTTACCTACCCTCCGGTCCCCTGCAGCTCCACTCCGCTTCCATTGCCTCACTCAATCTTCTGTCTTTTTCCTTAGGCTTCTGGGACAAGTGCTCAGTGCAGGACCTGTCGGCTTAACCAATCACAGGCTGAGACAGGTCACTGGAAAAAGGAAGAAGACAGAAGATCAGGGGACCGGACGGAGTCAAATGGTATCTACAGGGAACCGGAGTAAGGTAAGTATAGGTTATTTCTATTTTTTTTTTTCAAAACTCTGGATAACTCATCTAAAGAAGGGAAGTCCCCACCGATCATTAAAACAAAGGGACAAAAGTGATCAGCATAGGAGTGGAACGAATGTTCTATAAACCCATGGAACTTCTATAAGTTCTATAAGCTCCTTAAAGGGAAACTCTAATGGACAAAACAAGTAGAAAACAAATGTTTTATAATCAACTAGTACAAGAAAGTTATTCAGATTTGTAAATTACTTAAATCTAAACATCTTTATCCTTTCAGTCCTTATTAGCTGCTGTATGCTCCAGAGAAAGTTGTGTAATTATTTTCTGTCTGACCACACTGCTCTCTGCTGACACCTCTGTCCGTGTCAGGAACTGTCCAGAGCAGGAGAGGTTTGCTATGGGGATTTGCTCCTGCTCTGGACAGTTCTTGACATGGACAGAAGTGGCAGCAGAGAGCACTGTGGGCCGACTGGAAAGAACTACACAACTTCCTCTGTAGCATACAGTAGCTGTTTGTTTTCCACTGGAGTACCCCTTTAAAGTGGTGCCAGAAAGTTAAACAGATTTGTAAATTACTTTCATTAAAAAATCTTAATCCTTCCATTACTTATTAGCGGCTGTATACTACAGAGTAAATGCTTTACTTTTTGGATTTCTCTTCTGTCACGACCACAGTGCTCTCTGCTGACCTCTGTTGTCCATTTCTGGAACTGACCAGAGCAGCATATGTTTGCTATGGAGATTTTCTCCTGCTCTGGACAGTTCCTAAAATGGACAGCAGAGGTCAGCAGAGAGCACTGTGGTCATGACATCAGAGAAATCCAAAAAGAAAAGCATTTCCTCTGTAGTATACAGCCGCTAATAAATAATGGAAGGATTAAGATTATTTTTTTTTTTTTTTATAGAAGTAATTTACAAATCTGTTTAACTTTATGGCACCAGTTGATTTTAAAAAAATAAATAAAAAAAAAGTTTTCCACCGGAGTACCCCTTTAAGAGTCTTTTCCATGTATTTTATCTCTACAAGGGTGCTGTTTGCGGAATACAGCGAGCAGAGATTCAGCCTGGCAGCCGGGCGACAGGACCGCGCGGCACTGCGCCGCCGTCACCATTGACGGCTATGCAGTGCTCGCGGAATTTCCCTAAAAGAATGAACATGCTCATTCTTTGTGCGGAACTATTTCAGAACTAGAGAGTTCACCAAACGTAATTTTGTGGGAATTACGTAGTGTGAACGCACTCTTATACACACACTTCTTCTAGATGAAGGTGGCGACTCCATAACAAACATCTCCCAGGGTCTCCAGAGACCGGGACGTTAGGGCAACAAAGCAGCAATTTTTTTTTAACCACGGTGTTACCAACAATTTACTATAGAAGGTAAATTGCTTAATACTGCAAGGCAAACGACAGGGTACGGGAGTGAAAAGCCATAATCCGTAGAAGACAAGCGTGTTTTCCTCAGCGCCGGCACCTGGTGTGTGACTGTGCAATGATCCCCCACTGAGAACCATTTGGTTTGTGAATTGAAATCACTTTGAGCATTTCCTTGGCTATGCCTCAGTAGGAATCGATCATTCCGCTCATTCTTTGTTTTCGTGGTTCGTGATCCCACCAGGCAAAGGGCAATCATCGCGCTGCCATTGTGCGCCCGCGCCGTCAGGAGCCAGGGAAATCAGAGGATGAGAGACGGGACCTCTAAATATCTACAAATAAGGTTTATACAAATCACCGAAAGGCCAGGTTCATCTGGAACGTTGCATTGTGGTAGACATAGACGTTCTAGACCAGGGGTCTCAAACTGGTGGCCCTCCAGATGTTGCAAAACTTCAACTCCCAGCATGCCCGGAGTTAAAGTTTTGCAACAGCTGGGAACACACTGTTTTGGAAACACTGCTCTGAGCTTTACTGATGGTCTCCCATCCACTGCCCAGACCATGATACCTGCTGCTTAGCATGCTGGTAATTGTAGTTTTGCAAATGCTGGAGGCACACTTGTAGGAAAACACTGCTCTGAGCATTGCTGTTGGTCTCCCATCCACTGCCCAGACCATGATACCTGCTGCTTAGCATGCTGGGAGTTAAAGTTTTGCAATATCTGGAGGGCCACAGTGTGAGACCATCGGTCTAGAACAGGGGTCTCAAATTGGTGGCCCTCCAGATGTTGCAAAACGTAAACTCCCAGTATGCCCGACAGTTGTTAGATGTCCAGGCATGGGCCACCAGTTTGAGACCCCTGTTCTAGGCCGATGGTCTCAAACTGTGGCCCTCCAGATGTTGCAAAACTTCAACTCTCATCATGCTAAGCAGCAGGTATCAGGGGCTAGGCAGTGGATGGGAGACCAACAGCAATGCTCAGAGCTGTGTTTCCCAAACAGTATGTCCTCAGCTGTTGCAAAACTTCAACTCCCAGCATGCCGTTGGCTGTCCGGGCATGCTGGGAGTTGAAGTTTTGCAACTTCTGGAGGACCCCAGTTTGAGACCACTGATCTAGACAATCAGGCGTGTGGCGATGGGGACAGCCAGGCGATGAGACGGAACTAAGGGTTTTGGATTAGATAAGACATCAGCAAATTTCCAGTCTACTTTATCCATATCTATTACTTGTCTATGGTCATTGGTGACGATGTGACTCTTAAAGGGTTACACCGGTAGAAAATCCAATTTTTTTAAATCAACTGGTGCCGAAAAGTTAAACAGATTTTTATATTACTTCCATACAAAAATCTTAATCCTTCCAGTACTTATCAGCTGCTGTATGCTCCACATTAAGTTGTGTAGTTCTTTCCAGTTTGACCACAGTGCTCTCTGCTGACACCTCTGTCAGGAACTGTCCAGAGCAGGAGAGGTTTGCTATGGGAATTTGCTCCTGCTCTGGACAGTTCCTGACATGGACAGAGGTGTCAGCAGAGAGCACTGTGGTCAGGCAGAAAATAAATTCAAAAAGAAGAGAACTTCCTGGGGAGCATACAGCAGCTGATAAGTACTGATAAGCTGTTTAACTTTTTGGCACTCCTTTAAAGCCAGAAGTTTATACATATATATATATATATATATATATATATATATATATATATATATATATATATATATTAAAGGGCTATGGTCTACGAGGCCATTCGGTTTCCAAAATAAAAATGTAAAAACTTTTCCAGACTTTTTCAGCCTTGGTCTTCCACAATCTTACCAGAGATGAAGGCTACTCATCTAAGACGGCGGAGGGCCTCTATCGCTCAACACATCTTAGGCCAATCGGCAGGACCTATATGCCAGATGAGGTCTGTTCACTTACATTTAAAGGGGTACTCCGGTGGAAAACATTTTTTTTTTTTTTTTAAATAAACTGGTGGCAGAAAATTATACTGATTTGTAAATTACTTCAATTAAAAAATCTTTATCCTTCCAGTACTTTTTAGCAGCTGTATGCTACAGAGGAAATTATTTTCTACTGACTGGTGTCTGCAGAGAGCACTGTGGACAAGACAAAAAAGAAATTTAAAAAGCAAAGATTTTCCTCTGTATTATACAGCTGCTAAAAAGTACTAGGATAAAGAAGGATAAAGATTTTTTTTATTTTTTTATTTTATATCTAAGTAATTTACAAATTAGTATAACTTTCTGGCACCAGTTTATTTAAAAATAAAAAAACGTTTTCCACCAGAGTACCCCTTTAAGACCTCACAATATTGGGGATGGTGTTCTTGTTAATTCCATTCTAAGAAGCCATAATGTTTTTGTAAGCCAAATGAGGGCTTGTCTTTTGCGGCACACATTGGACCCCGGTAATGCCATGGTGAGGTCTCGGGCAGACTGTACTAGCAGAGAGAGGCGATTTCACTTTTCAATGCTTTGCAATTGTATAACATTGTACAATGTTATTGCTATGATATGAAGAATTAAAAATGTTAAATAAATGAATAAATAAATAAATAAATAATACAATATATATATTACTCTTTCCTAAAAAATTGAAATCGCAAAATAAATAAGTAAAAAAAATTACATTTTTCACATTGCTGCATGCAGAATTGTCCGAACTGTTAAGATATAACATTAAAGGGGTACTCCGGTAAAAAAACTTTTTTTTTTTTAAATCAACTGGTGCCAGAAAGTTAAACAGATTTGTAAATTACTTCTATTAAAAAATGTTAATCCTTCCTGTACTTATTAGCTGCTGAATACTACAGTGGAAATTATTTTCCGTTTGAAACACAGAGCTCTCTGCTGACATCATGAGCACAGTGCTCTCTGCTGACATCTCTGTCCATTTTTAGGAACTGTCCAGGGTAAAAGGAAATCCCCATAGCAAACATATGCTGTTCTGGACAGTTCATAAAATGGAGATGTCAGAAGAGAGCACTGTGCTTGTGATGTCAGCAGAGAGCTCTGTGTTTCAAAAAGAAAAGAATTTCCTTTGTAGTATTCAGCAGCTAATAAGTACAGGAAGGATTAAGATTTTTTAAATAGAATTAATTTACAAATCTGTTTAACTTTCTGGCACCAGTTGATTTAAAAAAAAAAAGTTTTTCACCGGAGTACCCCTTTAAGGTCCATATGGTAAACATTAAAAAAAAACTCCTGGTCCTGCTCTATACTTCAATGCCATGCCGTATTAGTTTATCATGGGGTGTTAAAGGGATACTCCGGCTTTCTGAACATTTTTTTTCAGAATACTCGGAGCTGGAGGGGAGGCCATGATTGGGAAATCACGGCCACGCCCCTGGTGATGTCATGCCACGCCCCCTCCATTCATTTCTATGGGAGGGGACGTGTAGCCCCCTCCCATAGACATGAATGAAGGGGGCGTGGTGTGACGTCATGGCTACTACTGCCGCAGGAACCTAGCGTTTGTTTAGAACGTTGGGTGCTGTGGGAGATCACGGGGGGACCCAATGTATTAAGCCAATCCAAGCATAAGATGGCTATAGGGGTTGGTAAGAAGCTCCAAAGCTTTAAATGGGCACTGTCAGATACAATAACTTTTGATATGTTATAAAGCATGCAAAAAAAAAATTATATGTTTTGCAATTTCTTTCATCAGAAAATGTTCATTATTTCATACCGAAAAAGCCAGTAAAAAAAGTGGCCACTAGGGGTCCCCCTGCCTCCTGGGATGCACACCAGTCCTGCAGTGTCCAGTGGTCATCGACATAGACACCATGAGTGATTGACAGGGCTGCAGGCAGGTCCAGGGTCCTCTGTGAGTTAGAGCAGAGTAAAGGGGAGGAGTCATGACAGTGAGGAGAAGAGAGGGACACACCCCATGCCTCTGCATGGACAGAAACCTCACTGAGCAATGATGGCAAGTAAATAAAGCTAATTCTGAGAGAAATAAAGGATGTAGACACATAAAAATTAGATGTACATGATCAGGATGAGGTACTGAGCAACATGTAAAAAAAAAATTATTCTTTGGGAGGCGGTGGGGGGGGGGGGGGGGGGCTAGGGGTAGGTGATCTGACAGGTGCACCTTAAAGGAATTGTCCAGAAAAAATATGGTTATTTTATTCCAAAAACACCACCACACCTGTCCATAAATAACCTGTGTGGGATTTTGCTGCTCAGAAACACTTTCCTGCAGTAAAACTGGTAAAACTGAACATAGTTCAGACACAACTCATTGACAGGTCTGGTTCTGGGTTTAAAGGGGTACTCCACTGCCCCAGTGTTTGGAACACTTTGTTCTGAACACTTGGAGCGGAAGGCGGGGTGTCGTGATGTCCCAACCACGTCCCTCGTGACGTCACACCGAGCCCCCTCAATGCAAGTCTATAGGAGAGGGTGTGGTGTGATGTCACAAGGGGCATGGTCGTGATGTCACGACCCCAGCACTCCGCACCCAGTGTTCTACACAAACGCACTGTGATGCACAGAGATCGTGGCAGGACCCCCGTGATCAGACATCTTATCCCTTATCCTTTAGATAGGAGATAAGATGTCTAGGGGTAGGGTACCCCTTTAAATCCATGTCATTTAACTCCATGCGGCCATATCCCTCCCGGTCCATGTTCAAGACATAAAGTGAGATCCAGATTTACCACGCACCTCAATATCAAGGCCCCCGGACCAGATCCTGGTAATCTCCTCTCATCTACGACATACTTGTGCCGCCTTGCCCCGAGCAGGTGTTATTGTACCAGTTCACCAGCTAGAAGAAGAAAAGATGGAGACTGGGTTATTTTTTTTGCAAATTTGCATCGAGGGATCAGAATCATTGCCAAAAATCATGGGGAAAAAAATAATCAGTCCAAAAATGTAATTAGTACAGTAAGAGACCCAGCGAAAAAAGAAAAGAAAAAAACAAAAAGCACAACGCTAAATCTTCAAAACATTACGCTTGGCTGCGCCCTGCGGCGAGATCTCATGACTAACAGGGTAATAAACCTCCGGAGACAGTGCTGGATTTTCCATGTTTTTAGAGTCTTAGCCTTTGTGATGGCAGCTTAGAAAATCCGTGTTATGTGCTTAAGTGCGACACAATTAAGGGACGTTCTAAGAAGAGGGACTCCGTAAGGACATAAGATCACAGCAGCAGTGACCTGTACACAAAGGCTTTTTTATTTTATTATGTAAACAGCGCCTCCCTTGTCTAGAGGCTTTATCTGGTATTGTACTATTTAAGTGAATAACAGAAACGGAAAATGTATAACATATATAATATTTATATATTGCCCAAGTGTCTGGCTGAATGGAAAGGATAGACCCTGTGAGGGACTGTTCTCTCAATCCCCGTCCCACCCACTCCTGCTGGATTTTTGACCATTACCGCCCGCTCCTGCAAGGTGTGTGTCCTACTACCGCTCATTCTCGGAACATGTGTGTCCTATCCCGCCCGCTCCTGAAAACATTTTGTCACAGCATTTAGAGATAGTATCCCCATGCCATTCCATTACCCCTTTGTGCCATTCCAATACCCTTTCGTTCCATTTCATCACCCCCCTTGTGCCATTTCATCACCTCCTTGACTCAATCCATTACCCCCTTGTGCCATTTAATTACCCCCTTGTGCCATTTCATTACCCCCTTGTGCCATTTCACTACCCCCTTGTGCCATTTCATCACTTTGTTGTGCCATTTCATTAACCCCTTGTGCTATTTCATCACCCACTTATGGCATTTCATCACCCCCCATTTCAGAGGTTTTCGGTACTGCACGATTTTGCGGGACCCACTGAATGTTCTGTAACCACCCACTCCCGCCCTCAATAATGTCATTACTGCCTGCACCTGCACTTTTTTTTTTCTTGGGACCCACGGGATCTTAATAAAAAGCATGCTCGATGCCTCTACGTGCTCGATGACTCTCTGTGCTCGATGACTCTACATGCTCGATGACTCTACGTGCTCGATTACTCTACGTACTCGATGACTCTACATGCTCGATGACTCTATGTGCTCGATGACTCTACATGCTCGATGACTCTACAGTGCTCGATGACTCTACATGCTCGATGACTCTATGTGCTCGATGACTCTACATGCTCGATGACTCTACGTGCTCAATGACTCTACATGCTCGATGACTCTATGTGCTCGATGACTCTACAGTGCTCGATGACTCTACGTGCTCGATGACTCTACCTGCTCAATGACTCTACCTGCTCGATGACTCTACGTGCTCGATGACTCTATGTGCTCGATGATTCAATGTGCTCGATGACTCTATGTGCTCGATGACTCTACTTGCTCGATGACTCTATGTGCTCGACATGCTCCATGACCCTACGTGCTCGATTACTCTAAGTGCTCAATGACTCTATGTGCTCGATGTGCTTGATGACTCTATTTAGCAATTTTATGTATATGCAAATAGAAAGGTGAGTCAAAACCAATCGCCTGTAGTGAGGTTAGAGGTCAGGGAGAGGGATCAGTCACTGACTGGTTTACCCCCCTCTCATCGAGCACCAACCACAGCAGAGTCATTCACTTACACTTTCTTCCAACAACTTATAGACTTAAAAAAAATTACCAAAAAATGGCCGTCCCATGAACTATTGGGCATTGGGAAGTTTAAGAAGCTGAAGGAAAGTGCCCTGCCCATAAGTGACCATTACACACCCCAGAAACACCCACTTAGGGGCACATTAGCATTAGCTACACCCATGAAGATCCGATATTGCTTGGCAGTTAGGCGCAATATGGAGAAGTAACTGTATATAGAGACTAAAAACCATGAGCAAAGATATATACAAATGGTCTGGGATGAGGATTGGCTAAGTTTGTTAGTATGAAAACAGATCGGCCTGCCAGGAGGAGGGATTGAGTGGTGTCATGATACTATAGGGAGGAACCTCACAGGAGCAGATTGATTTACAAATATTTTTTTTATATAAATTATTATTTATTTTATTTTTCAGAGTCCAAAACGTTTGGGATTTATTTTAAGTAAATTTCTCAAAAGGGCAGATGCAATTTTAGTAATAAGAAGAAGGGTTCGATAAGGGCAATGTTTTCCAAATGGTGTGCCTCCAGCTGTTGCAAAATGACAACTCCCAGCATGCTAAGCAGCAGGTATCATGGTCTGGGAAGTGGATGGGAGACCTACAGTAATGCTCAGAGCAGTGTTTCCCAACCAGGGTGCCTTCAAAGCAAAACTACAACAAAGGCTGTCCAGGAATGCTGTGAGTTGTAGTTTTGCAACAGCTGGAGTCACACTGTTTGGAATACACTGCATTAAGGTTAGGTTTTATTATCCGTTTTAAAAAAAATTATAATTAACTGAACAATAACGGATACAAACGAATAACATCGGTTTGCATCCGTTATTGTCCATTTTTCTTTTTAAGTCTGTTTTCATTTTTGATGGGAGAAGAACGGGACGGGTCTAGATGGCCATGTGAACGCAGCCTTAGTTAGTGTTAGGCTATGTTCACACAGTATGAAATCTAATATCTTATTATGTTTTCTTTTTTAAAGGGGCTGTTCCACAATTCGGTTTTTCCGGTAAGCTCCTACCTGTTTGCAGCCACATGGAGTGGTCAGAAAAGTCAGAAGCAGGTGATGCCGGGAGGTTACGCCATTTGCCTAACTCCCATGGACTATAATGAGAGGAAGGCAAATGATGCAGCTCCGCGGGTTAGGTTGTTTATTTAACTCACGAAATTATGCAAACAATTTAACTTGTAACTATGCTGTTTGGGCAACCCCCCTTTATAGTCAATGGGAGTTACGGGAATTGGATAACTTCACCCGCTTTGGCTGCTTCCAGGTTTGCCAACTAGTGATGAGCGGCAGGGGCCATATTCGAATTTGCGATATTTCACAAATATATGGACGAATATTCATCCTATATTCGTGAAATTTGCATATTTGGTTTGTTTGTTCTGTTTTTTTTTTCCATGCGAAAATTCGTAATGAAATTCGCATAGTGTGCATGCGAGATTATATCTTTCACCTAAAAGAAGGGAGGGATCCTTGTCCTCTGGAAGTGCCGATATTCGCAAATATTCGCATATATACAAAATATTGGCGCTCCACACCGACTCCGACATTGTTGTGATATTTACTGTGAAGAAAAAAGAACGCTATATTCTAAATATTCACAAAATTCGCATTTCGAATATTCGCGCTCAACATTATTCTCAACCACCTCCTGAGGCTGCGGACAAGCAAGGCAGGAGCTGTCTGGTAACTGAATAAGTGGAGTGAAATAATCCTTAAAGGGGTACTCTGGAATAAACTGTTCCAAACGCTGGACATCATAGCGCCGCCCATCAGGATATAACGTCCCCGCCCCCTCAATGCAAGTCTATGGGAGGGGGCGTGAGTATAGTGATGTCACGGCCCCGCCCCCATGTGACATCACGCTCCGCCCCTCAATGTAAGTCTATGGCAGGGGCGAGACAGCTGTCTCGCCCCTCCCATAGACTTGCATTGAGGGGGTGGGGCTATGACGTCACGAGTAGTGTTGCGCGCGAATATTCGCATTTCAAATTTTTATCGCGAATATTGCAAATTTGCAAATTCGTGAATATTGCGAATATATTTGCTATATATTCGAAATTACGAACATTCACTTTTTCCTGCATATGCGCATATTCCTTCTTTTCACTTGTGGGCCAATTAGAACGATGCAAATACACTTCTCAGAGGTTATCAACAACATCCCTAGCAACCAATAGTAAAGTTGCCCACCCCCTCACTGGTGTCTTCCTCGAATACGCGAATATAACGAATGCGCAAAATTCGCGAATATAGAATGAATATTCGTCTATATATTTGCGAAATATTGCGAACTCGAATATGGCAATGCCGCTCATCACTAGGCACGAGTAGTGTTGAGCGGCATAGGGCATATTCGATTTCGCAATATTTTGCGAATATATGGACGAATATTCATCATATATTCGCAAAATTTGCAAGATTCGCCATATTGGCATCTTTTTTTTTACTATGTGCCATAAAATTTGCATGCGCAATATTTAGCGTTATATTCGCAATATTCACAAATTCACGAATATGCGATATTGGCAAAAAATATACTCATTGCGAATATTCGCGCCCAACACTAGTCACGAGCTCCTAGCGCCGGTTCCAGCACAGTTTGCTCTAAACACTGAGCAGCGGAATACCCCTTTAAATCCTTAAAAATAAGGTGCTTATTTTTGAAGATTCTGGTCACAAATGAAATATGCCACTATATTTTGCTCTGTGTGAACATAGCCCTATGCTGTCTGGTCATTAAAGAGCTTGGCTGGACTACTGACCCCTCAGAGTGTCATAAACCAAGTCTTTTCAGAGGGACTTCTGAATCCTAGAATCCAGAGCTTGATACTCTGTTGGGAGGTGTTAAAGGGGTACTCTGGCGGAAAACATTATTTTTTTTTTTTAAATCAATTGGTGCCAGAAAGTTAAACAGATTTGTAAATGACTTCTATTAAAAAATCTTTACCCTTCCTGTACCTTTTAGCAGCTGTATGCTACTGAGGAAATTATTTTCTTTTTGAATTTCTTTTTGACTTGTCCACAGTGCTCTCTGCTGACACCTGTTGTCCGTATCAGGAACTGTCTAGAGCAGCATAGGCTTGCTATGGGGATTTTCTCCTGCTCTGGACAGTTCCTGATACGGGCATCAGGTGTCAGCAGAGAGCACTGTGGACAAGACAAAAAAGAAATTCAAAAAGAAAATAATTTCTTCTGTAGCATACAGCTGCTATAAAGTACTGGAAGGGTAAAGATTTTTTAATAGAAGTAATTTACAAATCTGTTTAACTTTCTGGCACCAGTTGATAAAAATATATATATATTTTTTCCACCGGAGTACCCCTTTAATGTTCCATGTTTATATGTGACCACCTAGTGACAGTGATGTGCATTGCAGCCCGTCGAGGGTCTTGCTATCATGTATTGTAAGAGTGGTGATTAAAGGGGTACTCCGGTGAAAACCTTTTTTCTTTTAAATTAACTGGTGGCAGAAAGTTAAACATATTTGTAAATTACTTCTATTAAAAATTCTTAATCCTTCCTGTACTTATTAGCTGCTGAATACTACATGCTGATGTTATTATAATAATAATAACACTTTATTTATTGTTGTTCTTAGTGGGGTTTGAACCCAAGTCCCCAGCCCTGCAAGGCAGTAGTGCTAACCACTGAGCCACCATGCTGCCCTTAGCATACATCTGCTATGCATGGTTGCTAAAATGGACAGAGATGTCAGCAGAGAGCACTGTACTCGTGATGTCATCAGTGTTCCAAAAAGAAAGGAATTTCCTCTGTAGCATTCCGCAGCTAATAAGTACTGGAAGGATTAAGATTTTTGAATAGAAGTAATTTACAAATATGTTTAACTTTCTGCCACCAGTGGATTTAAAAGAAAAAAGGTTTTCACCGGAGTACCCCTTTAAGCCTTTGCCAGTCGATAGTCAAAAATGTTTCAAAAAATAAATCTGATTGCAGTGTGATACTCTGTTGGGAGGTGTTTATGCTCCAGATTGGTGGCCACCTAGTGAGTGTTATGTGCACTCTCGGCCGATTATGAACATTAGGGGAACTATCTGTTCTTGTTATGTTTAAATTACAAAGCCAAACATTTCTATTCATATCGCTCTCTTCGAAAAACGTTTAAAAGAAACTTAATTTGACAAACTTCCAGATTTTTTGGTCTATTGCCTTTGCTTTTAACTATTTTAATGATGGTAACTACAAACGACGTACAAGCGGCGCCCCTTGAAGCCGTCCGGAGATCGCGCTCACTTAGATGAAAAAACAGGCTGATGGGGCTTTAAATTGGATATGTTTTTGCCTTAATGATATAAAACGTTCCGGATATGGGAGCGGACACTGGAACAATAGAATTATCCCTTTGTTTGCGCCCAGTGATTGAAGACTTTTGACAGAAAACAAATGGGATCATTAATCATTAGAAACGCAATGAAATCAGCCACGTTCTGCCTGAGTTGTTCTTATCTGGTAATTGTCATCATTATAATCATTGTTATTATTTATGCCGCATCATCCGTCTCTAAAGCATGGCCGAGCGAGGAACCTAAAGCAATTTACATGCTATTTACAGGCTATTCATAGCATGAAGGGGAAATAAAAGTGGGATGAATGACTACATTATCCTCAAATATGGGCCCCGGAGGGTTGATTGGAGGGTCTAAATTTAGAATTTTATTATCATTTTCGTTATGGTTTAAAAAAAATTCTATTTATGAGTATAAAGTTTTAATTTGTTCTTAATTTTTTTCTGATAGGAATCTGCGGGTATTTAAAAGAACTTCCAATGACGCGTTTCGGAGGATATTTCTTCCTTCCTCAGATTGGCAATGCCAATCTGAGGAAGGAGGAAATATCCTCCGAAACGCGTTATTGGAAGTTTTTTTAAATAAACATAGTGCCTCTGGGCACTTTACTCTACATACATATTCGTGTTTCATTAACCGGGATCTGCGAACAGCGCCTATAGGTTCCGCTTTTTTCTCTTCATTCCATCTTCCTGGGCTAGCGCACATGACGACCCGCTTAGCCAATCACTCACCGCAGTGATGCCCAGGAGGGTGGGGCCTAGAGAGAGCTGAGAACATGTAAATAGATAGGCTCCGTACAGGAGAACACGGGAGTCCCACCGGTTGGACCCCGCTTAATCAGATACTTACCTCCTACCCTGTGGATAGGTGATGTATCTGACAAGGTTATTTCCATGGACTACACCTTTAACAATAAGGTGAAGTTTAGGTGAACGCTACTTAATTGTAGCAACCACATCTAAACCAAGAATGGCTGTTTTCAACTACGATCACGATTAATGGGGGACATTTATCAATGTTGGTGTAGGAAGATGATTTTTGTAGGTTGGTCTAAATATGGTGCAATTGCATCAAATCTACCAGACTTGTGCAAGCCACATGATACATTTTGCGCAAAGTTCGAAATCTCTGCACATTTTTCCACCAGCAAAAACGCCAGAAAAACTTTCACAGCCTTTTTCTGCATTTTGACATTTTTTTTTTATATTTTTTTTCTGGGGTTTTTGCTGGTGTGTGGAGAGCTCTGATTGGTCAGCGAATAGCTACTGACCAATCAGAGCTTTGATTGGTCAGTAGCTATTCACCACTCAGAGCTCCCATCTCCCGGTGGCGGGGATTATGAATAGTGACACTGCAGAGCTCAGCTGTATATTCCCCAACCTGGAGCTGGCGGGGTGCACAGTGAAGCGGCATGTGCCGCCTGCTTACCTAATTAATAAATACGGATTGCAGCGGGTCTCAGGAGTATGACCCGCTGCGATATGTCCCTCACACCCTGGGCTACAACTCCCATCATGGACAGTCTGTCCATGATGGTAGTAGTAGTCCAAACAGTCCAAAAAGAGTCCCGCAGCTGGGGGATGTGCAAGAGCCGTCCCTCAGCACTACGGTACTACAACTACTCCCATCATGGGACGGACACTGTTCCACGATGGGAGTAGTTGTAGTTTAGCAGTGCTCAGGGCCGGCTCCTGCATCCCCCGGCTTCTAACACCTTACTACTTGTCCTGCTAGCTTTTGTAGTTTTTCTGCAAAAATAACGCAATTGCGCAAAAAAATAAAAAAATATATAAATAAATAAACAAAAAAAACCACCTTTAAACTAATTTTACACTAATAATAAATACAAGTCCACTGCATAAAGTAGTGTACGGTACCCCAAGAAGTAGACAGCTTTGCTTAATGTTCCAACAAAAAATGCGCAAACTAAAATTGAAATAGAGCGAAATTGCGTAAAAAATTTGCTAAGCAATATAGAACAAGAAAGCGGTGTAAATGCAATGATAAATGTCCCCTATGTATCTAAGAACATTCTCCCCCAGGTATTTGTCCTGGAGAATTACTGAGTCGTGTGAGTCTTTATGCTCTTTACATCCTTGAACATTTACACCCTGCCTGAACTACTCGCGACCCCCGGGGGGCTTCTGTTCCTGTCCCCCCCCCTCATTGTGTTAATAAGACCAGACTATTTTCAGCTGACGAGCAGATGTTACCGCCATCTCCCAGACGCAGACTGCCAAGTAGATGCCCCCCGGCTTTACGATGACGGTAACAATCCTGGAACCACAATTATAAATTGCTCATCCTAAAGAAAAACGTCATCTAAAGTCATCGGGGGGTTCCTGATAACTCCATATGAAGCCACGTCGTGTGCCCATGGGGGTTGTCATGCTTCCATTCCTGAGTCCATTTAGTTTGTGGAACGCTAATGCATGCTGTGACCCATATATTCCTAGAACCCAAGAGCCGCTTCTTAGGAAAAGCCAAGAAATCCACAATTTCTCTCCTTTTAAGGCTGCATTTCTTGCATGATATATCACTGCATGATATAGTGCAGTGTTTTAGCAACCAGGGTGCCTCCAGCTGTTGCAAAACTACAACTCTCAGCATGCCCGGGCAGCCGATGGCTGTCTGGGCATGCTGGGGGTTGTAGTTTTGCAACAGATTGAAGCACTGTGGTTGAGAAACATTGCTCTGAGCATTGCTGGTCTCCCATCCACTGCCCGGACCATGATACATGCTGCTTAGCATGTTGGGCGTTGTAGTTTTTCAACAGCTGGAGGCACCCTGGTTTGGGAAAGACTGCTCTGTGCATTGTTGGTCTCCCATCCACTGACCGGACCAAGATACCTGCTGCTTAGCATGTTGGGCGTTGTAGTTTTGCAACAGCTGGAGGCACACTGGTTTGGGAAATACTGTTCTGTGAATTTTTGGTTTCCCATCCACGGCCCGGACCATGATACCTGCTGCTTAGCATGTTGTGAGTTGTAGTTTTGCAACAGCTGGAAGCACACTTGTTGGAAAATACTGCTCTGTGCATTGTTGGTCTCCCATGCACTGCCCAGACAAAACACAGCTATAGAGGCTACCATATCTACCATAGAGGGCGACTAAGAAACTGCCAAAGGGCAATCCGTTCAACATCAGACAATCATTTGCCTGGCCTCTAGAGGGAGCTGCTGAATAGAGATTTTACAGTTACCATTTAGGTACATTTGGCAGGGACCTGAAAGGTATTATCCAGGGTTTTCTAAAAAAAAAAAAAAATGGCTCCAGGGAAATAATAATAATAATAATAATAATAAAAAATGTATACTTACCTAGCCCCAATCCTCTGCAACTCATGCTCACCTCCGCCCCCCGATCCTCTTTTTTCTATTTGCTTCCGAGAAGAGCACTCCCAGCTCAGCCAATCAATTGACGGGCAGTGATTGGTTGTGCCAGTGTAGTGGCCCAGAGTTGTACCCCCGTACCCCTGCTGCCCTGTCCAAGATATCAGTGACCATGTGACCTTAGGGTGACCTATGGGACCCCTCAAAGTCTCCCCATATAAGCCCTGGGTGGAGCCTCTGCTCTCTCTCTCTTTCTGCTTATGCTGAGTTGCAGTAAGGTCACGTCCAAGTGTGTCTGGAGTCCTAGGAGACCTCAAGTCAGTCCTGCAGCCACAAGTCTACAAGTAAGCTACAATTTGGGAATAGTCAGTCCCATTCAAGTCAGTCAAATCCAAGTCATCTGTCTTCAGTCAGCGTGGCCTGCATTAATATTGTCCCAGTCCACTACAAGTCCCAACAAGCCCTAAGGTCTCTGAAGTCACTGGTCACCTCCTTGGGCCCTGGCTGAACTGTAAAGACTGTTCCATCTGTCACTCAGTAAAGATACCGTTGTTCGTAACTTGGCATCGGAGTCATTATTTGCCCCGTGCCTAGCCCAGGATCCAGCGATATACCTTCGGTGATATTGAGGATAAACCACATCCTGGCATCACGAATACCAGGGGTTAAATCCATCTGCCCCTAGGGTTATTCCATCTGCCCTCATCACACCCCATACCACACCAGCAGGCCCTGCCCCAAGGTCTTGTCTCAGGATTAGGAATAAGAGAGAAGATTTGGGGACCGTATGGAGGAGAACAGGAGTTTTAAATGCTCCATCTTTTTGTTTTCTCTCCATTCAGGACACAGAGAGGCCGATTTGAACATTCACTTGGGGGAGGTAGGACTACTACCAATATGGAATTTGGATATTATATACATATACATTTCTATAGTTGTTTCTGTTTATGTGATGATTTTCCCACAAATGGAAATATTTTACCAAAATTTAGCAAATTATTGTAAAAAATTAAATTTTTTACTATAATTTTGAAAAATCATAGCAAAAAATCTACCTAAATGCAGTAAAAATTAAATGTATGAACGTAGTATATAAGTCTTCAAATGTCCATAAGACAACTTAAATATGATTATAGGTCAAATCGCTTTTGCTTCCAAAATTACACACTTACACTTAAAGTGTATCAACACTGCACATAATGTGAACTGGTCCAAACACACTTACACTTAAAGTGTATCAACACTGTACATAATGTGAACTGGTCCAAACACACTTACACTAAAAGTGTATCAACACTGCACATAATGTGAACTGGTCCAAACACACTTACACTTAAAGTGTATCAACACTGTACATAATGTGAACTGGTCCAAACACACTTACACTAAAAGTGTATCAACACTGCACATAATGTGAACTGGTCCAAACACACTTATGAGTCTAATCAGTTCACCTGGGTGACCTCCAGCACTGGCAGCCTAATTCGATTACCAGGTGCAGTGATCAGACTCCTCCCCCTCTCTCTGCAAAGCCAGAGGATTCATGGGAAATGTAGGCAGCATTAGGAAATCATTTCAGTGATGGAAGGGCAATCAGTATGGCTTAAAGGGGTATTCCGGCCAAAAGATCTTATCCCATATCCAAAGGGTAGGGGATAAAATGTCTGATCGCAGGGGGCCCGCCACTGGGACCCCCACGATCTCAGCTGCGGCACCCCAGATATCCAGTGCCGGATGACTGGTGATGTGGGGATCCTGTTGCTGGGGACCCATGCGATCTCCCTGCTGCACCCGGTTTTCATTTAGAGCGTTGGGTGCAGCGCCGGAGGCTTGTGATGTCACAGTCACACCCTGCTCATGACGTCACGGCCATGACCCCTCAATGCAAGTCTATGGGAGGGGGCGTGATGGCCATCACGCCCCCTCCCATAGACTTGCATTGAGTGGGCATGGCTGTGACGTCAAGAGTAGGGTGCAGCCATGACGTCACGAGCCTCCGGCGCTGCACCCGGCGCTCTAAACGAACACCGGGTGCAGCAGGGAGATCGCAGGGGTCCCCAGCAACAGGATCCCCGCGGCCAGGCCCTGTCATGCCACACCCCACTCATGCCATCACACCACGCTCCCTCCATTCATGTCTTTGGGAGGGGGCGTGATGGCCGTCATGTCCCCTCCCATAGACATGAATGGAGGGGGCATGGCGTGTTGTCACGTCTCCAGTCTCGGGGTTTCCGAGACTGGAGCAGCAGCCCTGCATAGCATGTGG
Organism: Hyla sarda; assembly: GCF_029499605.1. Taxonomy (NCBI): domain Eukaryota; kingdom Metazoa; phylum Chordata; class Amphibia; order Anura; family Hylidae; genus Hyla; species Hyla sarda. The sequence continues at coordinate 440,256,273 of NC_079191.1, read as the reverse complement.
GTGCTGCACGGAGATCGCGGTGGGCCCGCCGCTGGGACAGGGATAGGAGATAAGATGTCTTTGTCCGGAATACCCCTATAAACCCCATGCCTGTCACACCAGCTAAAACTGGTAAGCACAAGACATACACAAGAACCTCTACATTATGCTCCAATAATAGCTCATGCTGCACTATATAAGCAACAAAAAATAAAATAAGACACAGAAGAGTGCTTCTTTAAGAAAAAAAAATATGGTGCGCACGTTGGTCATTGTCTTCTAGACTCCCTTCTGCATCTGTAGGGCTTTTGTCTCCACCTTTTTACTTTTGTAGTTTTTTTTATTTTATATACTTAGGAGAGGACTGACACCTTGTCCGTAACGTGAAGAGCTGGAACCAAAAACATATTGTTGGGTAGATGTTTTACCCGTCGACTCTATAGATACTGGGAGCAGCTGGCACATAGATTTTTGATGGCAGGTTGACTGTAAACACCGGCAGCTTTATATTATATTCACCCAACAAGAGAGAGAGCAATGGAGTAAAATTTATGACTACCCTCCGAGTGGCCGGGGAGTGATACTGCTAAGCGAAAGACTTTTTGGCGATAAAATAATGTCTTTTCTGTACACTATTCGGCGAGCTCCATGTCAGCGCTTCCCGACCTTCTTGTATATTTGGCTCAGATAATCCTTATTGATGCAGTAGAGCGGCTTTACAGGATCCAATAGACAAGAAATGTTCCTTAAAGGGGTTATCCAGGAAAAAAACTTTTTTTTAATATATCAACTGGCTCCAGAAAGTTAAACAGATTTGTAAATTACTTCTATGAAAAAATCTTAATCCTTTCAGTACTTATGAGCTTCTGAAGTTAAGGTTGTTCTTTTCTGTCTAAGTACTCTCTGATGACACCTGTCTTGGGAACTGTCCAGAGTAGAAGCAAATCACCATAGCAAACCTCTTCTACTCTGTGCAGTTCCCGAGACAAGCAGAGATGTCAGCAGAGAGCACTGTTGCCAGACAGAAAACCACAACTCAACTTCAGCAGCTTATAATTATTGAAAGGATTAAGATTTTTTAATAGGATTTTTAATAGAAGAAATTTACAAATCTGTTTAACTTTCTGGAGCCAGTTGATATAAAAAAAAGTTTTTTCCTGGAATACCCCTTTAAGGCATGAGAAATTATAGGGTCACTAAAAACAACAAAACAAAAATAAACATATATATATTGACATCGGCAACTACAGTGCCTTTCATAAGTATTCACTCCCCATGGACATCTCTACAATTTTCCCTGATATAACCACAGATTAAAATTTACTTAAAGGGGTACTCTGCTGATCAGCATTTCGAACTGTTCCGAACGCTGGAGCCGGCATTGGGAGCTTGTGACGTCATGCCCCGCCCCCTCAATACAAGTCTATGGGAGGGGGCGTGACATCCGCCTCGCCCCCTTCCATAGACTGGCATTGAGGGGGTGAGGCATGACATAATGTGGGGGTGGGGCTATGTTGTCACGAGCTCCTGGCGCCGGCTCCAGCGTTCGGAACAGTTTGTTCCAAATGCTGAGCAGTGGAGTACCCCTTTAATTGCAATTTTATGTAATGGACCAAAACAGAATAGTCCATCATTGGGAAGTGTTGGTGAGGGGGGGAGGTGGGGAGGTTTAACTGGATGACACCCCTAACAAAGATCTGGTGCCACCAATTACCTTCAGAAGTCACGTAATTAGTAAATAGGGTCAAGTTACTCATCCAAAACCTGTCTGCAGTTAAATCTCAGTACAAATACACCTGTTCTGTGAAAGACTCAGGGTTTGTTACAGAGCATTACTGAACAAACAGCAGCATGAAGACCAAGGAGCTCACCAAGCGGGATTGGGATCAAATTGTGGAGACGTACAAAGCAGGGTTAGTTATAGTAAATAAATACATAAATCAATAAAAACACAAGCTTTGAACATCTCACGGAGCACCACAAAGTCCGTCATCAGAAAATGGAAAGAATACGGCACAACCCAAACTTATCAAGATAAGGCCGTCTACCCAAACTGACAATCCGGGCAAGGAGAAAATGAGTTAGAGAAGCAACCAAGAGGCTCATGGTAACTCTGGAGGAGATGCAAAGATCAACAGCTGAAGAGGGAGAGTCTGCCCTTAGGACTCCTATTAATCGTGTACTCCACAAATTTGGCCTTTAAGGAAGAAGAAAGTGATCACAAGAAATCCTGTTTAAATTTGCCACAAGCCATGTGGGGGACACAGCAAAAATGTGGAAGAAGGTCCTCTGCTTAGGTGACACCAAAATGCTATGTGTCGTGGAAACCCAACCCTACCCATCAACCTGAGCACACCATCATAACCCAACCCTACCCATCAACCTGAGCACACCATCATAACCCAACCCTACCCATCAACCTGAGCACACCATCGTAACCCAACCCTACCCATCAACCTGAGCTCACCATCATAACCCAACCCAACCCTACCCATCAACCTGAGCACACCATCATAACCCAACACTGCCCATCAACCTGAGCACACCATCATAACCCAACCCTACCCATCACCCTGAGCACACCATCATAACCCAACCCTACCCATCACCCTGAGCTCACCATCATAACCCAACACTGCCCATCACCCTGAGCACACCATCATAACCCAACCCTACCCATCAACCTGAGCACACCATCGTAACCCAACCCTACCCATCAACCTGAGCACACCATCATAACCCAACCCTACCCATCAACCTGAGCTCACCATCATAACCCAACCCTACCCATCAACCTGAGCACACCATCATAACCCAACACTGCCCATCACCCTGAGCACACCATCATAATCCAACACTACCCATCACCCTGAGCTCACCATCATAACCCAACACTGCCCATCACCCTGAGCACACCATCATAACCCAACCCTACCCATCAACCTGAGCACACCATCGTAACCCAACCCTACCCATCAACCTGAGCACACCATCATAACCCAACCCTACCCATCAACCTGAGCTCACCATCATAACCCAACCCTACCCATCAACCTGAGCACACCATCATAACCCAACACTGCCTATTACCCTGAGCACACCATCATAACCCAACACTGCCCATCACCCTGAGCACACACCATTATAACCCAACACTGCCCATCACCCTGAGCACACCATCATAACTCAACATTGCCCATCACCCTGAGCACACACCATTATAACCCAACACTGCCCATCACCCTGAGCACACCATCATAACCCAACACTGCCCATCACCCTGAGCACACCATCAAAACCCAACACTGTTCATCACCCTGAGCACACCATCATAACCCAACACTGCCCATCACCCTGAGCACACCATCATAACCCAACACTGCCCATCACCCTGAGCACACCATCATAACCCAACCCTACCCATCAACCTGAGCACACCATCATAACCCAACCCTACCCATCACCCTGAGCTCACCATCATAACCCAACACTGCCCATCACCCTGAGCACACCATCATAACCCAACCCTACCCATCAACCTGAGCACACCATCATAACCCAACCCTACCCATCACCCTGAGCACACCATCATAACCCAACACTGCCCATCACCCTGAGCTCACCATCATAATCCAACACTGCCCATCACCCTGAGCACACCATCATAACCCAACACTGCCCATCACCCTGAGCACACCATCATAACCCAACACTGTCAATCACCCTGAGCACACCATCATAACCCAACACTGCCCATCACCCTGAGCACATCATCATAACCCAACCCTACCCATCACCCTGAGCACACCATCATAACCCAACACTGCCCATCACCCTGAGCACATCATCATAATCCAACACTGCCCATCACCCTGAGCACACCATCATAACCCAACACTGCCCATCACCCTGAGCACACCATCATAACCCAACACTGCCCATGACCCTGAGCGCACCATCCCACCCAACACTGCCCATTACCCTGAGCACACCACCCCACCCAACACTACCCATCACCCTGAGCACACCATCATAACCCAACACTGTCCATCACCCTGAGCACACCATCATAACCCAACACTGTCCATCACTCTGAGCACACCATCATAACCCAACACTGCCCATCACCCTGAGCACACCATCATAACCTAACACTGCCCATCACCCTGAGCACACCATCATAACCCAACACTGCCCATCACCCTGAGCACACCATCATAACCCAACACTGCCCATCACCCTGAGCACACCACCCCACCCAACACTGCCCATCACCCTGAGCACACCATCATAACCCAACACTGCCCATCACCCTGAGCGCACCATCCCACCCAACACTGCCCATTACCCTGAGCACACCACCCCACCATACACTGCCCATCACCCTGAGCACACCATCACACAGTGACACATGGAGGTGGGGGCATCAGGCTGTGGGGAGGCTTCTCTTCATCAGGAAGAGGGAACATGGTCAGAACTGATGGGAAGATGGATGGAGCCAAATACAGGACAATCCTTGAAGAAAATCTGATGCAGTCTACAGAAGGCAACACTGGGGCAGAAGTTCATCTTTAAGAGAGACAATGGGGGAGATTTATCAAAACCTGTGTAGAGCGGTGCAGTTGTCCATAGCAACCAACCAGATCGCTTCTTTCATTTTTCACAGGCCTCTTTAAAAATGAAAGAAGTCATCTGATTGGTTTCTATGGACAACTGTCCAGAGTAGAAGAAAATCCCCATAGCAAACATATGCTGCTCTGGACAGTTCCTAAAATGGACAGAGATGTCAGCAGAGAGCACTGTGTTCCAAAAAGATAAGAATTTCCTCTGTAGTATTTAGCAGCTAATAAGTACTGGAAGGATTAAGATTTTTTTATAGAAGTAATTTACAAATCTGTTTAACTTTCTGGCACCAGTTGATTTAAAAAAAAAAGTTTTCCACCAGAGTACACAGAGCGCTCAAAGCCGGAGGCCGTGATCATGACATCACGGCCACGCCCCTCCCATAGACATGAATGGAGGGGGGCATGACGTTACATTACGGGGCATGGCCGTGACATCACAACCACAGCTGCAGGAACCCCACATTTATTTACAATGCCAGGTGCTGCAGGAGATCGTGGGGGACCCCAGCAGCAGGAATTTTAAAATTTTAAAAATTTCCTTTGGATAGGGGATAAGAAGTCTAGCAGCGGAGTACCCCTATAAAGGGGTACTCCGTTGGAAAACAACATTTTAAAAAAATCAACTGGTGCCAGAAAGTTAAACAGATTTGTGAATGACGTCTATTAAAAAATCTTAATCCTTTCAGTACAAAGTGTGGTTTTTTTCCAGTCTGACCACAGTGCTCTCTGCTGACACCTCTGTCCGTATTAGGAACTGTCCAGAGCAGGAGAGGGTTGCTTTCGGGATTTGCTTGTACTCTGGACAGTTCCTGACATGGACAGAGGTGTCAGCAGAGAGCACTGGGGTCAGACATCTACACAACTTCCTGTCGAGCATACAGCAGCTGATAAGTACTGGAAGGATGAAGATTTTTAAATAGAAGTAATTTATAAATCTGTTTAACCTTCTGCCACCAGTTGATTTAAAAAAAAAAAAAAAGAAGAAGAAAGAACATTGTTTTCCACCGGAGTACCCCTTTAAGTCTATTCGAATTTCAGTTTGTAACAGTAGCAAAATCGAAAATAAATATCAAAGGGGGTGAATATTTATGCAAGGGAGTGTTTACATGTTTTAAAAAGGGAAAGTAGAACCCCCCCAATCTCCACCACGCTTTATACTAGATTCTACTACAGTGGTCACATACTGGCCGCACGTCCCTTAGTACCATCTCCGTATGTTAATTTTCAGGGTTAGCATATATTTTGAGGTTTTATCTGATTTCCACTGAATGTGACCTAAATCCTCACTAAGAGTTAGGGTTGCCACCTTTCTTGCAAAAAATAAATAAATAAATGAATAAATACCCAGCCATGCTAATTTGCATAATTAATTATATATGCGTGACATCACAGGATACACATATGTGATGGAAATGTTGTCCTATTCTGACCCCTATAATTTTTTTATTCCTCCTTATATGGGGATGTATGAGGGTCATTTTTTGCGCCCGATTTTTAGTTTTTAACAGAATCATTCTTGTTTTCATGTGACTTTTTGATCGCTTTCTTTTTATGAAACTTGGGAGTTGCAGTTAGTTACTAACTACAACTCCCAGAATGCCCTGATACAGCCTGTGGCTCAGCAGCTACCACAGACGAAAACTACAACTCCCAGCATGTTGGACTATATAGTAGTAAATAGTATAGGTCACTTCTCGGCCTTTTGGCTAAGATCAAGTGTAGTATCTGTTCTCATCAGTTTTCATGCTGGTGGGGATGGGTGCTGCATGGTAGGAAGCAGGTGTTCCGGGGCGTTCCGGGGCTGGTTCTGAGGAATCAGCTGGACTGCTGCCCCGATGTGACCTGTTACCTCTGGGTCTCGCCATGAGGCTGAGAGGGTCTAGAGCTGAGGTACTTCAGTGCCTCGGGGAGTGGTGACCCCGAGGTGCTGAAACTCACTGGGAGGATAGACTCACTGAGTGGAAGCACGGGCACCATGATCTCTGCACCTTGTGGCACTCACCTCTTGATTCCTGGCCTTCTGGTTAGGATCAGAGACATTTTTATAGATCCGGCCGGATGTCCGGGCAGTATATCTGCGCACATTCACTTATTTGTTTCTATTTGTCTCACTGTGTCACTTTTTGCGTGTTCTGTCCACAGGATTGGTCAGGGTTCGGTAGCCCTTCTGGGTGTCCCTCCTGGCGGTCTAGGGGAGGTGTGTGTGGCCATTAGGTTCCGCACCTCCCTGCAAACACCCCGGGTACTCCTGCTTTGGCAGGGTACCTACCGTTATCGGCTCTGCGGGCAGATACCTTGGCTAATGCCAAGGGGGATGCCGGAGCATTTGTGGTCCCCTAGTAGCTTCGGCGAAAAGGGACATCGAACCTGGAACCTCGCAGGTACCTTTCGGCCCGGAGGTGTAGGGTAAGGTTTGTTGGGGGGCCTCTCTCCTATCGGAGAAGGGCTTGCGATAGACCGCATCCTTTGTGCACGTTTTTTTAGTGTAACACGTTTGCACTTTTTCTTGCACTTTGGGTGATTCGAGAGCACGTTCCTCGGCTTTAAAATAAAAAAAAAAAAAAAAAAAAAAAAGAACGCACTGCCCCATTACGCTTCACCTTTGGCACTCACCCTTAGTATCCCGGCCTTCTGGCTAGGATCAGAGACATTTTTATAGATCCGGCCGATTGATCGGGCAGTATATCTGCACTCGTCCACTTATTCATTATTTTTGTATGTCACTGTGCCACGTTTCGTGTTTTTCTTTCTACACAGGATTGTCAGGGTTTGGTAGCCCTTCTGGGTGTCCCTCCTGGCGGTCTAGGGGAGGTGTGTGTGGCCATTTGGGTCCTCACCTCCCTGTAACCCCTGGGCATCTTGGCTTCGGTCAAGCTGCCATCAGTACACGGCTCCTCGGCTGATACCTTGGTTAACGCCTAGATGAAGCCAGGAGCATTTTCGGCCCCTTAGTAGCTTCGGCAAAAAGGCGCATCGAACCTGGATCCTTGCAGGTGCCCTTTGGCCCTGAGGTGGAGGGTAGGTTTGTCGGGGGCCTCTCTCCTGATGGAGAAGGGCTTGCGATAGACCCCATCCTTTGTGCACGTTATTTTTAGTGTAACTCGTTTGCACTTTTTCTTGCACTTTGGGTGATAGAGAGCACGCGCCTCGGCTCTTAAAAAAATAAATAAAATATATATATATATATATATATATATATATATATATATATATATAGTATAGGTCAGTGTTTCCCAACCAGAGGTGCCTCCAGCTGTTGCAAAACTACAACTCCCAGCATGTTGGACTATATAGTAGCATATAGTATAGGTCAATGTTTCCCAACCAGGGGTGCCTCCAGCTGTTGCAAAACTACAACTCCCAGCATGTTGGACTATATAGTAGTATATAGTATAGGTCAGTGTTTCCCAACCAAGGGTGCCTCCAGCTGCTGCAAAACTACAACTCCCAGCATGTTGGACTATATAGTAGTATATAGTATAGGTCAGTGTTTCCCAACCAGGGGTGCCTCCAGCTGTTGCAAAACTACAACTCCCAGCATGTTGGACTATATAGTAGCATATAGTATAGGTCAATGTTTCCCAACCAGGGGTGCCTCCAGCTGTTGCAAAACTACAACTCCCAGCATGTTGGACTATATAGTAGTATATAGTATAGGTCAGTGTTTCCCAACCAGGGGTGCCTCCAGCTGTTGCAAAACTACAACTCCCAGCATGTTGGACTATATAGTAGCATATAGTATAGGTCAATGTTTCCCAACCAGGGGTGCCTCCAGCTGTTGCAAAACTACAACTCCCAGCATGTTGGACTATATAGTAGTATATAGTATAGGTCAGTGTTTCCCAACCAGAGGTGCCTCCAGCTGTTGCAAAACTACAACTCCCAGCATGTTGGACTATATAGTAGTATATAGTATATGTCAGTGTTTCCCAACCAGGGGTGCCTCCAGCTGCTGCAAAACTACAACTCCCAGCATGTTGGACTATATAGTAGTATATAGTATAGGTCAGTAAAAACAAAAGGAAAAATAGCCAGCACAACAACCTAATACACAGGTGCCTGCTGCTGTGGCAAATACAAAATGTACAAACAAGAAAGTTGCAACAGCACTCTAGGTCAAAAAATGGAGGCTCTCAGCGCACTTTTTGATCAAAATGTGTCCCCCCATCCACCACGCGGAGGTGGCCTCATATCGAATGGGACCCTAACATGATAACTCACCTCTGCTGTGCATATAGCCTCTGACTGTGTGACATGTTGGATCAGCCATTGACTAAACCACCTCCAGTCTTTAGCCGTGCACCCCACCCCTCTCAGACTGGAGGTGGTTTAGTCAATGGCTGATCCAACATGTCACACAGTCAGAGGCTATATGCACAGCAGAGGTGAGTTATCATGTTAGGGTCCCATTCGATATGAGGCCACCTCCGCGTGGTGGATGGGGGGACACATTTTGATCAAAAAGTGCGCTGAGAGCCTCCATTTTTTGACCTAGAGTGCTGTTGCAACTTTCTTGTTTGTACATAGTATAGGTCAGTGTTTGCAAACCAGAGGTGCCTCCAGCTGTTGCAAAACTACAACTCCCAGCATGTTAGACTATATACATTAGTAGTATATAGTATAGGTCAGTGTTTCCCAGCCAGAGGTGCCTCCAGCTGCTGCAAAACTACAACTCCCAGCATGTTGGACTATAAAGTAGTATATAGTATAGGTCAGTGTTTCCCAACCAGGGGTGCCTCCATCTGCTGCAAAACTACAACTCCCAGCATGTTGGACTATATAGTAGTATATAGTATAGGTCAGTGTTTCCTAACCAGAGGTGCCTCCAGCTGTTGCAAAACTACAACTCCCAGCATGTTGGACTATATAGTAGTATATAGCATAGGTCAGTGTTTCCCAACTAGGGGTGCCTCCAGCTGCTGCAAAACTACAACTCCCAGCATGTTGGACTATATAGAAGTATATAGTATAGGTCAGTGTTTCCCAACCAGAGGTGCCTCCAGCTGTTGCAAAACTACAACTCCCAGCATGTTGGACCATATAGTAGTATAAAGTATAGGTCAGTGTTTCCCAACCAGGGGTGCCTCCAGCTGTTGCAAAACTACAACTCCCAGCATGTTGGACTATATAGTAGTATATAGTATAGGTCAGTGTTTCCCAACTAGGGGTGCCTCCAGCTGTTGCAAAACTACAACTCCCAGCATGTTGGACTATATAGTAGTGTATAGTATAGGTCAGTGTTTCCCAACTAGGGGTGCCTCCAGCTGTTGCAAAACTACAACTCCCAGCATGTTGGACTATATAGTAGTATATAGTATAGGTCAGTGTTTGCCAACCAGAGGTGCCTCCAGCTGTTGCAAAACTACAACTCCCAGCATGTTAGACTATATAGTAGTATATAGTATAGGTCAGTGTTTCCCAACCAGAGGTGCCTCCAGCTGCTGCAAAACTACAACTCCCAGCATGTTGGACTATATAGTAGTATATAGTATAGGTCAGTGTTTCCCAACCAGAGGTGCCTCCATCTGCTGCAAAACTACAACTCCCAGCATGTTGGACTATATAGTAGTATATAGTATAGGTCAGTGTTTCCCAACCAGAGGTGCCTCCAGCTGTTGCAAAACTACAACTCCCAGCATGTTGGACTATATAGTAGTATATAGCATAGGTCAGTGTTTCCCAACTAGGGGTGCCTCCAGCTGCTGCAAAACTACAACTCCCAGCATGTTGGACTATATAGTAGTATATAGTATAGGTCAGTGTTTCCCAACTAGGGGTGCCTCCAGCTGCTGCAAAACTACAAATCCCAGCATGCCCGGACAGCCAACGGCTGTCCGGGCATGCTGGGAGTTGTAGTTTTGCAACAGCTGGAGGTGCTCTGGTTGGGAAACACTGGTATAGTATATGGAGCAGACATTCCGGTAAATATACCGGCAGGGTAGCCAAAATACTGGCTGTGCCCGCCAGGTGACGACCCTACTAACACTAGGCCACGTACTTTACATAATGGACAGCATGCGGGGCCCCTGGGGATGAGGCGCACGACGGAACCTCCTGGGGTGAATTACAGATTCCAGCCCCGCAGTCTGGGAGAAAATGAAATACAAGACACAGAATGCGATTTCTATTGATTTTCCATTTCAGTGGTGTTTAAGGCCTCCGCTAATACTCTCAGTTTTTGTTTTATTGGATAAAATATCACGTATTTAGCGTGAAATCTGACATTACGGAGATCACGAGGAATCAAGGGCGTCTTCCATAGAAGGAGGTTCTCATCTCATATTCCTACATTACTCTGTATTTTCTACTATATCCTGTAGCTTTAATAAAGATTGATTTACTGCAGACAAGAAGATGTTAACACTCCTTAAAGGGGTACTCCGGTGGATTATTATTATTTTTTATCAGCTGGTGCCAGAAAGTTAAGCAGATTTGTCAATTATTTTTATTAAAAATCTTCATCCTTCCAGTAGTTATCAGCTGCTGTATGCTCCACAGGAAGCTATTTTCTTTTTGAATTTCCTTTGTGCTCTCTGCTGACACCTCTGGCCATACCAGGAACTGCCCAGAGCAGGAACAAAACGCCATAGCAAACCTCTCCTGCTCTGGAAAGTTCCTGGCATGGACAGAGGTCTCAGCAGAGAGCACTGTGGTCAGACTGGAAAGAACTACACAACTTCCTGTGTAGCATACAGCAGCTGAAAAGTAATGGAAGGATTAAGATGTTTATATAGGAATCATTTACAAATCTGTTTAACTTTCTGGCACCAGTTGATTTAAAAAACAAAACAAAAAAAAAAACGTTTTCCACCGGAGTACCCCTTTAAAGGGGTATTCTGGGATTAGGAAATTGTATTTAAACAAAACTATCACCCCAAGATATATAACATACTAATATAGAGTTATCACTAAGAGTACTGGCATGTTTTTGCTTTAAATACCCCTGACAGGAAGTTGTGTAGTCTTTTAATTGTCAGTGTAGTGTTGTCTCAGCATCTCCCTGGCTCCTCCCTCTCTCTTAGGAAGTTGTGTTGTCCCCTCATTGTCAGTGTTGTGTCACCTCAGCAGTTCCCGACTTCTCCCTCTCTCTTAGGAAGTTGTGTAGTCTTTTCATTGTCAGCGTGGTGTTGTCTTAGCAGCTCCCTTGCTCCTCTCTTTCTCTCCCTCTCCTGACATTAAGATGTGTAGTCCCCTTATTGTCAGTGTAGTGTTATCCCAGCACCTCGCTTACTCCTCCCTCTTTCCTGAAACAATGCTGAGACAGGAAGAGGAACAAACAGAGAATGAATACAGCAGATGTATACAGCCTCACTAATTGCGATAGTCTTCTAATCAATTACATTTTTTTGCAGCATCTCTGGGTGGAGAAGTGGCAGGAGTGCTGAAGGAGGGCAGGGTTGATGTGATTAAGGGAAAGCAATGCAACTCTCTATTCTAAGTGTAGCAGTGATATGATTTGTTTACCTCACGATCTGAGTGCCCCTTTAAGATGAGGCCTATAAATGGAAGTAAGAAGCCGCTCTTTCATTTTCTGGGCTCTGTAATAGTGATGAGCGACAGGGGCCATTTTCGAATTCGCGATATTTCACAAATTTATTGACGATTATTCGTCTTAAATTCGCGAAATTAGCATATTCGCTATGTTCGTTCACTTTTTTTTCCCCATGCAAAAATTTGCATAAAAATTTGCATGTGAAAAAAAATATAGATACGAATATTCATCGTTACGAATTTATAGCCCTATATAGTAGACGCATGGGTGGGATGATATTGCCTAATATGGTGTTTCCCAATCAGGGTGCTTCCAGCGGTTGCAAAACTACAACTCCCAGCATGCCCGGACAGCCAACGGCTGTCCGGGCATGCTGGGAGTTGTAGTTTTGCAACCTGGTTGGGAAACACTGGCCTAATGCCTCAAACACAAGGGTAGATTTCTTATGCTATCTTGATAAACTACCCCATAGGAGACTCAGAGATGGATGTACACCGCTCCCAAACTTAAAGGGGTACTCCGGTGAAAACCTTTTTTCTTTTAAATCAACTGGTGGCAGAAAGTTAAACATATTTGTAAATTACTTCTATTAAAAAATCTTAATCCTTCCAGTACTTATTAGCTGCTGAATGCTACAGAGGAAATTCCTTTCTTTTTGGAACACTGATGACATCACGAGCACAGTGCTCTCTGCTGACATCTCTGTCCATTTTAGCAACCATGCATAGCAGAAGTATGCTAAGGGCAGCATGGTGGCTCAGTGGTTAGCACTGATGACTTGCAGTGCTGGGTTCAAATCCCACTACGGACAACAACAAAAAAACAGACTTTTTATTCTAATAACGTCAGCAAAGAGCACTGTGCTCGTGATGTCATTCCAAAAAGAAAATAATTTCCTCTGTAGTATTCAGCAGCTAATAAGTACAGGAAGGATTAAGATTTTTTAACAGAAGTAATTTACAAATCTGTTTTACTTTCCGGAGCCAGTTGATTTAAAAGAAAAAAGGTTTTCACCGGAGTACCCCTTTAATGGATTTGTCTTATCATGACAAACCCTTAAGCTAGGTTCAGACTACGGAATTTCCGACAGAAATTCAGTCGTAAAATTTCCGCCAGAAATTCCGCTTGCTAAAATGTCCAGTGTAGTGAATGGTTTTCCGTTCACAAATTCACACTTCGGAATTTGTGAAGTGGAAAATCCGCTAAGTAAATCCGCTTAGAAATTTCCGCCTGAAGAAAGGCGGTGCTCTTTCTCCAGGCAGAATTCCTTGCGGAACACATTGCAGCCTATGGGAGACTGCAGTGTCCGAGCGGTCCTAGCGCCGACTTATTCAGTCGGCGCAGGCGGAACTCAGGATTTCAGGAAAAAAGCCTGTATTTTGGAGCGGAAATCTTCAGCGTGATTTCCGCCCCAAAATACAGGCTTTTTTCCGCTCAGAATTACCAGCGATTTCACGGAATTCCGCACGGAAAATCAAGGTTTTATGTGGAAGAGGAGAAGTATCAAGTATTTTTTTATTTATTTTTTTCATGCGGAAAATCCGCGCAAATTCCGGATTCTGTGTGGAAATGCTTCTGACTAAAAAAAAAAATATAACATTGATCTCTATGGAGAACGACGCCGATTCCGCCTGAAAGAAAGAACATGTTCTCGTCAGAAATTCTGCACAATTCTATGGGGATTTTCACTGCTGAATGATTTGGAGAGGAAAAAGCGAGCAGAATTACTCGTGGAAATTCCTCTCCAATTCCTCAGTGTGAACATACCCTATAAGGGTTAAAAGGGTACTCCGGTGAAATTTTTTAATTTTTTTTATTAACTGGTGCCAGAACGTTAAACAGATTTGTAAATTACTTCTATTTAAAAATCTTAATCCTTCTAGTATTTATAAGCTGCTGTATGCTCCACAAGTACTTTTCTTTTTCAATTTCCTTTCTGTCTGACCACAGTGCTCTCTGCTGACACCTCTGTCCATGTCAGGAACTGTCCAGAGCAGGAGAATATCCCCATAGCAAACCTCTCCTGCTCTGCACAGTTCCTGAGACAGACAGAAGTGTCAGCAGAGAGCACTGTGGTCAGACAGAAAATAAACTATACAACTTCCTGTGGAGCATACAGCAGATGATAAGTACTGGAAGGATTAAGAGTTTTTTTATAGAAGTAATTTACAAATCTGTTTAACTTTCTGGCACCAGTTGATTTAAAAAAAAAAAATAAAAAATAAAAAAAAAAATAAAATAAAATAATAATAATAATAATATAATGTTTTTCACCAGAGTGCCCCTTTAACCTGATGGCAGTTGGGAATGGAAGGTCATTTCCAGTCCACTGGCCACTGGTATTACAAGGCCTTTATCCAGATAAGGAGGACAGTTTTCCTCTCTGTAAGGGGGGTCCTGATCATATAACTCCCCTTTATAAGCTTCATATCCCTTAACAGATGTTTTCTTGATACAACATTCCCTTTAAAGGGGTACTTCGGTGGAAAACATTTTTTTTTTTCTTAAATCAACTGGTGCCACAAAGTTAAACAGATTTGTAAATGACTTCTATTAAAACAATCTTAATCCTTCCAGTACTTATTAGCTGCTGAATACTACAAAGGAAATTCTTTTCTTTTTGGAACACAGAGCTCTCTGCTGACATCACGACCACAGTGCTCTCTGCTAACATCTCTGTCCATTTTAGGAACTGTCTATTTTAGGAGAAAATCCCCATAGCAAACATATGCTGCTCTGGACAGTTCCTAAAATGGACATAGATGTCAGCAGAGAGCACTGTGGTCATGATGTCAGCAGACAGCTTTTTGTTCCAAAAAGAAAATTTTTTCCTCTGTAGTGTTCAGCAGCTAATAAGTACTGGAAGGATTACGATTTTTTTTTAATAGAAGTAATTTACAAATCTGTTTAACTTTCTGGCACCAGTTGATTTAAAAAAAAAAAAAAGTTTTCCACCGGAGTACCCCTTTAAAGGGGCTGTGCTAGCTACAAGGACTCAGGATGGGGGATGAGGGTATGAATATTGGGGATCTGAACACTGGGAAATCTCGAGAACTGGGGTCCGGAGTCTCCGGCTGGAAGGACTAGTTATGCATGCACACTGCTCCTCCATCTATGGTAGATAGGTGGGATGTGATATTGATGGGATACCACTTTAAGGGTCTATTCACATGTACAGTATTCTGCGCAGATTTGATGTGCAGGATTTCATGCTGTGCTCAAATTGCATTTAAATCTGCAGTAGAAAATCCTGCGCATCAAACCTGCTAGGGTCAGATTAAAAAACAAATAAAATAAAAAAAGTAAAAAGACAAAAAACAAAAGCATTACTCACCTATTCTCAACCACTGTATTCTTAGGGTACGTTCACCCGAGCAGATTTTTTTGCGGGTTTTCCGCTGCATATTTGAAAGTGGGCGGGCTCTTCTCGGCTGACCACAGCAGATTTTCCGCGGCGGAATTTCCACTGCGGAAAATCCGCCACAAGCCCCATTGAAGTCAGTAGGGACTGCGGCGGATTTTCCGCAGCGTAAATTCCACCGCCGAAAATCTGCTGCCGACAGCCGAGAAGAGCCCGCCCACTTTCTAATATGCAGAGGAAAACCAGCAAAAAAATCCGCTCGTGTGAACGCACCAATAGACTGCCCTGGTCTCCAATTCAAGGTTTCCATCTCGACACACAGGAAATGCCCCCATGGCTAATCACTGGCCATAAGGGTCGTCCGCTTCAGACAGGGATCGGCCACGTGGGCATTCCCATTCATTTACGTGTTTGATACAGGAAGTATAGAACATCATGGACTCGCAGCGGCAGTGGATCAAGGCGGTGAGAAGAGCAGAACCTGGCGACATCATGGACATCCTGGTCCTTCTATTTTGTCAGTCAGGATATTGTATGATACTCTGTCAGGAGGTGTTTAGGTTGTGTATATCTATATGTAAAAAAAGATATACACAACCTAAACATTTTTTTTGTTTTTTTGTTTTTGCTGTGCAAATTGGGGGGAGTGGCTCCCTCAGTAGCCGGGCATCCCCTCCCCTATTTCCCAGGAGGTGGTTTGGATTGATAGTGGATCCAACATGTCACCCAGTCAGAGGCTATATGCCCAGAAGAGGTGAGTGTTATGAGTGTTAGGCTCAGTTTTTGTGTTAGGGTCCCATCCTATATGAGGCCACCTCCCCGTGGTGGATGTGGGGGGGACACGTTTTGATCAAAAAGTGCGCTAAGAGCCTCCATTTTGTTGACCAAGTGTGCTGCTGCCATTTTCTTTTTTTTACATGTTTTGTACTTGCCACAGCAGCGTGCATCCGTGTATTGGGTATAGGTGCTGGCTACATTTTTGTTTTTTTTGTTTTTGCTATATCTATATGTGACCACCCAGTGGTTGTGATGTGAGTTGCAGCCGATTGTGGCTTTGGTTAAAGGGGTACTCTTCCCCTAGACATCTTATGCCCTATCCAAAGGATAGGGAATAAGATGTCTGATCGCTTGGGTCCTGCCGCTGGGGACCCCCATGATCTCGGCTGCGGCACCCCAGACATCCGGTGCCGGATGACTGGTGATTCGGGGATCCTGTTGCTGGGGACCCCTGCCATCTCCTGTGTTCGTTTAGAGCATCGGGGGCAGCACCGGAGGCTTGTGATGTCACAGTCACACCCCGCTAGTGACGTCACGGCCATGCTCCCTCAATGCAAGTCTATGGGAGGGGGCGTGACGGCCGTCACGCCCCCTCCCATAGACTTGCATTGAGGGAGCATGGCCGTGACGTCACGAGCGTCCGGCGCTGCACCCAACGCTCTAAACGAACACAGGAGATCGCAGGGGTCCCCAGTGGTGCGATCCCCGCGATCAGACATCTTATCCCCTACCCTTTGGATAATGGATAAGATGTCTAGGGGTGGAGTACCCCTTTAACAAGCTATGATGATATTTTATGTTTGGATTGGGAGTCATTAACAAACTGCGGTAAGAGTGAAGACATCTGCAGCAGGAGACGTGGAGACCATCCTGATTATCTATTTTGTCATTCTCCTTCGCTTGATATAAAATCTGATCTCCGGATTTATTGGGCGCATAAAACAACTTGTTATTTATTTCCAGAAAAAATCTTGAGATGTGGAAATATCCGCAGGAAGATGAAACATAAAAGCAAAAAATTAAAAATAAATAAAAAAAAACAATATTGAAGAGGTACAGAGCTGAAAGCTTCGGTCTGCAGACCTCCCCTCCCTCCCTCCCCCCCCTCCCCCGCGCCATAACCATGAAAGAAGTAATGATGTACCGGGAGCGCACAGCCGGAGGAGGAGGCCTGACTTACAAGTCCGCGCCAAACATAATCCTTGTGTACTTCTCAGGAAGCAGATTAATATATTGGATTCCTGCCCCCCGCTCCGCTCTGTTGTCTTTTTTTGTCTTCTGCAGCTTCCACAGGAAAGAGATTTGGGGAGATTTATCAAAACCTGTGCAGAGGAAGAGTGGTGTAGTTGCCCATAGCAACCAATCAGATTGCTTCTTTCATTTTCCACAGGCCTCTTTAGAGGCCTGTGGAAAATGAAAGAAGCAATCTGATTGGTTGCTATGGGCAACTGCACCACTCTTCCTCTGCACAGGTTTTGATAAATTTCCCCCATTGTATTCTGTGGATTGTTTTTTTTTTTTTTACTACAAACCCCCCAAAAAGTCATGGCTTCACCTAACAATGATAATTATACGTGGACATGGCCGCCTCAGTGGACGGCCAATGTGTCATCCTCAATAAGTAGCGATGGGTCAATGTGTCTTGATGAATTCAGGAACCAATTCTCCAATTCAGTTCACCTGCCATTGATTTTTGCCTTTCAAAAAATCCATAAATCAAAAATTTCCACATATTCCATGAACAGAGCCAGATATTCGGCAAAATTTTGCTTTTCTTGTATATGACAACTAGCGATGAGCGAATTTACAGTAAATTCGATTTGTCACGAAAAGGACACAACCCCCCCCAAACTAAACCCACCACCACCACCACCACCACCACCATCACCACCACCACCACCATCACCACCACCATCACCACCACCAACACCACCATCACCACCACCACCACCACCACCATCACCACCACCACCACCATCACCAACACCACCACCACCATCACCACCACCACCACCACCACCCTCCCAATGCCGAATGTGAACCTAAATTTGGTACAAACAGAACAGACGTAGCTTCATGCACTTGTAGGGCTGATAATTCCAGGATATTAAGACTCTGTTATGCACCAGATGGGAGTTAAACCACTAATAAGCAGCACAATATATCAGGGAAAACATTCTGTACGCGCAGCCAGAAAATGAGCGGTATTTGGCTCGGCTTCGCGGAGTCGTTCTTGTTTTGTTTTTTTATCACATTGATGGGATGAGCATTTATTCTAAATAACTTTAAATCATTCACTCCGTTCTTACTGGGGAATTTATTCTCTCCTGCAGATCAGCTCCTGATCATGAATGGATGACTGTTTTTTGTTAGTTTTTTTGTTGCAATTTTCACTGTTTAGTGGCCCTTGTAGGCTCAGTGGCCGCAGGCTTCTTTGTAGGCTCAGTGGCCGCAGACTCTGGTTCTGGCATTTCTTTATGGTACTTTTCCTCCCATAGACTTCTATACGTGTGTGGGGTAACAGCTCACCTCCTCCAACTGTGTCCACCTGGGCACTGGCCCGTCTTTCCTTTTTTATCTTTTTACACATCTGTTTAACTTTCTGGCAAGAATTCATTAAAGGGGTCCTTTTTTATTTTATTTTTTAAATCAACTGGTGCCAGAAAGTTGAACAGATTTGTAAATTACTTCTATTAAAAAAAAAATCTTAATCCTTCTAGTACTTATTAGCTGCTGAATACTACAGGGGAAATTATTTTCTTTTTGGAACACAGAGCTCTCTGCTGACATCACGAGCACAGTGCTCTCTGCTGACACCTCTGTCCATTTTAAGAACTGTCCAGAGTAGGAGAAAATCCCCATAGCAAATATTTGCTGCTCTGGACAGTTCCTAAAATGGACAGAGATGTCAGCAGAGAGCACTGTGGTCGTGATGTCAGCAGAGAGCACTGTGTTCCAAAAAAGAAAATCATTTCCTCTGTAGTATTCAGCAGCCAAAAAGTACTGGAAGGATTAATATTTTTGAATAGAAGTCATTTACAAATCTGTTTAACTTTCTGGCACCAGTTAATAAAAAAATAAAAAAAAGTTTTCCACCGGAGTACCCCTTTAATGGGGTACGCCGCTGCCCCAGCGTTCGGAACAGACTCTGAGACCGAGACGTGACATCACGGCCACGCCTCCTCATGTCGTCATGGCTTACCCCCTCCGATTCATGTCTATGGGAGGGGGCGTCACGCCCCCTCCCATAGACATGAATGGGAGGGGGTAAGCCATGATGTAATGAGGAGGCGTGGCCGTGATGTCATGTCTCGGTCTCGTAGGCACAGAATGTAATACACACAGGAAGTTTAGGTAAAGTGGTCCCAGTTGTTCCATGGAATCCTAGAGTCCAGAGGTCTCATCCCTGCACTTATTGGAGCAGCTTTATTGACAAAAAAAAGATGGTTTTTGGGTCCCAGAGGAACACTGGATTAGTTACACCACCCCACCACGGGACATATACCGAGGACTACTCCACCCAGCATAACCATTACCTCCAGTACAACTGTACCGTGCTCTACAAGTACACTGCACTGCACTGCGCGGCGTCCGTACGCGAGACGTGGTCTATTAAGGACGACCCCTTCACTGATGACTATGAATGGGAAGATCTGTAATTTCCTTTATACATAACAACATAGTTTTAGATTTTTTTTTGCCATTTTACTTGTTTGCATATTAACTCCAATCTGGCCCAGCGCTCAGGAAAACATCAGTAGCGTGCGGATGGCGGCGAGTGTTTGATGTCAGATAATAGATGTAATATTTATGTGACACAGACAGGACACGGTACGTGTGTAATGAGACGTCCGCCGTGTAGCATACAATATTTATCTCACCGCGATGACAAGGTTTTTGTGTTTCTTTTCATGTAAAATTAAAGCGGGGACACAACGATGCCCACGGCCGAGGCCAGCTGGTAATCATGTGACCAAGGCGCGAAGATCCGGCCGTCACGTCATGTGATGGTGACTGTGGATAGGCCAGAATTACAGGGTGACACCTCGGCAATGAGGTAAGTACAGTGGTCGGCGGTGGGTGTGATCATGTGATTATACTGAGGGTGGGAAGATTGCAAAAAATATAATGGGAACATTTATCAAAACCTGTCCAGAGAAAAAGTAGCTGAGCTACCCAGAGCAACCAATCAGATCGCTTCTTTCATTTCTCAGAGGCCTTTTTTTTTTAAATGAAAGGAGAAATCTGATTGGTTGCTATGGACAACTTGGATAAATCTCCCCCAACATCTCAACTGATGCACTGGATACATTGTATATACATTACGGACGGGGACCTTTTTGTAATTTGGGGGATTAGCCATTTCTCCACAATACTGCACCATCATACATCTCCACAATACTGCACCATCATACATCTCCACAATACTGCACCATCATACATCTACACAATACTGCACCATCATACATCTACACAATACTGCACCATCATACATCTACACAATACTGCACCATCATACATCTACACAATACTACACCATCATACATCTCCACAATACTGCACCATCATACATCTCCACAATACTGCACCATCATACATCTCCACAATACTGCACCATCATACATCTCCACAATACTGCACCATCATACATCTACAAAATACTGCACCATCATACATCTACAAAATACTGCACCATCATACATCCACACAATACTGCACCATCATACATCTCCACAATACTGCACCATCATACATCTACACAATACTACACCATCATACATCTCCACAATACTACACCATCATACATCTCCACAATACTGCACCATCATACATCTCCACAATACTGCACCATCATACATCTACACAATACTGCACCATCATACATCTACACAATACTACACCATCATACATCTACACAATACTGCACCATCATACGTCTACACAATACTACACCATCATACGTCTACACAATACTACACCATCATACATCTACACAATACTGCACCATCATACATCTACACAATACTGCACCATCATACATCTACACAATATTGCACCTTCATACATCTACACAATACTGCACCATCATACATCTACACAATACTGCACCATCATACATCTACACAATATTGCACCTTCATACATCTACACAATATTGCACCTTCATACATCTACACAATACTGCACCATCATACTTCTACACAATACTGCACCATCATACATCTACACAATACTGCACCATCATACATCCACACAATACTGCACCATCATACATCTACACAATACTGCACCATCATACATCTACACAATACTACACCATCATACATCTACACAATACTGCACCATCATACATCTACACAATACTGCACCATCATACATCTACACAATACTACACCATCATACATCTCCACAATACTGCACCATCATACATCTCCACAATACTGCACCATCATACGTCTACACAATACTGCACCATCATACGTCTACACAATACTACACCATCATACGTCTACACAATACTGCACCATCACACATCTACACAATACTGCACCATCACACATCTACACAATACTGCACCATCATACGTCTACACAATACTGCACCATCATACATCTCCACAATACTGCACCATCATACGTCTACACAATACTGCACCATCATACGTCTACACAATACTACACCATCATACGTCTACACAATACTGCACCATCACACATCTACACAATACTGCACCATCACACATCTACACAATACTGCACCATCACACATCTACACAATACTGCACCATCACACATCTACACAATACTGCACCATCACACATCTACACAATACTGCACCATCATACATCTACACAATACTGCACCATCATACATCTACACAATACTGCACCTTCATACATCTACACAATACTGCACCATCATACGTCTACACAATACTGCACCATCATACGTCTACACAATACTGCACCATCATACATCTATACAATACTGCACCATCATACATCTACACAATACTGCACCTTCATACATCTACACAATACTGCACCATCATACGTCTACACAATACTGCACCATCATACGTCTACACAATACTGCACCATTATACAACTACACAATACTGCACCATCATACATCTACACAATACTGCACCATCATACATCTCCACAATACTGCACCATCATACAGCTACACAATACTGCACCATTATACATCTACACAATACTGCACCATCATACATCTACACAATACTGCCCTATCATACATCTACACAATACTGCACCCTCATACATCTACACAATACTGCACCATCATACGTATCCACACTACTGCACCATCATATATCTACACAATACTGCACCATCATACGTCTCCACAATACTGCACCATCATATATCTACACAATACTGCACCATCATACGTCTCCACAATACTGCACCATCATATATCTACACAAATCTGCACCATCATACATCTACACAATACTACATCATCATACATCTACACAATACTGCACCATCATACATCAAAACAATACTGCACCATCATACATCTCCACAATACTGCACCATCATACATCTCCACAATACTGCACCATCATAAGTCTACACAATACTGCACCATCATACGTCTACACAATACTGCACCATCATACATCTACACAATACTGCACCGTCATACATCTCCACAATACTGCACCATCATACATCTACACAATACTGCACCATCATACATCAAAACAATACTGCACCATCATACATCTCCACAATACTGCACCATCATACATCTACACAATACTGCACCATCATACATCTCCACAATACTGCACCATCATACATCTATACAATACTGCACCATCATACGTCTCCACAATACTGCATCATCATACATCAAAACAATACTGCACCATTATACAACTACACAATACTGCACCATCATACATCTACACAATACTGCACCATCATACATCTACACAATACTGCACCATCATACATCTACACAATACTGCACCATCATACATCAAAACAATACTGCACCATCATACGTAAGCTCTTATGGGCAGCGTCCTCTCTCCTGTAGAGTGCAAGCTCTTATGTTCAGGGTCCTCTCTTTCCTGTAGAGTGCAAGCTCTTATGGACAGGGTCCTCTCTCTTCTGTAGAGTGAAAGTTCTTATGGGTAGGGTCCTCTCTCCTGTAGAGTGTAAGCTCTTATGTAAAGGGTCCTCTCTCCTGTAGAGTGTAAGCTCTTATGGGTAGGGTCCTCTCTCCTGTAGAGTTTAAGCTCTTATGGGCAGGGTCCTCTCCTGTAGAGTGTCAGCTCTTATGGGTAGGGTCCTCTCTCCTGTAGAGTGTCAGCTCTTATGGGTAGGGTCCTCTCTCCTGTAGAGTGTAAGCTCTTATGGGCAGGGTCCTCTCCTGTAGAGTGTCAGCTCTTATGGGTAGGGTCCTCTCTCCTGTAGAGTGTAAGCTCTTATGTACAGGGTCCTCTCTCTCCTGTAGAGTGTAAGCTCTTATGCACAGGGTCCTCTCTCTCCTGTAGAGTGTAAACTCTTATGGGCAGGGTCCTCTCTCTCTCCTGTAGAGTGTAAACTCTTATGGGCAGGGTCCTCTCTCTCTCCTGTAGAGTGTAAGCTCTTATGGACAGGGTCCTTTCTCTTCTGTAGAGTGTAAGCTCTTATGGACAGGGTCCTCTTTCCTGTAGAGCTTAAGCTCTTATGGGCAGGGTCCTCTCTCTCCTGTAGAGTGTAAGCTCTTATGGACAGGGTCCTCTCTCCTGTAGAGTGTAAGCTCTTATGGACAGGGTCCTCTCTCTCCTGTAGAGTGTGAGCTCTTATGGGCAGGGTCCTCTCTCCCGTAGAGTTTAAGCTCTTATGGACAGGGTCCTCTCTCCTGTAGAGTTTATGCTCTTATGTACAGGGTCCATCTTTTCTCTCATTTACATATACTTACATATTTTACCCTATATAAGAGAATGTATTTTGTCCTGTCAGATCCTTGCATACAGCAGATTGATCCTTTGTGTTCCTCCCGGGTTCTCATTTTCTCTTGGTAATAGGACTGAACAAAATCTATTTCCTATTTTCGCCAGACCCAGAGTTTTGCTGAAATTGTGCTTTAATAATGTCATTTTAGCAATTGTGGTAACTGCTACATGATATATTAGCAGAAATCCAGCTTCACCATGAACATCAGAGCGACCAGAAAATTACTGCCACAAATCACATCACGGTTTACAAACATTTCCCGTCCGCTGGGCTCACAGACATTTCTGAAATTGAAGAAAATTCTGCAAAACTGTGTCTGAAGTTGAGACCAATATCCGAGGGTTATCTATAAGAAAGTGTTTTCCAGGCACTAGATCCAGATGTCTTTGATTATTTGCTTATTTTTTGTTGATTGTGCAGTGTCCTACTGGGATCCCTGCAGGGCCTGTGGTTGGGTGTTGCATGTTATGTGTCATATGTTACATGTGCCGTATGTAATATGCATGCACTGTTTTTATAATGTTTCCACAGTAATACAAGTGTAACTGTTAATTTCTCTACCATGCAAGGGTTAACCCATACACACTCATACAACTTGGAACCTTTCAGAAGAATTAAAGTGGAGTGCAGCCCCTGCATTTGAGTGGATGGGAGAGAAGGATAGAGAGAAGGGATGGTATGAGGAAAGAGGCCCATGCTAAGAAGTCAATCTAGGACACAATATAAGTATTTTTCTGAGATCGGAGTAAAAAAAAAAAAAAAGGATTATTTCAGTCTTTGGGGAGAAGTTGAGCACGGGCTCCATAGCTTTATACTAGGATTGTAGTAAGCTCACCGTCAGGCGTAGTGCAGGGTCATGAATGTAAAAGTCTGTACTCCACTGTTGGGAATTGCAGTACTGGTGAGACAAGTAGATTTGTTTTTCTTCCTCTGAGCTCTGACCTTAGCAAAACTACAAAAGTGTGAGCCAAACAGTTTATAGGTTACACCAGTAATAGTGACAAGGATGAAGAAACAGAACAAATGTCCAGCACTAGGTGTTTAGATACAAACTTCTTGGCTCTTTATTAGAAATAGAATAATAAAAAAAACGGTTTGGTGAGGCGCTGCTCAGTGTTCGGCCGATAAAGAAGGACTCGAGTGGCACAGGACAATAAATAATCTATTGGTGTGGCAGGGACAACGCGTTTTGGCATCCACTGATGCCTTCCTCAGGTCCATTTACAGTTCCCAGTTGTAGTGCCTGCTATGTGCTGGGTTGCTGGAGAGGAGTCCTGTTAGATATCCATGCCATCTCGGACATTTGTTGTGTGTTTGGATTTTGGATTAAAGCCGGTGCGGTGCCGGCGTGTCCGATGCACAGGTGCGCTCAGTGATTTGGAGTGGAGCTGCGTTACTTCCTATATTGCTAAGGATGAAGAAAGGGCCCGCTCCATAAAATGTAAGATGAATCACAATCGTCATGTTTCGGCCCAAAACCAAGCCTGCCTGCAAGATAACTTAAATAAGGTCACAGCCGTCCCAGTTCAGACCAGACCTATAGTAAAGGTCAGTGTTTCTAAAGCGTGATCCTCAAGTCCCCCTAACAGGTCATGGTTTCAGATTTTCCTTCAGTCTTTCACAGGTGATAGAACTGTGTGATAAAGAATAAAGACAGTCGCCACTCACCATTTCTTCATAAACTTCTTATTTTACATACATACTTATTTGGGGTCGACACATGGGGGGTACAGCAAGGCTACAACATCCATTTTGCCGTTTTGGTTGTCAGAGCACCACAATAGACTTCTACATACTGAGATCTCCTGTGCCGGTTTGGGTACCGGATTGTGCAGCGGCAGGGCCGGACTATCAGTTTCTTCTTTTGGATTTATAATTGTGGTGATGCACCGACAAAAATTATTGAAAGACTAAGTTAATCCTGAAAACATGACCTGTTGGGGGGTCTTGAGGACTGCACTTGGGAAACACGGGTCTAGGTGTACAGCAGGTTCACTACCATGTAAAGTTCTTCAAGGGCTGATACGCAAGGTCAAGCTTCATGTGCTGTGGTGCATACAAGGTCCATATGCCAGGGTCAGACCTTGTATGTACCAATATTTACAAGGTCCTCGTGTTTAAGGAGAACGCCGGAATATAAAAATTGTCCCCCATACTGCCGGCAGTAAAAAAAAATAAAGATGTACATACCTTCCTCCGCTCCCCCGCGGTCTCTGGTAACCGTCTCCGGTCTCCGCCGCGATCCTCTTCCTGGTTGCCGGTGGTCGGAGATTCTTACTGCGCTCAGCCAATCACCAGCCGCAGCGAAGTCCGACTTGGCCGGCGATAGGCTGAGCGGCAGTAAGACTCTCCGACCACCGGCAACCAGGAAGAGGATCACGGCGGAGACCAGAGCCGGTTATCGGAGACCCCGGGGGAGCGGAGGAAGGTATGTACATCTTTATTTTTTTTTTACTGCAGGCAGTATGGGGGACAATTTTTATATTCCGGAGTTCTCCTTTAAGCATTGTCAATACTGGCATCAAGACCTATGTGGAGAAGTATAAAGACAGGAGAAGCTGAGGGTAAGGAGGTGTCTGAGGTCTGATTTATTGGTCTGTTCTGCAGGACCGTGGTTGGGGAAGTCCGTCTGATCTGGTGAACCTATGGCCGGGGTGGAAGAAATATATAGTTACACTCCTCACTCAAGTCAGGGACAGGGCCGGCTCTGCCTATAGGTAAAATAGGCAGCCGCCTAGCTGCAATAAAGTTAGCAAGCATCCAAAGCACCCACCCATCCAAAGCACCTGCCCATCAAGCAAAACCCTGCCACGCAGCCTCCACCCGTACTATAAAAATCTGCTTTTTTCAGCCTGATGGCGTAGCGCAGTGCCACCTCCGAGGCAGACAGGGGCAATCACTAAGGTCAGGTCTGTCCAACATTCTGACATTGAGTGCTCCTCTATACATTGGTAGGAGCCAATGGGTGGGGTCAAGTGGCAGCAAAATTAGCCTTCGCCTAGGGTGGCAAAAATCCTTGCCCTAGGCCTGGTCATGGGAGTCACTAGAGCATGCTCCACCAACCATGGGTCCCCTTGATCAGGTCCTTAAGTCAGACTTCATACTACCTCAACCATTGGTCCCCCAGATGAGACCTTACAGTAAGTCAGACTCCAGATCAGAACCCTAAATTTGACCCCAGATTAGACACTATGGATAGTCAAAGGTGCTAACCATTAAAGGGCAACTCCGGCCCCAAGACATCTTATTCCCTATCTAAAGGATAGGGGATAGGATGTCTGATCGCAGGGTCCCGCAATGGGGATCCCCACAATCTAGCATGCAGCACCCACCTCTTAATACTGCCAGAAGCGCTGGAGGCTCTCAGTGTTATGCCTCCCGACCACAGGGACGGAGTATCGTGATGTCCCGACTCTGCCCCTGTGTGATGTCACGCCCCACCCCCTCAATGCAAGCCTATGGGAGGGGGCGTGACGGCCGTCACACCCCCTCCCATAGGCTTGCATTGAGGGGGCGGGGCGTGACGTCACAATACTCCGTCCCCATGGTCGGGAGGCATAAGACTGAGAGCCTCCAGTGCTTCCGGCAGTACTTACAGGTGGGTGCTGCATGCTAGATTGCCCAGCGGCGGTACCCCCGTGATCAGACATCTTAGATGCCTTGGGGCCATATACAGTCAATTATACTGCTAATTTTATTTCCATCAAATCTTACGAGACTGGATATATATTTTTTTTTTTTCAACGTGATTTTCAAAATATTTTTGTTTTCCAGTTTTCTTATCTTTTAAATAAATGCGTGAAGGAGATAACACAACACGTCAGAGCCCAGTTATGTATGGGAATAGTATAGTAAAGAAGTAAAGAAGAAGGAGATAAAAGTCTTCATAGACGTATGTGCTGTCCCGCACCCTGTTGGTATGCCGGTCACTGGGAGAGGGAATATGTGGCGGGATCATAAGTGTCGGAGCTGAGTGATAACTATTTGTTCTCCGTATGTTTCATGATGGTTTAGGAGGAGATTTATGGCTGGTGCAGAGCCGCTATTAACTTCTCTATGGCGTGTGTTTAAGGGCCATGTATTTACCGGTCGGAATCCTATTACTTTGTTGCTTAGGAGGGAATGGAGTCGAGATTTCGTTTTTCACTCTCACATATTTTTAGATGACAAGAAAGGACGATTCTGTCATTGCTAAAGACTATATATAGTATCCCATAAAGAATATTCATCTTGGAGATGGCAATGACGATAAGACTGGACCCACAATTATAGACCGTCCCATAGCAGTGCCCCAGACCTTCACCCCTATTATATGGCAGTATTTTTTTTTTTATTCATCGCATGCTACCAGTATTTATTCGCTGTATGACATTTTTTTTAAACATTATTAGGATTTTCCTTTTTATTTTCTAGTACTGTGGATATAAAATGTACATTTCTCTGAAACAATATTTTCCATAGCTAATACCCTATCCAAAAATCTGTAATAGGCACAAAAAAAAAAAAAATTCTACATAAATGGGACCACATTTTAGACAATTTTTAGTTGTGCCTTTAAAATAATGTAGCCTAGATCAAAGGGTGTGAATTTGGTTAAAATGGGGCGTGGCTTAAGATTCAGCACAATGCGCAAAATCATTTTAGCACTGAGTTCTAAAACAGTTTAAAGGTAAGTTTTTTTTTATTTTTTATTTAAGTTTTTAAAACAAGTTGTTGAAAGGCCCTAAAATGTATTAAAACAACAAATCAGCATTTACTTACCTATCCAATCCTGTGCTGACCACCTGTTCAGCCTCCTGCAGGCATCATGATCTTCCTTAAAGGGGTACTCCAGTGGAAAACATTATTATTATTTTTTTTTATCAACTGGTGCCAGAAAGTAAAACAGATTTGTAAATTACTTCTATATAAAAATCTTAATCCTTCCAGTACTTATCAGCTACTGTATGCTCCACAGGAAGTTGAATACTTCTTTCCAGTCTGACCACAGTGCTCTCTGCTGCCACCTCTGTCTATTTCAGGAACTCTCCAGAGCTTGAGAAAATCCCGATAGCAAACCTCTCCTGCTCTGGTGCTCTGGACAGTTCCTGACATGGACAGAGGTGTCAGCAGAGAGCAGTGTGGTCAGACTGGAAAGAACGTCACAACTTCCTCTGTAGTATACAGCAGCTGATAAGTACTGGAAAGATTAAGATTTTTAAATAGAAGTAATTTACAAATCTGTTCAACTTTCTGGCACCAGTTGATTTAAAAAAAAAAATTCCACTGGAGTACCCCTTTAGGAAGTGGATGTCACATGACTGCCACAGCCAATCAGTGGCCGCATTGGATACGCTCTGTACTCCTGACATTATGGCTCCGGTGACTCAATGAGCAGTGATGCCTGAAGTATGGAGACTAAAAGCTGACACTGATTGGCTGCAAACACCCCGGAGGTCCAGGGTGCCAACCAAATGGCGAACCAAAGATCAACATAGGATCGAACAAGAAACCTTTGGCATTAAATCCTTTAGATGCCGTAGTCATAGCATCTAAAGGGTAAAAATGAAGGCGCTGGTGGGATCGGACCCCTGGCAGCGCAATCTCAGGCCGGTCCGATGAGTTAAATGGGGTCTTCTCCTTACCTCCGTGCCATCGATCATTGCTCGTCTAATACAGTCTGCCTAGCTTCGTAGCATTGTATAGTAACAGCAATCAATGATTGTTTATAATAGTCTCCTATGGAGACTTAAAAAGGAAAAACTAAAAATGTTAAAAAGTCCCATAAGCCCTCGTATAGCCGCGCATAGGGAAACTTAAGGGTAGGGTAATAAGTAACTGATCCACAGCGTATATTACACTGCGGATCCATCGATGACCCAACCCATATTGTGCCTCCTGCTGTTGTTGAACCCAAACACTCCCCTCGCCCCACCCCCTGGCCTGCTCGCACCGGCAATCCGCCGCCCTGAGCAGCAAAACTGGGGGCCTGTGGGTCATCGAGTGCACTGCGATGTCTGTGTACACTGCGCATGTACTCTGACATCGCAAGGGTAGCCGCGATGTCTGAGTGCACTCGACGACTCCCAGGCCCCCAGTGTGGCTGCTCAGAGTGGCCGATTGCCGCTGCAAGCAGGCCAGGGGGCAGGGCGAGGGGAGGCGGGTGTGTTCAGCAACAACAGGGGGCACAATAGGGTTTGGGTCATGGGCGAATCGGCAGCATAGGATACGCTACAGATCCGTTACGTAGGGGTTAAGCAAACTAATAGGCGGCCTAGATTCAGATTAGACAAAGAATATGATTTATTAGAACTTCTTACAGTTAGACCTGGGTTTAAATCTGGGTTAAAGTTTTTTCGTGATCACTATGTCAGTTCAGGCCTTTTGGGTTATCTTCTCTATGAGCTGAAAAATGTAATCTATGGGGGGGGAGATTTATTAAAGAGTACCTGTCACCAAACTAAACTTTTAATATATTGTTCCCAATGTTATTATAAGAAACTTTGCTATTTACTTGCTGTTAAAATTCTCAACCTTTATATGTTTTTAATGTAATGTAAAAACGGCCACAGTTAATTTGGTCTCCACCAGGACTTGCAGAAGTCCAAACCCAGGAAATAAGTGACGGGTGTGGCGCAGCACAGTGACGGGCATGGCGCAGCACAGCTTCCACAGTTCCCCTGATGGGGAACGCCCATTTTCTCCTGATGGAAATTGTTTTTAGGGCAGGAGGGGTGTTAGGAGTAGTTAGTGAATATAATCTGAGTTAGTTTAGAAAATATGGTCTGATGACATGTACACTTTAAAACCTGTGCAGAGGAATAGTTGACCAGTTGCCCATAGCAACAAATCAGATGGCTTCTTTCATTTTTAATGAGGCCTCTGAAAAATGAAAGCAGCGATCCGATTGGTTGCTATGGGCAACTGGTCAACTTTTTCTCTGCACAGTTTTGATAAATCTCCTCCATAAAGCACACACAGCTCCCGACAGAGCATCTCAAAATTGAAATTTAAACAGGATTTATTCCTTTTTTTCCGCAAATATGTTGAGCCATAGAAGAGGTAAGAAATGACAAATCTGTCACGAGGATGGACTTCGGTCGGTTCGTTGTATAGCAGAGGTGTGCCTACAGCACCGGCAAACTGGTAAGAATCGCTCCAAATTAGCGCTCAAATGGAGCTCAGGAGATCCATGGAAGGATTTAGTACAAAGTAGGGTAAAATAAGGTTCTTTATTCGGAATGAAACACTAGGACAATGCGTTTCGAGGGGTGGGACCCCCTCTTCGTCAGGTCCGATGATAGCCCAGGTATACACAACGTCATATTTATACAGAAAAAAAAAAACGTGAAAATCACGGGAGAGTGGCAGAATAAAAAATATATAAATATAATAAAATGCAACTATAAACAGTAGGTTAAGATGTTTATCTACTGTTTATAGTTGCATTTTATTATATTTATATATTTTTTATTCTTCCACTCTCCCGTGATTTTCATGTTTTTTTTTTCTGTATAAATATGACATCGTGTGTACCTGGGCTATCATTGGACCTGACGAAGAGGGGGTCCCACCCCTCGAAACGCGTTGTCCTAGTGTTTCATTCCGAATAAAGAACCTTATTTTACCCTACTTTGTACCAAATCCTTACGAGCTCCATTTGAATAGACTCTGGGTAGAGCGCTAATTTGGAGCGATTCTTACCAGCCTGCCGCTGCTGTAGGCACACCTCTGCTGTATTTTGTATAAAGGATACATGACCACAATTGGTGTTCTTCATCTAGTTTAGGATGATTTCATAAAAGTAGAGGACCCCTTAAATTATTTTATTGTGCGATCTCCCAGTAGCACCTGACGTTCATTTAGAACGCGACACCAGAGGATTGTGACGTCATGGCATAGACTTGCATTGAGGGCGAGGGTGTGACGTCATGAGGGGGTGTGGCCGTGACATCAGCGTTGCATCACTATTTATCAGACACGGAGCAAAGTTTGCTCTGTGCACCGGATGACTGCGATGTCGCAGCAGAGATCGCAGGGGTTCCCACTGGTGGGACCCCCGTGATCAGACATCTTATCCCCTTTCCAAAGGATAGGGGATAAGATGTCTGGGGTGGAGTACCCCTTTAAGATATGCAAACAAAACAACTTTTTTTATGTGGCACAAAATCAACTGAAAGATGTTCTTGAGACTGCTAAATGCCATTGACCAATGGGACCCCACCAGAGTCTTCCCTATAAAAACCCTGGGAGGAGTCTTTTCTCTCTCTTAGTCCCTGAGTCTTTTCTGAGGTGCAGTCGAGCCTCAAGTCAAGTCTACAAGTAAGTCACAGCTTAGTCTGTCTCCAGTCAAGTCAAGTCAGTCACTGTCATCTATTGTCAAGTCAACGTGGCCTGCACTAAATTATCCAAAACCACTGCAAGTCCCAGCAAGCCCTTAAGGTCTCTGAAGTCACTGGTCACCTCCGTGGGCCTGGCTAAGCTGTAAAGACTGTTCCATCTGTCACTCAGTAAAGCTACCATTGTCTGAAACTTGGCGTCTGAGTTATTATTGCCCCCGTGCCTAGCCCAGGATCCAGTGGTATACCTTTGGGTGGTATTGAGGATAAACCACACCCTGGTGTCACGAAAACAAGGGGTCAATGCCATCTGCCTCTAGGGTAATTCCATCTGCTCTGCATCTCACACCCCATACCACATCAGGTATCCGTAATGGCTGTTCTGTACACTACGACAGAAATACCAAGGTCCCAAATTTGCAGTCTGTAAAAGTATCCAAAAATCAAAAACTTCTGACGCGTTTCAAAGGCAACAGTCTTCTTCATCAGGGATAGCTTTTAGAAGCCATCCCTGATGAAGAAGACCATTGTCTTTGAAACATGTCAGAAGGTTTTGATTTTTGGATATTGGTACAAACTTGAGACTTTACAATCATTATTCCTGTGGTAGAGTTCAGAAAAACCATTATGGATACTTAATATATATGTATATACAGAACATCATCTCTGAGAACAATACTCAATGCTCCTATTACTGTAGTAAATACTAGTCTGGTGGCCAAATAACAACATATAACATTGTATTTCTATGTGTTCCCCACATAGAGGTGGTCTGTAGGGGGTTCCACCATTTCCACAGGGGGGGGTGGGTTCTATTCAATACTTCAGTTTAAACAAAGAATCAGCGACATTATACCTCTTTTTTTTTTTTTTATTATGTACAGAATCTATTTGGATAATACTAAGTATAGAAACGTGTGACTCCAGGGTCACTTATCACAGATGTATTCACCCTTACCAAAATAAAGGAGATCTCCGGTGAAAATTAACTTATTTCCTATCCACAGGATAGGGGATAAATAGCTGATGGCCAGGGGGTCTGACCGCTGGGGGCCCCCATGATCACAAGGATGGGACCTGGCACTCAGTGAGGAGCACGTGCTGCAGCCGGAGCTCCGAAAATACCTGAGTATATCATCTGTGCTCCCACAGAAATGAATGGAGCGCGCACCGACGACCGTAGACGACGGGCTGCTCACTGAGAGTGCCGGGGTTCTGTCCCCAAGATCGCCTGGGGGGGGGGGGGGGGGGGGGTGGGGGGGGGTATGGGGGAGGGGGTCAGCTACTTATCCCCTTTTCGCCAGAGTACTCCTTTAAGGACGTATTGCATGTTTTATATTTGCTATTTATTTATTTATTTATTTATTTATCTTTGCGCTGGTCAATTTGCGCTACTTGTCTTGGGATATATCGAGATAGGAGGAAATTTAAGTAAGGACCTAGCGGTATGTATGATGCATTGAGCCAGTTCTCAAACTGCAGCCCTCCAGAAGTTGCAAAACTACAACTTCCAGCATGTTAAGCAACAGGTATCATGGTCTGGGCAGTGGATGGGAGAACAACAGCAATGGTCAGAGCAGTGTTTCCCAACTGGTGTGCCCCCAGCTGTTGCACAACTACAACTCCCAGCATGCTAAGCAGTTAGGTGTCATGGTTTGGGCAGTGGATGGGAGACCAACAGCAATGCTCAGAGCAGTGTTTCCCATCTAATGTGCCTCCAGCTGTTGCAGAACTACAACTCCCAGCATGCTAAGCAGCAGGTGTCATGATCTGGGCAGTGGATGGGAGACCAACAGCAATGCTCAAAGCAGTGTTTCCCAAATTTTGTGTCCCCATTTGTTGCAAAACCTCAACTTCCAGCATGCCCGGACAGCCAACGGCTGTCCGGGCATGCTAGGAGTTGAAGTTTTGCAACAGCTGGAGGGCCCCAGTTTGAGGCCACTGAGCTAGATACTTGTCCCAGAAGTCAGGCTTTGGGCATTCTCGGAAAAGAATTGGTACGTGAACTAAAGCCCAAATTCGAGGCATCAGATCTATTTATCGGTGCACAGTCTCTGCTCATCCCGAGTGCCCTCCATAGAGTCCTAAGTAATTATTGATGCTGCAGTCACACAAATGATTTGACTCAAAGTCATAAAAGTGGCGGTCCTGACACCGGGTGCAGCGGCGGCGCGTGGCGCAGACACTGTATTATTCATGCAGTCGCTGGAGAAGACGCTTTGATTCACCGCGGCCAAAAGGAGCATTAAAAAGGGAAATTGTGTTAATGAGAAAATCTATGGCCGGTTAAGTCATGAAAAATGGATTCGGCATTAGGAAGGGGATGGGTGTATTAGATTACTACGAAGCAGAACATCCAGTGCATCCGATATCCCTCGCCTCTTTCCCGGTGAAGCGAGTAAACTTGTTCATCCACTTTAGGAGATAATAGAAAGACCAAAAGAGACAAAAACAATCTCCCCTTAAGTAACTGCGTCCAACGTTGAGATTCCTGGGCCGCAATTCGTATTCTGTAATAGCTGCGTCCCCTCCCCCCCCCCCCCCCCCCCCCCCCCTCCACAGATATTTTCTTACATATCCTGAGATAAGCAGCTTAGAAATAAACAGGATTTTACAATACTCTGTCGGGAGTTGTTTATGCTGTACCTTATGGGACTTTATGTGGTCACCCAGTGGTTGTTATGGGAATTGCAGCTTGTTAAAGGTTTTGCTGACATACCACAATATTGCCTTAAAGGGTTATCCTGCCAAAAATCATCTTATCCCCCATCAAAAGGGGATAGGGAGATTGTGGGGGTCTCCAGCGGCGAGACCCCCCTTGATCAGATATCTTATTCACTATCCTTTGGATAGGGGATAAGATGTTTTTCGGCGGAGTATCCCCTTTATCTTTGTATTGTGGTAAATGTCAATAACCAATGAAGACATATCTGAAGCAAAAAGTAATTGATGACACTGGTGTCTTTGGGCCCCATTAGGTGCCTGAGTCCTAGAGCAACTGCTACCCCTTCTAATGATACCTGGGGGAGCAGCAAAACCAGACTTCACCCACAGCAGTCACCGTTCTGGGATCCTAATAATGGCTCCCTGTCATCAAATGTCCCCAGGACTTATGGTAGGGCAGGAAGCCCAACAAATAATAAGATTGTAACAAAGTTAGAAATAATGAATAATAATATATAAAGCAGATAGTAGTAATAGTAGGAGTAGTAGTAGTAATAGTAGTAGTAGTAGTAATAGTAGTAGTAGTAGTAGTAGTAGTAGTAGTAGTAGTAATAGTAGTAGTAGTAGTAGTAGTAGTAGTAGTAGTAGTAGTAGTAATAGTAGTAGTAGTAGTAATAGTAGTAGTAGTAATAGTAGTAGTAGTAATAGTAGTAGTAGTAGTAATAGTAGTAGTAGTAGTAGTAGTAGTAATAGTAGTAGTAGTAGTAGTAGTAGTAGTAGTAGTAGTAGTAGTAGTAATAGTAGTAGTACTTGTAGGAGCAGTGAGAAAATACTCATTGAAGATGACAGCCATTTATAGGGGTTGTAGTTACTGAAATCTGATTCATAAAAACCACAAACAAGTAAATGCTATTGAAAAAAATCTGATTAATAAACAGTTTGTTCCAAACACTAAGCAGCGGAGTACCCCTTTAATGGTTTTCGTACATCTCTCCACTTTTTTTTAACTTTTCACTCCATTATGAATCAAGTTTCACTTTCGGTGTCAAAAACCGTATGGTGCAAACCGGATCGAACCGTACGCACGTACGGTCCCCATTGACTCCCATATAAAAAAAAAAAAAAAAAAACCTATACGGTTTCCATACGTTTTTTCACCTGGACCAATGGAAAGCTACAGTTTTGGGTACGGGAAAAAAGAGGACAAAGCCATACAAGATGCAAAACGGACACAACCGGATGCATGGTTTGGCATGAGGTTTTTTTCAATGGAGAATCAATGCATACGGTTTTTAATATGGTTCCATATGGTTTTCACTTTGAAAACGTATACGGGAACTGTATTGGAAAGACGTGGTGTGAACCCGGCCTAATCTGTATTTATTTTCTGTTTGTTAATTTGCATGTCGGTTTTTTGGGGCGGCCATCTTGCCTCAGCTGCTGCTCTGAGCTACATAGTATAGATCTTACTGACATCCAAGTGGATAAAAGAATCAAAAGGTCAAAAAGACGACATATTGGCCCTTATTTATTATGGGATTTCTGGGTATATTTTGGAGGAAAAAGTCAGACAAAATGCATTTCACTATATATATATATATATATATATATATATATATATATATATATTTATTCACAGCGTGCGCCAAGGTTTCACTATTATTGGTCAGATGGTAAAAAGAAAGAACTCCTCCTGCGGTTTACAAGATGTTACAAAGTTTGGAACCGGGATTAAAACAAAGGAAAAGACTTCCGGTTCCGGCGCGTCTGATGTAGCAGGCGCCTGAGGCGAGCTCCCGCTACCCCCGCCAGTTATCGGCTACATACCGGCCCCACGCCAGGCAAATCTAACGGAGGGGGCACCTGAATGTCCACAGGAGACGCGACGATGGATAGGTTCGTGCAGCGCAGCGGCCGGCCTCCACAGCAGCCATCTACACCGGCTGCTCCGGACCAACAGCGCGCCTCATCTAAAATGGCGGCCGCGCGCGCCAACCAGGAAGGCAGGGAGGAGGACGGAGAACCCAGCACCGCAGTAATAGAGATGCAGGGACGCAGTAAGAGGAGCCCAGGAGAAACGGAGGTTCCCCGAAATACAGCCGCTCCTCAACCTGCACCACATACAGTGTCGGGAGAAGCTGCTATGGAGGTAGGCACGCAGGAGCCCCTGCCTTCCCCTTCTCCCCCCACAAGAACAGCTTCACCATGCATGCCCCATATCTTGGATGACCACCCCACTCAGATTATCCCACCTACCCACCAGGCAGCACAGGATGGGCAGTTTAATATTAATTATGCCTTGCTGGCAACTGAAGTGGCTGCACGTATGGTACCTACTGTCCAACATATTGTGGAGGAGGTGTTGAAGACTGCACTGCAAAGCTTACATCTAGAAGTAAGGGGCCATTCACACAGAATTCTAGAGGTGGAGCAAAGGGTATCTCACTTGGAAGATGGAGAGAATACCTCAGAAAGGCGCTTAAACACTGTCGAAGCTGAGCTGGTCAGAGTGTCTGAAAAGTTGGAAGACCTTGAAAATCGGTCCAGAAGAAACAATCTTAGGATTGTGGGGGTCCTGGAATCTATCTTGCCACAAGATCTACAGAAGTTTTGTGAACAGGACTTACCTAAAGCATTAACACTACCCCATCCATGCAGGGTGGAACGGGCTCACAGGATAGGGCCACCACCTCCTTCTGCAAAAGGTAACAGGGCGACACCAGCAAACCGCCCTAGACAAGTAATATTACGATTCTTGGACTTCAATGACAAGGTCGAAGTTTTGCAAGCTTACCGGCGCTTACAGCAACCGCTAATAATACAGGGAATGCGCCTCCTAATCTTTGAGGACTTTTCCGTGGAAGTGGCGAAACGCAGAAGGGCGTTCAGCGCCATCTGCACATCCCTATTCAAAGCGAACTGCAGATTTCAACTCCAGTACCCGGCCACTTTACGGGTGTTCCATGCAGCTGGTTCCATGTCTCTATATAAAACACCTGAGGAGGCGTCTACAGCGCTGGAAACGATTTTGCATCCGACTGCTCACCATCCTAGGAGTCAACGATCACCACGCCGGCGAAGATCAAGATCTCCCCGAGTGAACAGACGATCCAGATCGGTAAACAGAAACGCAGGCACGATCTCACCACCACCGAGGGATTACCGCAGGCGAGACAGATCACCCAGACAAGCAACGGGAGGGAGACGCCAATCATCGCCGGACTGAACAGCCACAGTGGGTCCAAATTGACTGTACAGCCGACAAGGTGACGGACGTCTGGGACGTGATCGGGCCTGGAGGCCACAGACAGGTTCACTTTTCTTGTTAACTGTTACCAGTTTTGATTGCAGCTCCCTCACCTACTGCTACTTCTCTTCCCAGATGGGGGTGTAGACAGATATGTCCTGTACTCCAGTACTGGGTAGTGAGCTAGGGCTATGCATCTGAGACAGGATTTATGGGAGGGGTACACGACCACCTGAAGGGCACTCTTACAGAATTCGAGTGAGGGTACTTTAAGGGTATTGTCCAGTGGGGGAGACGTAGCTGGGAATTTTGTTATGTGCTAGTCTCATAAGGGCCTTTACTTCACGAGGCTTGATCTCAGGGGGGAGGGGTTGACTCGCCTTGACACAATTGGGGTTTCAATGTATATTGGGTTACCTACTGTTATGTCAGACGAAAAAAGGAGGTCTTCTACCCTAGAGGGAGGCATCGTTTTTCCTCAGATGCCTCATGGGTCTCTTTTGTTTGGTTGTCAATGGTTTATTGTTTTGGTTTTATTTACCTTAACTATACAGGTGGGATTTCAACAGTCAGTCTCTTACTTGGCCCATGGACACCGAACATCACAATTACAGCGTCAGGTTCATGCTTTTAGAAATGGCATCTCTTCCCAGTTGAATGTAACTACTGTTTTAGAGCTAACTACCTTTTGCTTACACTCACGTATCATGCTCACTGGTAAAACACGACTAGGAATGCACCATGACTAGAATTATATCTTGGAATGTCAAAGGCCTACGCTCTCCACATAAACGGAGGCTTTTTCTTAGATACCTAAAACGCTTCAATCCTGACATTGTATTAATGCAGGAGACTCATTTGGCGACTGCTGATTTCGTAAGGATGCACCAACAATGGGTGGGACATGTCTTTGGCTCACCCGCAAACGAAGGGAAAGCCGGAGTCATCACCCTCATAAACAAATCGTTCACGTTTAAACTCCTTTCCCATACAACAGACAATGAAGGTAGAGTCTCTCATATTATCTTGGAACATAACGGGGACACGTTTAGTATCTATAATGTATACGCACCTAATGGAGAAAACAAAAGGTTCTTTATTGATCTTACTGACAGAATCCAGTCTGACAGGACACCGGGAAAGTTACTGGGTGGAGACCTAAATACAGTACTGGACCCATTAGTGGACAGAAAAAGCCCGCATGCCCCTAATTCGACCATCCCCATTCGGTCTAGGGACTGTGTATTACCACTGTTCCTGGAGCAACTGGGAATGACAGATGCGTGGAGACTACACCATCCCGAAGATAGGGAATTCACCCACTTCTCCAATGCGCACAACTCTTGGTCCAGGCTGGATTATATGCTGGTGACCGCGGAAATGAGTAATAGAGTAGAGGAAGTGCGCATCGGGGAATTGGCACTATCTGACCATACCCCCATAATATTGCACCTATACCCCTCATGCCCAAAGGGCTCAGATATTTTGTGGAAGTTCCCCACTTACTTGGCGAAAAATGACGCATTTGTGGAGAAACTGAGATCGTGGTGGCTAGAATTTACGGCACAAAATGCTGATCACCGCACAAATCCGACATTGTTCTGGGAAACTGGCAAGGCTGTAATGCGGGGTAGGCTGATTGCAGATATGGCCAATCTAAAACGTACCTCCCGGGTGAAATTTGCGGAGGCTAGTGCCCGATTGCAATCTGCATACGCCGTATTCCTCGGTTCCCCCACAGATGACCACAAGGAGAAATGGAAAGAGGCAAAGGCTCAATTTGAACTATGGCTTGACAGGAGGGAGAGGATGAAGAGGGCTCATTTTGAGGTAGATCTATTTCGCCACGGGAACAAGGCAGGTCGCCTAATGGCTAGGCTAGCGAGAGGTAAACGCCCCCTCACACATATCACAGCCCTAAAAGACACCGCAGGAACGATGAACACAGACCCTCATGTCATAAATAAAATTCTGGCTACCTTCTACGCTGACCTATATCGTGCTGGCCCTGCGGATATGACGTTAGGGGAAACATTTTTACGAGGGGTGGATATTCCTCAGCTGACGGGTGAGCAGAAGGATATCCTTAATTCGCCTATAACGGAGGAGGAAGTCAGCTCTACCATTAGGAATCTACATAATTGTAAAGCCCCGGGGCCTGATGGGTACACAGGGGAATTTTACAAAGCACTTCTACCACAGCTAACCCCAGTGCTAGTTGACGTATATACGGTCTATATGACCACAGGATCTCTTTCCCCAGCTGCATCACTGGCATACATCAAACTACTGCACAAACAAGGCAAAGATACCACAGATCCTGCCTCATATAGACCCATCTCACTGATCAACCAGGACGTTAAAATCCTATCTAAAATCCTGGCAGATAGACTATCAAGGTTCATGCCGGCCTTAGTAGGCACCCATCAAGTGGGATTTATTAGGAACAGGTCTGCTACCATGAATCTTAGAACTGTTCTGGCGGTCCTGGACCGGTTGCAGCTCTGTCCCCAGCCAGGAGAAAGGCCAGCCCTGTTGACACTTGATGCCGAAAAGGCGTTCGATAATGTAAGGTGGGACTGGCTGGGGATGGTACTGGATCGGATAGGTCTGCAGGGCACGTTTCGCACATACCTAACAGGGTTGTATCGCAATCCGGTCGCTCAGATTTATACGCACGGAATTCTATCTGCACCCATAGCTCTATCTAAGGGTACCAGACAGGGGTGCCCACTTTCCCCGCTACTTTTTAATCTAGCACTGGAACCTCTAGCCAGATCTCTATTGTCCACGCAAATATACTCCGGAATAAAAGTAGGCAGAGAAGAAGTTAAACTAACTATGTTTGCAGATGATGTACTATTATTTATAGACTCCCCTGACCAATCGTTACATCGATTGCTTACCCATCTACAACTGTTTGGAAGTTTTTCAGGCTATAAAATTAACCTACATAAATCAGAACTGCTAGCTCTAGGAACATCCGCACCAAGGTGGGCCAACCGCATTGCAGGGTTAGGCATTAGACTGGCCTCCTCCTCGGTCACTTATTTAGGGATAACCATTGGTAAAACGCCTGCCACAATATATAATCTAAACTACCCGCCCTTGTTCGCTAGGATCCGTGCAGAGCTACAGCGCTGGAATAATATACCTCTCACATTTATGGGCAGGTGTCACTTGCTTAAAATGGTTAGCTTTTCCAGACTCCTTTATCCAATGCAAACCCTTCCCCTACTACTGAGACATGCTGACATACAGAATCTCAACTCGGCCTTCACCAAGTTCATTTGGGCTGGTAAAAGACCGAGAATAGCCTTGAAAAAACTAATGTTGGGTACACAAGAGGGAGGTCTAAATTTCCCTAATCTGAGGGGCTACAACCTGGCCTGCCTGTTTCGATTTGTAATTGACTGGATACACGGCTCCTCGTTCCACGCCACCACACAGTTGGAAAGGGAATTGGCGAACCCTTGGGATTTAACTACTATTATGCATACTTCCTATGCTAAGCTACCACCATTGCTAAAACACTCAGTCCTACTACGGGTTCGAAAACTATTTCACCTCCCTTTTTTAGTTTCCAAACATCTCCCCCTCACCAAACACCCAGAAGGCCCACACATATTGACCTCTCAAACCCTGTCACTATGGGCATCCAAAGGTCTAACAACAGTACGACACATGATTAACAGGGCTGATAAGAGATGGCACACACCTCATGAGATGGTCCTGAAATACTCACTTCCGGCTGCACATACCTACACACTCATACAACTACACTCTTTTCTGTCGTCCCGGCTGCGAAATGTATCTAGGGAAGCCATAGAACATGACTTTGACCGTCTGGTAGGTGACTGCCCTCGCAAGCTGACAATTTCTAATTTATATCCCTCTCTGAAAAAAGCTCTCATCAGATTAGATCCAGAGTCCATATTCTCTAACTGGTCGAAGTGGGTCCCAGGGGAAGATATTTCAGCGTGTGTCCTGAGGGGATGGCAGGTGATACGACGGCACATCATAAATGAAAGATGGCGCGAGACTTACTTCAAATTTGCTCATAGAGCATTGTATGGTGTCAACATACGTTCATCGCCTGACTTCCCTGACAGGATCACAGAGTGTCCAAAGTGCTCCAGTCCCCTTACTGATATGTGGCATGGGGTATGGTCATGTTCAAAGGTTGTGGAATTTTGGCACAAGGTAATACGTTTTGTTAAAGATCTTTGGGGCATTACCCTACCCTTCACACCGAGAACCCTACTGTTCCACCAAAATAGACCCCCGGAAAGGGATGCCCAAAGGGAAGGGAAAACACCTCCATTGGTCCATATAACTTTACTTGTGGCACTGAGATGTCTTTTCTCTAACTGGCTACGGCCAGAAACACCAACCGAGGCCATGCTTATTTCCCAACTAAAACTGCTGTGTGGGATAGACAGGTTGGACACTGAACGCCACAGAGACACGCATACTGGCAAGTTCTTTGATAAATGGAGGGTATTTATCCTTTCCCACTATACAATGTCAGAAATAATAGATATAGTCACTCCATTTGGTTCCACTGAATGGTACAGTATAGAATCGTTGAGTGGCACGCTAGGAGGCCTACGTTTACCCACCTAATGTCAGAAATGAGACTATTATCACAAGTCATGGTGCATTCTGAATGCTTACGACTCAGGAAAGATTTGACCACATTAAGAGATGTCGCAAGGGGCTAGTTGCCTCCCGAGAGAGAAGTGGATCGACAGTGATACTTCCTATACGCTGAACTGACCTACCTGTAAGAAATTGCACATGACGTGTAAACTGCTTTGTTGTAGATTCTTTTATTCTATTTTGCTTTTCTGTATTTTGTATTTTCTTACAAAATTGAATAAACTATGTTTGAAAAAAAAAAAAAAAAAAAAACAAAGGAAAATGGTAATACCCAGCACTCACCATCGATGCCTAGTATAAACTGTATATAATTATATATACAGCTGGTATAAGTTATATATCTCCTGTATATGGTGATATGGACCATGCTGGTATAACCTGGGTATATACTGTATATAATATATATGTACAGCTGGTATAAGTTATATATCTCCTGTATATAGTGATATGGACCATGCTGGTATAACCTGGTATAACCTGGTATATACTGTATATAATATATATGTACAGCTGGTATAAGTTATATATCTCCTGTATATAGTGATATAGACCATGATGGTATAACCTGGTATAACCTGGTATATACTGTATATAATATATATGTACAGCTGGTATAAGTTATATATCTCCTGTATATAGTGATATGGACCATGCTGGTATAACCTGGTATATAGTGTATATAATTATATATGCACAGCTGGTATAAGTTATATATCTCCTGTATATAGTGATATTGACCATGCTGGTATAACCTGGTATATACTGTATATAATTATATATGTACAGCTGGTATATGTTATATATCTCCTGTATATAGTGATATGGACCATGCTGGTATAACCTGGTATATACTGTATATAATTATATGTACAGCTGGTATAAGTTATATATCTCCTGTATATAGTGATATGGACCATGCTGGTATAACCTGGTATATACTGTATATAATATATATGTACAGCTGGTATAAGTTATATATATCCTGTATATAGTGATACGGACCATGCTGGTATAACCTGGGTATATACTGTATATAATATATATGTACAGCTGGTATAAGTTATATATCTCCTGTATATAGTCATATGGACCATGCTGGTATAACCTGGGTATATACTGTATATAATATATATGTACAGCTGGTATAAGTTATATATCTCCTGTATATAGTGATATGGACCATGCTGGTATAACCTGGTATATACTGTATATAATATATATGTACAGCTGGTATAAGTTATATATCTCCTGTATATAGTGATATGGACCATGCTGGTATAACCTGGTATATAGTGTATACAATTATATATGCACAGCTGGTATAAGTTATATATCTCCTGTATATAGTGATATTGACCATGCTGGTATAACCTGGTATATACTGTATATAATTATATATGTACAGCTGGTATATGTTATATATCTCCTGTATATAGTGATATGGACCATGCTGGTATAACCTGGTATATACTGTATATAATTATATATGTACAGCTGGTATAAGTTATATATCTTCTGTATATAGTGATATGGACAATGCTGGTATAACCTGGGTATATACTGTATATAATATATATGTACAGCTGGTATAAGTTGTATATCTCCTGTATATAGTGATATGGACCATGCTGGTATAACCTGGGTATATACTGGATATAATTATATATGTACAGCTGGTATAAGTTATATATCTCTTGTATATAGTGATATGGACCATGCTGGTATAACCTGGTATATACTGTATATAATTATATATGTACAGCTGGTATAAGTTATATATCTCCTGCATATAATGATATGGACCATGCTGGTATATCCT
Source organism: Hyla sarda (assembly GCF_029499605.1). NCBI lineage: Eukaryota > Metazoa > Chordata > Amphibia > Anura > Hylidae > Hyla > Hyla sarda. The sequence continues at coordinate 440,211,348 of NC_079191.1, read as the reverse complement.
GGGTATATACTGTATATAATATATATGTACAGCTGGTATAAGTTATATATCTCCTGTATATAGTGATATGGACCATGCTGGTATATCCTGGGTATATACTGTATATAATAGATATGTACAGCTGGTATAAGTTATATATCTCCTGTATATAGTGATATGGACCATGCTGGTATAACCTGGTATATAGTGTATATAATATATATGTACAGCTGGTATAAGTTATATATCTCCTGTATATAGTGATATGGACCATGCTGGTATAACCTGGTATAACCTGGTATATACTGTATATAATATATATATGTACAGCTGGTATAAGTTATATATCTCCTGTATATAGTGATATGAACCATGCTGGTATAACCTGGTATAACCTGGTATATACTGTATATAATATATATGTACAGCTGGTATAAGTTATATATCTCCTGTATATATAGTGATATGGACCATGCTGGTATAACCTGTATATACTGTATATAATATATATGTACAGCTGGTATAAGTTATATATCTCCTGTATATAGTGATATGGACCATGCTGGTATAACCTGGTATATACTGTATATAATATATATGTACAGCTGGTATAAGTTATATATCTCCTGTATATAGTGATATGGACCATGCTGGTATAACCTGGTATATAGTGTATATAATTATATATGCACAGCTGGTATAAGTTATATATCTCCTGTATATAGTGATATTGACCATGCTGGTATGACCTGGGTATATACTGTATATAATATATATGTACTGCTGGTATAAGTTATATATCTCCTGTATATAGTGATATGGACTGTGCTGGTATAACCTGGTATATACTGTATATAATTATATATGTACAGCTGGTATATGTTATATATCTCCTGTATATAGTGATATGGACCATGCTGGTATAACCTGGTATATACTGTATATAATTATATATGTACAGCTGGTATAAGTTATATATCTCCTGTATATAGTGATATTGACCATGCTGGCATAACCTGGGTATATACTGTATATAATATATATGTACTGCTGGTATAAGTTATATATCTCCTGTATATAGTGATATGGACCATGCTGGTATAACCTGGTATATACTGTATATAATTATATATGTACAGCTGGTATAAGTTATATATCTTCTGTATATAGTGATATGGACAATGTTGGTATAACCTGGGTATATACTGTATATAATATATATGTACAGCTGGTATAAGTTGTATATCTCCTGTATATAGTGATATGGACCATGCTGGTATAACCTGGGTATATACTGGATATAATTATATATGTACAGCTGGTATAAGTTATATATCTCTTGTATATAGTGATATGGACCATGCTGGTATAACCTGGTATATACTGTATATAATTATACATGTACAGCTGGTATAAGTTATATATCTCCTGCATATAATGATATGGACCATGCTGGCATATCCTGGGTATATACTGTATATAATAGATATGTACAGCTGGTATAAGTTATATATCTCCTGTATATAGTGATATGGACCATGCTGGTATATCCTGGGTATATACTGTATATAATAGATATGTACAGCTGGTATAAGTTATATATCTCCTGTATATAGTGATATGGACCATGCTGGTATAACCAGAGTATATACTGTATATAATTATATATGTACAGCTGGTATAAGTTATATATCTCCTGTATATAGTGATATGGACCATGCTGGTATAACCAGAGTATATACTGTATATAATTATATATGTACAGCTGGTATAAGTTATATATCTCCTGTATATAGTGTTATGGACCATGCTGGTATAACCTGATATATACTGTATATAATATATATATGTACAGCTGGTATAAGTTATATATCTCCTGTATATAGCGATATGGACCATGCTGGTATAACCTGGTATATACTGTATATAATTATATATGTACAGATGGTATAAGTTATATATCTCCTGTATATAGTGATATGGACCATGCTGGTATAACCTGTATATAATATATATGTACAGCTGGTATAAGTTATATATCTCTTGTATATAGTGATATGGACCATGCTGGTATAACCTGGTATATACTGTATATAATTATACATGTACAGCTGGTATAAGTTATATATCTCCTGCATATAATGATATGGACCATGCTGGCATATCCTGGGTATATACTGTATATAATAGATATGTACAGCTGGTATAAGTTATATATCTCCTGTATATAGTGATATGGACCATGCTGGTATATCCTGGGTATATACTGTATATAATAGATATGTACAGCTGGTATAAGTTATATATCTCCTGTATATAGTGATATGGACCATGCTGGTATAACCTGGTATATACTGTATATAATATATATGTACAGCTGGTATAAGTTATATATCTCCTGTATATAGTGATATGGACCATGCTGGTATAACCAGAGTATATACTGTATATAATTATATATGTACAGCTGGTATAAGTTATATATCTCCTGTATATAGTGATATGGACCATGCTGGTATAACCTGATATATACTGTATATAATATATATATATATGTACAGCTGGTATAAGTTATATATCTCCTGTATATAGCGATATGGACTATGCTGGTATAACCTGGTATATACTGTATATAATTATATATGTACAGATGGTATAAGTTATATATCTCCTGTATATAGTGATATGGGCCATGCTGGTATAACCTGGTATATACTGTATATAATTATATATGTACAGCTGGTATAAGTTATATATCTCCTGTATATAGTGATATGGACCATGCTGGTATAACCTGGATATATACTGTATATAATATATATATATACAGCTGGTATAAGTTATATATCTCCTGTATATAGTGATATGGACCATGCTGGTATAACCTGGTATATACTGTATATAATTATATATGTACAGATGGTATAAGTTATAAATCTTCCACCTGCCTCTTCTTGTTTATATCTTTCTATAAGACTATAATAATACATTTCTTACGTTGTTTTTATGGATTACTCTCTTTTTCCACTTTTAGAGGAGACGTCAGGGCCTCCCCCTCAGCCATATTGTCCTCTTACTCTCGCTAATGAAATTGTTCTGGCAAGAAATCTATAACATTCTGAAAATAATTGCGCAGTAAAATAGAGATTTCTCCGAATATTTATAATAAGACGACTTTTTATGTTTTGAAAGTAGCAATTAAAGCGAATTCACCGAAAGGGATTTGAGTCATCTGTGTTAATTAAGAGGAAATATTCCTAACATGAGGCGCGAGCGTCCATTATCCAGAATTAGAGATGTTTGATCGAGAACGAAGGGACCACAGGAATAAAGAGAATAAACACTGCGGAGAGGGAGCAGAGATCATATATAAAGCCCCGGAACATGTGTTCACTAATCATATGTCCCTGCTTGTTCAGTGTCTGCATAAAGATTACTGGAGGATGTAACAGAGGATCAGTACAGGATAAGTAATGTAATGTATGTACACAGTGACCTCACCAGCAGAATAGTGAGTACAGCTCTGGAGTATAATACAGGATATAACTCAGGATCAGTACAGGATAAGTAATGTAATGTATGTACACAGTGACCCCACCAGCAGAATAGTGAGTACAGCTCTGGGGTATAATACAGGATATAACTCAGGATCAGTACAGGATAAGTAATGCAATGTATGTACACAGTGACCTCACCAGCAGAATAGTGAGTACAGCTCTGGAGTATAATACAGAATATAACTCAGGATCAGTACAGGATAAGTAATGTAATGTATGTACACAGTGACCTCACCAGCAGAATAGTGAGTACAGCTCTAGAGTATAATACAGGATATAACTCAGGATCAGTACAGGATAAGTAATGTATGTGCACAGTGATCTCACCAGCAGAATAGTGAGTACAGCTCTGGAGTATAATACAGGATATAACTCAGGATCAGTACAGGATAAGTAATGTAATGTATGTACACAGTGACCTCACCAGCAGAATAGTGAGTGCAGCTCTGGAGTATAATGCAGGATATAACTCAGGATCAGTACAGAATAAGTAATGTAATGTATGTACACAGTGACCTCACCAGCAGAATAGTGAGTACAGCTCTGGAGTATAATACAGGATATAACTCAGGATCAGTACAGGATAAGTAATGTAATGTATGTGCACAGTGACCCCACCAGCAGAATAGTGAGTACAGCTCTGGAGTATAATACAGGATATAACTCAGGATCAGTACAGGACAAGTAATGTAATGTATGTACACAGTGACCTCACCAGCAGAATAGTGAGTACAGCTCTGGAGTATAATACAGGATATAACTCAGGATCAGTACAGGATAAGTAATGTAATGTATGTACACAGTGACCTCACCAGCAGAATAGTGAGTACAGCTTTAGAATATAATTCAGGATATAACTCAGGATCAGTACAGGATAAGTAATGTAATGTATGTACACAGTGACCTCACCAGCAGAATAGTGAGTACAGCTCTGGAGTATAATACAGGATATAACTCAGGATCAGTACAGGATAAGTAATGTAATGTATGTACACAGTGACCTCACCAGCAGAATAGTGAGTACAGCTCTGGAGTATAATACAGGATATAACTCAGGATCAGTACAGGATAAGTAATGTAATGTATGTACACAGTGACCTCACCAGCAGAATAGTGAGTACAGCTCTAGAATATAATACAGGATCTAACTCAGGATCAGTACAGGATAAGTGATAAGTACACTGCAGCAGGTTGTGAGATCTGGTAGAGATTCTCACCCTGCAGTAATATTCTGGGAAGAAGGTTTGTTAGTTATAGAATCTGAACTAGAAATGACAGAACACATTTCAGCTTCTTGTTCCATCGTTCTGTACGATTTCTCCGACCATCATGGAATTCAGATAATTTACTTGAACTAATCAAAAAAACTGGGAACCACAGGTTGCCTGCAGCCGCTCTTATACTTTATATAGTGAGGTGAGTTTTAACGTTGAGGCTATAACCCCTTTATGATCCTAGAACGTTCTCCCGGATTATTGTAACTCGATCATTACCTATAATCAGCAGAAGAAGCAGACATTATTTTTATTACTTTAATGCAGCCGTATCACCAGCTGGAAGATCTCCCAGAACATATAAAGACTCCGCTCTGCATCGTTGTTTAAGAGACTTTGGTTTTAAGAGACTATTTTATATACACTATTGTATTATAGAACACTGGGCTCCAACATTGGATGTCACAGTGAATCCGGGGGTCATGGTTTTACCACTTCAGGAAAGCCACAGGTCGGAGACAGGGTAATAGTCACCTGACTCTTTGTACATAGTTATTGTTAATATTTCTTTATTTCTGTATGGGTTCTACATTATCCTGTCTTATGCACCCAGATGAACCCCTCTATCTTTAGGGGTGAAATGCGTCGGGACAGGTGTTATTTGGATGTGAATTGTTTTTAGGATCACATTTGTGGGGTTTTTCCTCCTTATATCTTTGTTTGATATCTTAAGAGATCCATGAGTATTAGATGCATTTCTAACTGGCACAGGCGGCATTAACTGGCACTCTGATGTCACCGCCGCCGGCCGCAGCGCCATCCTGTTCATCAATATTCCTCGTCTCCCTCTGCCTCTCCTTCTTCTCTCCGCTCTGTAATGAAGAGGGAGAGGCGTAGGGAGGGGAGGGATATTGATGAGCTGGGCGGCGCTGCGGCTGCCGGCGGTGACGTCAGAGTGCCAGTTACCCCGCCTGTGCCAGTTAGCACTTCATTGGCATATAGGGAAAAAAGAAAATATCGGCATAACGGCCCAGCAGATCCGGGCATAGTAAGCATCAAACTGATAAGTGCCCCCCCCCTCCCCCCCCCCGCACTACCAGCCAGTACCACAGGTTAGTGCGGGGGGAGCAAGCTGAGAGTTTTCCTTTAATGACCTGAACACATTATATGAGTAAATGCACAATTGGGTTAGGACACTCAACTATAATACAAGTACAAGAAATGTTTCCTTAAAATTGGGCTTAGGAAGAGCTAAGAATTTCTTTAAAAAAAATTACATTTTTGACTAAACACTAAATAGAGATAAACAAATTTCCCAAAAATTAGTTTTGGCTCCCTTTTGGGATGAATATGGTCCAAAATAACATGTGCCCCTATTGCCTCGAAAATGTATGTATGAGACTTTGAGCTCTACTGCTGGGACTGTATCCAACTGTATCCAAGCTCTTTAACCCTTAAGGACCGGGGGTTTTTCCGTTTTTGCATTTTTGTTTTTTGCTCCTTGCCTTTAAAAAATCATAACTCTTTCAATTTTGCAGCTAAGAATCCATATTATGGCTTATTTTTTGTGCCACCAATTCTACTTTGTAATGACGTCAGTCATTTTACCCAAAAATCTACGGTGAAACGGAAAAAAAATCATTGTGCGACAAAATTGAAAAAAAAAATGCCATTTTTGGGGCTTCCGTTTCTACGTAGTACATTTTTCGGTAAAAATGACACCTTATCTTTATTTTGTAGGTCCATACGGTTAAAATGATACCCTACTTATATAGGTTGGATTTTGTCGTACTTCTGGAAAAAATCATAACTACATGCAGGAAGATTAATACGTTTAAAATTGTCATCTTCTGACCCCTATAACTTTTTTATTTTTCCGTGTATGGGGCGGTATGAGGGCTAATTTTTTGTGCCGTGATCTGAGGTTTTTAACTGTACCATCTTTGCATTGATAGGACTTATTGATCGCTTTTTATTCATTTTTAAATGATATAAAAAGTGACCAAAAATGCACTATTTTGGACTTAAGAATTTTTTTGCGCGCACGCCATTGACCGAGCGGTTTAATTAACGATATATTTTTATAATTTCGACATTTCCGCACGCGGTGATACCATATATGTTTATTTTTATTTACACTGTGTTTTTTTTTTATGGGAAAAGGGGGGTGATTCAAACTTTTAATAGGGGAGGGGTTAAATGATCTTTATTCACTTTTTTTTTTTCACTTTTTTTTTTGCAGTGTTATAGCTCCCATAGGGACCTATAACACTGCACACACTGATCTCTTATACTGATCATTGTTATCCCATAGGGACCTATAACACTGCACACACTGATCTGTTATACTGATCATTGTTATCCCATAGGGGACTATAACACTGCACACACTGATCTCTTATACTGATCATTTTTATCCCATAGGGACCTATAACACTGCACACACTGATCTCTTATACTGATCATTGTTATCCCATAGGGACCTATAACACTGCACACACTCATCTCGTATACTGATCATTGTTATCCCATAGGGACCTATAACACTGCACACACTGATCTGTTATACTGATCATTGTTATCCCATAGGGGACTATAACACTGCACACACTGATCTCTTATACTGATCATTGTTATCCCATAGGGACCTATAACACCGCACACACTGATCTCTTATACTGATCATTGTTATCCCATAGGGACCTATAACACTGCACACACTGATCTCTTATACTGATCATTGTTATCCCATAGGGACCTATAACACTGCACACACTGATCTGTTATACTGATCATTGCTATCCCATAGGGGACTATAACACTGCACACACTGATCTCTTATACTGATCATTGTTATCCCATAGGGACCTATAACACTGTACACACGGATCTTTATCATTGATCACCGATGATTCTGCCGCATGACTGCTCATATCTGGATCTCTGGCACTGAGCAGTTATTCGGCGATCGGACAGCGAGGAAGCAGGTAGGGATCCTCCCTCTGTCCTGTAAGCTGTTAGGGATGCCGCGATTTCGCCGCGGCTATCCTGAACAGCCCACTGAGTTAACCGGCAGCTTTTAGTTTCACTTTTAGCCGCGCGGCTCAGCTCTGAGCGCGCGGCTAAAGGGTTAATAGCGCGCGGCGCCGCGATCGGCGCTGCGCGCTATTAGCGGCGGGTCCCGGCTTCACTATGATGCCGGGCCCGCCGTGATATGATGCGGGGTTACCGTGTAACCCCGCGTTATATCACGGGAGCAGGACCAAGGACGTACCGGTACGTCCTTGGTCCTTAAGGGGTTAAGAGAATCCAACTCTAATCCTTAGAGAGTACCTGTCAGATCCCATAAAATAATAAAGAAAAAAAATTAATATGTTACTTAGTACCTACTCCTGACCATGTGCATCTAATTTTTCTGCCTCTATCACCTATATTTAGAATAAAATACCTCCGTTCATTAGCTCACAGTGTAAGAAATCCTCTCAGGGGAAGGGGGCGTGTCCAGCCCTTGTGGTGGTGGAAGATGATTGATGAATGGTGGGAGGGGGTGTGTCCCTCCTTGTGGTGGGAGGTAATTGATGTGTCTGCTCATGCAGCCTTGTCCATGAGTCGTCTTTTGTCCATGACTCATGGACAAGCCTGATACTGCTGCAGGACTGATAAGTGTCCCAGTACTTATGTGGACCACTAGTGGTGCGATTTTAGGGGCCATTTTCCTTATTAAAAATTCAAAGTGTTTTAGACAACCATATTATAAAAGGTCTCTAAATTTTCATCAGTTAAAACATAAATGAAAGTGTTAGGATCTGACAGTGCCCATTTAATTAGTAGTTAATAGGATTAGGGTATGTTCACACTGAGGAATTGGAGAGGAATTTCCACGAGTAATTCTGCTCGCTTTTTCCTCTCCAATTCATTCAGCAGTGAAATCCCCATAGAGTTGTACAGAATTTCTGCTCCTCAGTTCACACTGAGGAATTTCCTCAAGCAGAATTCTGACGAGGACATGTTCTTTCTTTCAGGCGGAATCAGCGTCGTTCTCCCATAGAGATCAATGTTATTATTTTTTTTGAGTCAGAAGCATTTCATGCGGATGAGGAGTATCAAGTATTTCTATTCATAAAAATATTTTTTTTTTTCATGCGGAAATTCCGCACGAATTCCGCGCGAATTCCGCACAAATTCCGTGCGGATTCCGCGTGGAAATGCTTCTGACTCAAAAAAAAAATTACATTGATTATATTAATTGGTGCGGAATTTCCACATGAAAAAAATATATATATTTTTATGAATAGAAATACTTGATACTCCTCCTCCGCATGAAACCTGCATTTCTGCGCCAATTCCGTGCAAAATCCCACACAAAATCTTTGTGAATTCTTGTGGAAAAGTAACAATATTTTGAAGCAGAAAATTTCTGCTTAATTTCCGCCCCAATTCCTCAGTGTGAACATACCCTTAGGGTTACTAAACTTAAAGGAGTAGTCTGGTGAAATATAACTTATCCCCTATCCAAAGTATAGGGAATAAGTTGTAGATCATGAGGGGTCCGAGCCCTGGGACCCCCTGCAATCTCCTGAATGGAGCTGCGGCAGAATGCTGGAAGGGGGTGTGTCATCCCCTGCATGGAGCGCCGGCCAACATCCCCCCTCCATGTACCCCATAGAGATAAATGGAGGCAGTGTGCCGGCCGCGGCTTCCTGCGGGATTGGACAGCCGCTTCCGTCAAATTGCCAGCGCCCCATGCAGAAGATCGCGGGGATCTCAGGGCTCGGACCCTCCCACGATCCATAACTTATTCCCTATACTTTGGATAGGGGATAAGTTATATTTCACCAGACTACTCCTTTAAGCCTTCTTCTTCTGTTTGCTAAAATGGTGTCACCATTTTGAGGGCTTTGCCCAAAAGCAAATCCCGCCGTGCAGCGCATAGCAACAACGCAGGGGACGCACACCGGAGGCCTGAAGCAGCGCGGACCCGACCCGGCAACAGGTAATTATGCAACCGGGGATGGGGGGAGGCAACGGGGCAGCAGCGCCGGCAATGGGTGCTGCTGCCCCTTCTCTCCCCCTGGCTGTCGGCGCCGCTTCTCTCCCCCTGGCTATCAGCACCGGCAATGGGGCGCGGGCACCGATAGTCAGGGGGACAGAATGGGCAGCGGCGCCGATAGCCAGGGGGAGAGAAGGGCCGGCAGCAGGGCTCTAGACCCCAGGAAAGGCAGGGGGAGAGAAGCGGGCAGCGACGGCCTCTCTCCCCCTGCCTTTCCTGGGTGTGTATCGGCATATAACACGCACATAGACTTTAGGCTAAAAATTTTAGCCTAAAAAGTGCGTGTTATACGCCGATAAATACGGTATTTAAATTTTGCTGTATTCTTAAAGGGGTACTGCGCCGGAAAACACCTTATTCCCTATCCAAAGTAACTTCATGCCGTGCCAGATGACTGGCGACTACAGCCGCCATGCCCTCTCTATTCATGTCTATGGGAGGGGGCTTGATGGCTAGCCGTCACACCCCCTCTCATAGACATGAATGGAAACTTCCCAGAGGCTGGACCCCCAGTGATCAGACATCTTACGCCCCCTCCCATAGACTTGCATTGAAGGGGAGTGGCATGACGTCACAAGGGGGCGTGGCAGTGACGTCCCAAACCTCCAGCGTCGCAGCCGGTGTTCTAAACAAACCCCAGGTGCTGCAGGGAGATCGCAGGGGGTCCCAGTGGCCGGACCCCTACGCTCAGACATCTTATCCACCATCCTTTGCATAGGGGATAAGATGTCTAGGGGCGGAGTACCCCTTTAAGCCGTGTGAATTATCCTAAGGGAAATATATAAGAAAAAATATTTAACCCAAAGGGTTAAAATTAATTGCAGAAAATCATCTCCTTTCGTAAAGGAAATGAGACGTAACACAAATATAAGAAACGGATGAAAAATCTCGAAATGAGAGAAATGACTAGAAACACACAAGAGAAAATAAAATCCTTTATAAATATGTAATTAGAAAAAAAAAACATTTACTTAATGAAGGCATTTGCATATTTTAAAAATGTGTCTCCCCGGATTTAACGTCAAATAAATTCAGCGCTCACCAGGATGAATTGAATGTAAGACTAAAAATTTCAGATGAATTAAATATTGTGCCGGGAAATTCTGGAATCTGACGACTTAGTGACCGATAAGTAAAAATATCCGCAGATGAATGGAAGCGAAGCATGAAAAATCCTATTTACTATTGTCGAGTGGTTTATTACAACGTGTCATAATTGATCAATCATCTGCGCAGCGCTGGAGGACATGAATATTACCCGGCCGCTCGCCGCTAATAATTCCATCGTATTCGCTTTTTGTGGATTTGTTGACCTTTGTTGCTCCGGCTTATAATTTCATTTCTCTAAGTGAATGGCACTTTGATTTCAAAGACCAATTAAGTCATTTTAGGCTTTTTTTTTATTGCTATTACACATCTAAAAATAATTGTGACTCAATCTCACGCGACAGAGTAATGAAGGTTTCACGTAGGACAAATGAGGTTCAGCCATTTTTGTTCAGGTCAATGTGCAGGGAAAATGATAGAATATTTAAAGGGGTATTCCAGGAAAAAACTTATTATATATATATATATATATATATATATATATATATATATATATATATATATATATATATCTCAACTGTCTCCAGAAAGTTAAACAGATTTGTAAATTACTTCTATTAAAAAATCTTTATTCTTTCAGTACTTATGAGCTTCTGAAGTTAAGGTTGTTCTTTTCTGTCTAAGTCCTCTCTGATGACACCTGTCTCGGGAACCGCCCAGTTTAGAAGCAAATCCCCATAGCAAACCTCTTCTAAACTGGGCGGTTCCAGAGACAGGTGTCATCAGAGAGCACTTAGACAGAAAAGAACAACCTATACTTTAGAAGCTCATAAGTACTGAAAGGATTAAGATTTTTTAATAGAAGTAATTTACAAATCTGTTTAACTTTCTGGAGCCAGTAGATATATAAAAAAAATGTTTTTCCTGGATAACCCCTTTAATGTGCCAACCCCAACAATTCTCATGCAGGTGTCCTGCAGCACCCCAATCCTGTTGCATGCCGCTATATACAGGTCCAGAGCACAGACCACTCTGCCCAGGGTTCTATGTACGGAATTATAGATAAAAGGAAGTCATGACTTAAAGGGGTACTCTGGTGGAAAACAAATATTTTAAAATCAACTGGTGCCAGAAAGTTACACAGATTTGTAAATTACTTCTATTTAAAAATCTTAATCCTGTACTTATCAGCTGCTGTATGCTCCACAGGAAGTTGTATAGTTTATTTTCAGTCTGACCACAGTGCTCTCTGCTGACACCTCTGTCCGTGTCAGGAACTGTCCAGAGCAGGAGAGGTTTCCTATGGGTATTTGCTTGTACTCTGAACAGTTCCTGACACGGACAGAGGTGTCAGCAGAGAGCACTGGGGTCAGGCTGGAAAGAGCTACAAAACTTCCTCTGTAGCATACAGCAGCTGATAAGTACTGGGAGGATTAAGATTTTTATATAGAAATAATTTACACATCTTTTTAACTTTTTTTGGTAGCAATTGATTTAAAAAAAAAAATTTAAGGGTACTCCGCTGCCCCATGGTTCGGAATATTTTGTTCCGAACGCTTGGAGTGGGCGGCGGGGGTCGTGACGTCATGAACAAGGCCCTCGTCATGTCACATCACGCATTCTCAATGCAAGTCTATGGGAGGGGGCGTGGCGGTCCCATAGACTTTCATTGATGGGGCATGGTGTGATGTCACGAGGGGTGTGTTCATGACATCACGGCCCTCGCCGCCGGCACCCAACATTCTAAACGAATGCTGGGTGCTGCAGAGATTTCAGGGGTCTCAGCTGCGGGACCCCCACAATCAGACATCTTATCACCTATCCTTTGGATAGGGATAAGATGTCTAGGGACGGACTACCCCTTTAAGCACATACAGCCAACTCCCTGAATTGTTTGGGGAAAAGATCAGAAAAAAATAGATTTTCCACACTTTAATAAAGACAAGGCTCCTGGGTGCAATGTACTCAACATTGAATACTCACCTCTCCCTGTTCCTGCCCTCTTTATCATCTCAGGGTGCCGCCATGGCCCATGCTCTGATGTCTGGTCTGGGGTTTGTGTTTTGGCCATAGTCTGGTCTGGGGTCTATTTTAAAGGGTAGTCTAGTCTGGAAACTATATTCGGTCAAGGACTCTTCATGATCTCTACATATTTTTGTGGTCTGAATGTAGTTAGGTTATCTATATTTATTTTGGTGGTCTGTATTTGTTTAGGGGTTTTGGTCATGGGGTCCATATTTGTTCACAGGCCCGGGGTGGAGGGGGTATAAAATTTAGGGGCTGTCTGATTGGATATGATCTGAATTTGTTTAGGTGGTCTAGTGTCTGTATTTTTAGTGGTCTGGTCTAACATCTAGAATTTGCTAAGAGGGGGTTGGTTGTATTAAGGTGGAGTCTGGTTTGACATCTGTAATAGTTTTGTGACTCAAAGGGTCTGCATATATTCTGGGGGTCAGGGCTGTATTTGTTCAGAAGGTCTGATCTGGAGTCTGTATTTGATTAGAAGATCTGGGGTCTGTATTTAATTGTGGTTCTGCATTCTGTATTTGGTTAGAAGGTCTTGTCTAGGATTTGTATTCAATGGTGGTCTTGTGGTCTGTATTTAATATTAATAGTCTAAATTTGTTTAAATGTTCTCATCTGGGGTCTGTATTTGTTTAGAAGGTCTGATCTGGGGTCTGTATTTGATTAGAAGGTCTGGGGTCTGTATTTAATATTAATAGTCTAAATTTGTTTGAATGTTCTCATCTGGGGTCTGTATTTGTTTAGAAGGTCTGATGTTTGGTCTGTATTGGTTTAGCAGGACTTATCTGGGGTCTGTATTTGTTTAGCAGGTCTTATCTGGGGTTTGTACTTATTTAAAAAGTCTTATCTGGGCTCGGTATTTGGTTAGAGGGTCTGATGTAGAGTCTGTATTGGTTTAAAAGGTCTGATCTGTGGTCTGTATTTGTTTAAAAGGTCTGATCTGGGGTCTGTGTTTGTTTAGAAGGTCTGATCTGGGGATTGTATTGTTAAGAAGGTCTCGTCTGGGGTCTGTATTTGTTTAGAAGGTCTGACCCGGGGTCTGTATTTATTTAGAGGGTCTGATCTGGGGTCTGTATTTGTTCAGACGGTCTGTGTTCTGTATTTGTGTAGCAGGTCGGATCTGGGGTCTGTATTTGTTTAGAAGGTCTAATCTGGGGTCTGTGTTTGTTTAGAATGTCTGATCTGGGGTCTGTATTTGTTTAGAAGGTCTGATCTGGGGTCTGTGTTTGTTTAGAAGGTCTGATCTGGGGTCTGTATTTGTTTAGAAGGTCTGATCTGGGGTCTGTGTTTGTTTAGGAGGTCTGATCTGGGGTCTGTGTTTGTTTAGAAGGTCTGATCTGGGGTCTGTGTTTGTTTAGAAGGTCTGATCTGGGGTCTGTGTTTGTTTAGAAGGTCTGATCTGTGGTCTGTATTTGTTTCGATGGTCGGACCTGAGGATTGTATTTGTTAAGAAGGTCTGACCCGGGGTCTGTATTTATTTAGAGGGTCTGATCTGGGGTCTGTATTTGTTCAGAAGGTCTGTGTTCTCTATTTGTGTAGCAGGTTGGATCTGGGGTCTGGATTTGTTTAGAAGGTCAGATCTGGGGATTGTACTTGTTTAGAAGGTCTTATCTGGGGTCTGTATTTGTTTAGAAGGTCTGATCTGTGGTCTGTATTTGTTCACAAGATCTGTATTTGTGTAGCAGGTCAGATCTGCTGCCTATATTTGTTTATCAGGCCTTATCTGAGATTTGCTTTTGTTTTGAGGGTCTGAGGGGGGGGTCTGTATTTGTTTAGAGGATCTGATGTGGGGTCTGTATTTGTTTAGAGGGTCTGATGTGGGGTCTGTATTTGTTTAGAAGGTTTAATGTGTGGTCTGTATTTGTTTAGGGGTCTGTTTTGGAGTTTATACTTGTTTATGGGGTCCGCTCTGGGTATGTTTTCATTTAGTGGTGAGATGAATGAAGCGGACCATATGGCTATTTGGGATTCACATGAGGAAGATTGGTAACATGTCTCATATATATATAGTCAGAATATGAGTCGCAAAATGTTTTTAGGGGGCCTGTGCTAGCACATAAGGTCTGGTTTGGGGTCTTTATTTGCTGTGATGGTCTGGGCTTAGTATTTTATAAAATTTGGGAATTCGCTGTAATACTTCTTACTGCCCTTGGACAAGAGTGGCGCTGTTTCTAATTATATTTTTCTGCTTTTGCTTATTATAATAAATCCTCTGTTAAAATAAAAGAAACTAATGATCTTATTGTGTCTATGAACATGATGTGCTCCCTAAATTGTGAACAATAGAGGTTTAAGAAGGAAGAGATTGTAGTCATGTCTCGGGGGAGTCTGTGGATATGAACAATTGCGGTAAGCAGCGCTGAAGGTTACAATGTCACACCAATCGTCATTTGTAATGGAAAACGGGCCGCGCTGCAGCAGCCGCCTGTATCTCAATATCTGCACTGAGCCGAGGAGGCTTAAAAAAAGCTTTAATTGGACTTGGGATCAGAAATAGCATTCAGTCAGCAGAAGAATTCAGGAACGGGAGCAGGGGGTCAGCGCACGGCGGAGAATCACATCGGGAGAATCATGTACAATACAGAACCAAGAGCATCAAACCCCGCGCCATCAAATAATTAAATATCCCGTCTGCAGATTGGAATACAATTATATCCATAGGATAAAGTGCGGAGTCTGATTATACAACATGACGGCGCTTGTATCAGACACAGAGGCCTCCGCCTGCATTGTCTATGATCCAGAAATAAGCAACAAAAAAATCAAAATATATAAAAAAGATGGGTAAGAGGTATAATAAAATAATGGAAGAATAGGGGAATTCCCTTCCCAAATATACTGTATATAGCAGCACACACCCCACAGGGTGCAGCTCCGTATCTATGTCCAGAACAGGGGACCCCTCCACAAAATGAATGGGAGGGTGACCCCGAATATGTGACTCTATCCCTTTCAGAGTAAATGGGTCACATTTATCTATGTCATCCATAGTCATGACAATGGGGTCCGCTTATTCTCACATAACTGAGAGTTTGTTACAATGTATGAATCCAGTTAAAGGGCTACTCTTAGAGCCGGCGCCGGGAGCTTGTAATGTCATAGCCCCACCCCCTCAATGCAAGTCTATGGGAGGGGGCGTGACATATGTCACGCCCCCTCCCATAGACTTGCATTGAGGGGGCGGGGCATGATGCCATGAGTGGGCGGGGTTATGACGTCACAAGCTCCCGGTGCCTGCTCTAAGTGTTTGGAACATATTGTTCCAAATGCAGAGCAGAGGAGTACCCCACAGCCCCAGCGTTTGGAACATTTTGTTCCGAACACTGGGTGTTGGCTGCGGGGTTCATGACATTACGGCCATGACATCATGGCCATGCCCCCTCAATGTAAATCTATGTGAGGGGGCATGGTGGCTGCCAGGCCCCCTCCCATAGACTTGCATTGAGGGGGCGTGGCCATGACATCACAAGCCCCGCAGCCCACACCCAGTGTTCGGAACAAAATGTTATGAACTCTGGGGCAGTGGAGTACTTCTTTAATGCTGAGTAAAGCTTTATGGCTTTCCAGCCCTTGGTTATCCAGGCATGATGGAAGTTTTAGATTTGCAACACTTGGAGTGCCACAGGTAGATGATCACTGCTTCCACATGTCACTTTTTATTTACGGTATCGGGTGGTACTGCCATATTTTTCCTGCAATGCCGATCATTGTGAAAAATGGGTGTGGTACCAACACAGTACTGCAAAAAAATAAAATGCAAAATGTGAACACAGCCTCAAGCATCTATAATAGAGATAAGCAAACCAAACCAGCAGAACCCAAGTTTGGTTCAGCTAGAGCTTGAACCTTGGGTGGTTCAGTTCAGCAGAACCTGCTAAAATAAAATCAGCCACATGGCAGAAAGGGGAAGGAAAAGCATCAACGGACCTCATGGAATCCCATAATTCCTTTCAAACAGCTCTCCCAGCCAATCAGGAGGCAGCATAGGGGGTGATGTCAAAGCCACTATAAAAGCCTATGCACATAGCTTCAGTAGACATTAAAGAGATCATAGGTGTTAGGTGAAGATCTCTGTGAGGGACAGTTAGCAGTAAACATAGAAGTAGGAACCACATATATAATAAAATTAGAAAAGCAGCGTAAAACATTCAGCATCTGTTCTGTCAGCGTAAAATCTGTTTTAAAAAGAAGTTTAGGTTGTCAGGTTTTTCCTTTTTGTTTTACACTAAATGTGAAAAAGCTGCATAGAGAATTTTGTGCACTTTTTAGGACGCCATTTCTGTTTAATAAATAAATACTGCCAAAAAGGGATAATGTTTGGGAATTAATTTTAAAAATCATAAAAGATGCGCTCCTGCTGTGTGTTTCTATTCAGCGTATTAGTTGCCAGGTAATGTCCGTTTACCTATAGCCATACATGTTACCATAAGTTTGCCTTAAAAACTGCTCAGAAGTCCTTAGAAACCCTCCTAGGTGATCTAAAATAGGTATAAATAGGTATACAGGCCTTTTAGGGCTATTGGTGAAGTACAGGTTCAGTCAGAATCAGAACTTCTTGCCAGAATTTGGCAAACTGACTGAACCGAACTTTTGAAACGTCCGCTCATCTCCTATAGACGTCCTCTCTAGGATGATACAATGTAACAACTCATCACCAGTTTGGGAAACATAAAGCCAGGAAAAATGTTCAGAGTCTTTTTAATAAATTTCAAATAAAAAAATAAGATCACTAATTCCTCAAATGTTGAAATTGTAAATATAAAATGTAACGGTCTGCCCCAACTCTACACTCCTTCTTATTTATCTTATTCAGCCGCAGGTATTACATATAAGAACAGGAACACTTTATTTATTTATTTTTTAATCTTGCAGAGCTTTTAGTTTATGTATTTGTTCCAAAAGTGTCTTCTTGGCCAAGGTCCAGCCAGATGCATTCAGGGCATAACGGTAAGAAGCAATATTAATGACATCCGGCCAACTTCTCTACCAAGTGATATTATTCAAGGAGTGCTCCGGCATTAGGTAAAAAAAAAATAAAAAAAAAGATCCAGAAGCATACCCAGTCTGCCCAAGTTCTGAAATTACAAAAAAATACATTTGCTTAATCCTGTGCTTTCTACCTGAGCAGCTATTCAGTACTACAATTGCTTTCCCTCAGCTCTTCATCACTGTCCTCCCACCAAGCCTACTCTCCTGCTTCTACAGCACTCCTGCAAGTTCCCCATCTGAGATGCTGCAGAACATCTCTTCACAAAGCAAATCTATAAAAGCTGCTGTATTCATTTCCTGTCTGCTCCTCTGCCTGTAGCATTGTTCAGCACAAGGCAAAATACTGTAACCCTCCTTATTCTCCCCACATGTCTCACTAACGATATATATTTAAATGTGTATGTATATATGACAAGGAGATGGTGATTTAGGCGGGGGGGCTGATCCAAGGTGGTGACATCACTCAGGGGGTGGGGCTAAATCTCAGAGACAAGATCCAGCCAGAGGATGAGGTGGTGTGTCGGTAGAGAGGGGAGAGTTGGGGAGACAACATCACACTGAGAATGAGATGACTACAAAACTTCCTGTCAGTAGGAAGTGAGGAGCTTGGAAACTGCAGGGACAACCCCACTCTGAAAATGAGAGGACTACATAACTTCCTGTCAAGAGAGAGGGAGGAGCCGGGGAGCTGCTGAGACGACACCAGACTGACAATGAGATAATTACACAACTTTCTGTTGGGAGATAGGGAGGAGTCAGGAAGCTGCTAAAACAATACCATATGGACAATAAGAGGTCTACACAACTTCCTGTCAGGGACATTTCAAGCAAGTTGTATATCTTGGGGTTATAGTTTTATGATGACGGGAGTACGACGATGGAGAGCGTTGACGATGCAGGGGATCCCGAAGAGGACGCGCCGGAGCCCTGAGGACAGGTAAGTGATCGTCAGCTGACCACACGGTAAACGGCTATCCGGTGGCAGCTGAAGCAGTCTGCGCTGCCGGATAGCCGTTTATGCGATGGCCCCGACATATAAAAGCATCGTATGTTTAAATTATCGTATGTCGGGGCCATCGTAGGTCAGGGGGATCACTGTACCTCTATTGAGCCCTTATTGTTGGATGTGAAGTGATGTCTATCAAATGCATTTATTATTACCTTATTATTCCATATTACCCCATAAATTGAACCTTAGCTCCACAACAAGGCTTCAGTATCAGATAGATAAACCAATATCTCTATGAGACCCTACAGAGTCATCTCACAGCCCAAAGTGGTGAACATATGGGACAAGACAAATGAACAATTACGAGTTCTGAGCAATTCAGCTTAACCTTTCAGACAGTCTGTTCTTATAGTTCAAGGCGGACATTAGTTATGCTAAAGTTTTCTTACACAAATTTTATACACTTATCATTAAATTAATGACTGTCCTTCATTCTGCTGTTGTAGAACAACTCAATGGTGCGTTATTATAGCAGCCATCATTTCTAGACTGTAAGAGAAGACATTATAAGGGAAAGGCAGCATAATGTCCTGTAGAATGTGTCATCAGTGAGAAATAAATTAGAATTACTATAATACTGCCTCCTCTGTGCAAGGATATAACTACTATAATACAGCTCCTATGTACAAGAATATACCTACTATAATACTGCTCCTATATACAAGAATATAACTACTATAATACTGCTCCTATACACAAGAATATAACCACTATAATACTGCCTCCTATATACAAGAATATAACTACTATAATACTGCCTCCTCTGTGCAAGGATATAACTACTATAATACTGCTCCTATGTACAAGAATATAATACTGCTCCTATATACAAGAATATAA
The DNA here is from genome assembly GCF_029499605.1 of Hyla sarda. Taxonomy (NCBI): domain Eukaryota; kingdom Metazoa; phylum Chordata; class Amphibia; order Anura; family Hylidae; genus Hyla; species Hyla sarda. The sequence goes on along the minus strand of NC_079191.1, from coordinate 440,191,638 downwards.
CTACTACTATAACACTGCTCCTATATACAAGAATATAACTACTATAATACTGCTCATATATACAAGAATATAACTACTATAATACTGCTCCTATATACAAGAATAAAACTACTATAATACTGCTCCTATATACAAGACTATAACTACTATAATACTGCTCCTATATACAAGAATAAAACTACTATAATACTGCTCCTATATACAAGAATATAACTAGTACAATACTACTCCTATGTACATGAATATAACTAGTATAATACTGCTCCTATATACAAGAATATAACTACTATAATACTGCTCCTATATATAAGAATATAACTACTATAATACTGCTCCTATATACAAGAATACAACTACTATAATACTGCTCCTATTTACAAGAATATGACTACTATATTACTGCCCTTATATACAAGAATATAACTACTATAATACTTCTCCTATATACAAGAATATAACTACTATAATATTGCTCCTATTTACAAGAATATAACTACTATAATACTGCTCCTATATACAAGAATATAACTACTATAATACTGCTCCTATATACAAGAATATAACTACTATAATACTGTTCCTATATACAAGAATATAACTACTATAATACTGCCTCCTATATACAAGAATATAACTACTATAATACTGCCCCTATATACAAGAATATAACTACTATAATACTGCCCCTATATACAAGAATATATCTACTATAATACTGTCTCCTATATACAAGAATATAACTACTATAATACTGCTCCTATATACAAGAATATAACTACTATAATACTGCTCCTATATACAAGAATATAACTACTATAATACTGCTCCTATATACAAGAATATAACTACTATAATACTGCCTCCTATATACAAGAATATAACTACTATAATACTGCTCCTATATACAAGAATATAACTACTATAATACTGCTCCTATATACAAGAATATAACTACTATAATACTGCTCCTATATACAAAAATATAACTACTATAATACTGCTCCTATATACAAGAATATAACTACTATAATACTGCTCCTATATACAAGAATATAACTACTATAATACTGCTCCTATATACAAGAATATAACTACTATAATACTGCCTCCTATATACAAGAATATATCTACTATAATACTGTCTCCTATATACAAGAATATAACTACTATAATACTGCTCCTATATACAAGAATATATCTACTATAATACTGCTCCTATATACAAGAATATATCTACTATAATACTGTCTCCTATATACAAGAATATAACTACTATAATACTGCTCCTATATACAAGAATATATCTACTATAATACTGCTCCTATATACAAGAATATAACTACTATAATACTGCTCCTATATACAAGAATATAACTACTATAATACTACTCCTATATACAAGAATATAACTATTATAATACTGCTCCTATATACAATAATATAACTACTATAATACTGCCTCCTGTATACTAGAATGTGACTACTATAATACTGCTCCTATATACAAGAATATAACTACTATAATACTGCTCCTATATACAAGCATATAACTACTATAATACTGCTCCTATATACAAGAATATAACTACTATAATACTGCTCCTATATACAAGAATATAACTACTATATTACTGCCTTTTTCTACAAGAATATATTTTGGTGTCCTATTATACTTATTGTTGAGGTCCTGATATACCTGTTACCCATTTCCTATAGTTGTAGTAACTGAGTGCTTCCACATTGCAGCACATATACCGATATATAGTGTTACAGGATGATTCGAGATTCCCGTCTATTAATCTCCAATTATTTCTCCTATTATTAATTTTCATCTTCATTATCACCGGGTTCTCATGTAATTGATTTCCTCCCTCGGCCGGATACAGACTGATACATTCCTGATACATTCCTGATACATTCCTGATACATGGTAAAGTTGATCGTTCGTCTTCAGCTGCCCCCTCCCCCCATATTCCTGATCTTTCTGATACAATGTATTTTACACTGTGTTGTTTTATTGTTACATGAAGCCGGCGGTAATGACAGTTTCTTGTATTGGACATCACTGGGAATAGAATTTGCTTATCTTGCATTGTTTTAATTTCCTTCTGTTTTATTGTAGCCTTAAAAAAAAAAAAAAAAAAAAAAATATATATATATATATATATATATATATATATATATATATATATATATATATATTGCTAAGTGTTTTATCAGTGTAGAATGACACATGGATGACCCAGGAAGATGTATGTTATACTGTACACTCCCCATATTGTCTTTGGTGGTAGAGTACAGGCAATCTCCAATAATCGTGTGTGTGTACAGCATAAATCTAGAGAGGAAAGGGTTACAGAGCAGGGCTGCCAGGCTCCCCCCCCCCAGAGCAGTGAGTCAGCAGAGTGAGGGAGGAGGAGTCATCACAGTGCAGACAATCGAGGTACACACCCCCTCCCTTAGAGACAATTGAAAAGACATTGAGCAGCAGTAATATGCTATTTTATTGTGAAATATTATTAATAGAGACAAAAAAATGATATGTACATGATCAGGATGAGGTACTGAGTAATAGTGTTGCTCACGAATATTCGCAATTCGAATATTATTCGCGAATATCGCATATTCGCGAATTCGCGAATTTTGCGAATTTAGCGCTATATATTCGTATACACATCACAGTGATCACCCCTCTCTGCTTCCAGCTTGTGTGGTGTAAAGAAGGCTCTAATACTACTGTGTGAGACTGGCGTGCGAAAATTCGCATATGCGAAAATTAGCATATGCGAAAATTAGCATATGCGAATTTTCGCATATGCAAATTTTCGCATATGCTAATTTTGTATATGCTAATATTCACATGTGAATTTTCGCATACGCGAATTGTCGCATATGCGGAGAATATGACGAATATGCAAATATTCGCGAATATATGACGAATATTCGTCCATATATTCGCGAATATTCGCGAATTCGAATATGGCCTATGCCGCTCAACACTAGTGAGTAACATAAAACAGTTTTGCTTTTTGTGGGATCTGGCAGGTACGCTTTAAGTCAGTGTTTCCGCACCAGGGTGCCCTCAGCTGTTGCAAAACTACAACTCCGATCATGCCTGGCTGTCTGGGCATGCTGGGAGTTATAGTTTTGCAACAGCTAGGGGCACCCTAGTTGGAAAACACTCCTTTAAGGGGTTAAATGTTTTTTTTCCCCTTATCATCAAGTTATCCCTCCTTCCTTATAGGATAGGGGATAACTTGTGTATCGGTGGGGGCCCAACCACTCAGACCCTAATGTACTTTTCTTACATACTTTATACTTCTTATAGTTCTTATAGTATATGAGGTATATTTTCGTTATATACTGTTCTTATATACTGCACAATGTTCTGATCAGAGGTGTACCTAGTGCCCCTTGCGCCCCTGGCCAGGTGGATAAAATATTCTGCCCCGCTGTATGGATTAGATACTGGCTTCCCCTATGTAGATTAAATACCTTTCCCCCTATATGCATTAGGTACTGTCACGGTAGGATACCATTCCCCCTCCCAATGGAATAGATACTGTGCCCCCTAAATGGATTAGATAGTAAGGATATCATACTATGCCCCCCTAGACGGATTAGATACTGTCATGGTATGACACTGTCCCCCCATATGGATTAAATACTCTGCCTCCCTGTATAGATTAAATAATGTGCCCCCCCCCCCTATATGGATTAAATACTGTAACCCCCTATATGGTTTAAATACTGTAACCCCCTATATGGATTAAATACTGTAACCCCCTATATGGATTAAATACTGTAACCCCCTATATGGATTAAATACTGTAACCCCCTATATGGATTAAATACTGTAACCCCCTATATGGATTAAATACTGTAACCCTCTATATGGATTAATTACTGTAACCCCCTATATGGATTAATTACTATAACCCCCTATATGGATTAAATACTGTAACCCCCTATATGGATTAAATACTGTAACCCCCTATATGGATTAAATACTGTAACCCCCTATATGGATTAAATACTGTAACCCTCTATATGGATTAATTACTGTAACCCCCTATATGGATTAATTACTATAACCCCCTATATGGATTAAATACTGTAACCCCCTATATGGATTAAATACTGTAACCCCCTATATGGATTAAGCACTGTAACCCCCTATATGGATTAGATATTGTGCCCCCTAAATAGTTTGGGGGGGGACGAAGTATTTAATCCATCCATTAGTATCTAATTCTAATACATACTTTATGGGGGACACAGTAACCGATTCTAATCCATATGGGGGGCTGAGTATCTAATTCATATGGAAAGTGCATAGTATCTAATCCATATGAGGGGGTAACAGAGTATGTAATCCAAACACGAGGGGCACAGTATTTAATCCATACATGGATCCATATGGACTAGATACTCTGCCTCCCCATATGGATTAGATACTGTGCCCCCCCCCCCTGTATGGATTAGATACTCTGCCCCCCCTGTATGGATTAGATACTGACAGTGCCCCCCTGTATGGATTAGATACTGACAGTGCCCCCCTGTATGGATTAGATACTGACAGTGCCCCCCTGTATGGATTAGATACTGACAGTGCCCCCCTGTATGGATTAGATACTGACAGTGCCCCCCTGTATGGATTAAATACTGACAGTGCCCCCCTGTATGGATTAGATACTGACAGTGCCCCCTGTATGGATTAGAGACTGACAGTGCCCCCTGTATGGATTAGATACTGACAGTGCCCCCCTGTATGGATTAGATACTGACAGTGCCCCCCTGTATGGATTAGATACTGACAGTGCCCCCTGTATGGATTAGATACTGACAGTGCCCCCCTGTATGGATTAGATACTGACAGTGCCCCCCTGTATGGATTAGATACTGACAGTGCCCCCCCCTGTATGGACTAGATACTGACAGTGCCCCCTGTATGGATTAGATACTGACAGTGCCCCCTGTATGGATTAGATACTGACAGTGCCCCCTGTATGGACTAGATACTGACAGTGCTCCCTGTATGGACTAGATACTGACAGTGCCCCCCTGTATGGATTAGATACTGACAGTGCCCCCCTGTATGGATTAGATACTGACAGTGCCCGCTGTATGGACTAGATACTGACAGTGCCCCCTGTATGGACTAGATACTGACAGTGCCCCCTGTATGGACTAGATACTGACAGTGCCCCCTGTATGGATTAGATACTGACAGTGCCCCCTGTATGGACTAGATACTGACAGTGCCCCCCTGTATGGATTAGATACTGACAGTGCCCCCCTGTATGGACTAGATACTGACACTGAAATCCCCCCCCCCCCCTGTATGGACTAGATACTGACAGTGCCCCCTGTATGGACTAGATACTGACAGTGCCCCCCTGTATGGATTAGATACTGACAGTGCCCCTGTATGGATTAGATACTGACAGTGCCCCCCTGTATAGATTAGATACTGACAGTGCCCCCTGTATGGATGAGATACTGACAGTGCCCCCTGTATGGACTAGATACTGACAGTGCCCCCTGTATGGATTAGATACTGACAGTGCCCCTGTATGGACTAGATACTGACAGTACCCCCCCCCCATGTATGGATTAGATACTGACAGTGCCCCCCTGTATGGATTAGATACTGACAGTGCCCCCCTGTATGGATTAGATACTGACAGTGCCCCCCTGTATGGATTAGATACTGACAGTGCCCCCCTGTATTGATTAGATACTGACAGTGCCCCCCTGTATGGATTAAATACTGACAGTGCCCCCCTGTATGGATTAGATACTGACAGTGCCCCCTGTATGGATTAGAGACTGACAGTGCCCCCTGTATGGATTAGATACTGACAGTGCCCCCCTGTATGGATTAGATACTGACAGTGCCCCCCTGTATGGATTAGATACTGACAGTGCCCCCTGTATGGACTAGATACTGACAGTGCCCCCTGTATGGACTAGATACTGACAGTGCCCCCTGTATGGACTAGATACTGACAGTGCCCCCTGTATGGATTAGATACTGACAGTGCCCCCTGTATGGACTAGATACTGACAGTGCCCCCCTGTATGGATTAGATACTGACAGTGCCCCCCTGTATGGACTAGATACTGACACTGAAATCCCCCCCCCCCTGTATGGACTAGATACTGACAGTGCCCCCTGTATGGACTAGATACTGACAGTGCCCCCCTGTATGGATTAGATACTGACAGTGCCCCTGTATGGATTAGATACTGACAGTGCCCCCCTGTATAGATTAGATACTGACAGTGCCCCCTGTATGGATGAGATACTGACAGTGCCCCCTGTATGGACTAGATACTGACAGTGCCCCCTGTATGGATTAGATACTGACAGTGCCCCTGTATGGACTAGATACTGACAGTACCCCCCCCATGTATGGATTAGATACTGACAGTGCCCCCCTGTATAGATTAGATACTGACAGTGCCCCCCTGTATAGATTTGATACTGACAGTGCCCCCTGCATGGATTAGATACTGACAGTGCCCCCCTGTATGTATTAGATACAGTGCCCCCCTGTATGAATTAGATACTGACAGTGCCCCCCTGTATGGATTAGATACTGACAGTGCCCCCCTGTATAGATTAGATACTGACAGTGCCCCCTGTATGGATTAGATACTGACAGTGCCCCCTGTATGGATTAGATACTGACAGTGCCCCCTGTATGGATTAGATACTGACAGTGCCCCCCTGTATGGATTAGATACTGACAGTGCCCCCCTGTATAGATTAGATACTGACAGTGCCCCCTGTATGGATTAGATACTGGCAGTGCCCCCTGTATGGATTAGATACTGACAGTGCCCCCTGTATTGACTAGATACTGACAGTGCCCCCCTGTATGGATTAGATCCTGATGCAAACTGCTGGCATTGGGATAATACGTGGCTTAAATCTTTTATATACTTGATAAAGCTTACTAAATAAACATTCACTTTTTAATCTGCTCTTGCTCCAGAGACTACAGGACCGGCCAGTGCTCAGCAGTAGTGCGCGGGTCCCTAAGCTCCTCCCCAGGGCCCCGGTGCAAAAGATTGTCCTGGGCCCCCTTGTGCCAGGGCTGGACTGGGAACAAAACTAAGCAGCCCATTTTTTTGGTGGGGGTCCCACTACTGGGACCTCCATAGATCACAGATCACCTCGGTTCAAGTGGCTCTCTAGCTGTTGCAAAAGTTGTAGTTTTTGCAAAAGCTTGAGAGCCACAGATTGCGGCACAGATTCACTCATCATCCCCACAGAACTTACAAGTGACCACAGCTCTGATGGGACAGTCAGGAGAACGCACAGTATCAGTGACCACAGCTCTGAAAGGACAGTCAGGAGAACGCACAGTATCAGTGACCACAGCTCTGAAAGAACAGTCAGGAGAACGCACAGTATCAGTGACCACAGCTCTGATAGGACAGTCAGGAGAACGCACAGTATCAATGACTACAGCTCTGATAGGACAGTCAGGAGAATGCACAGTATCAGTGACCACAGCTCTGATAGGACAGTCAGGAGAACGCACAGTATCAGTGACCTGAGTGACGTCTTCTCTGTTGTCTTTCCTTTTCTTCCTCATCTGGTCCAGATGTCAGGACGTCTTCCAGCTCCATCTTCTCTGCAGAGTCTGATGCCCGGACATCATTGGTTTCTCATCCTCTGTATAAAGACAATAATCATTATGGGGGAGATTTATTAAAACCCGTCCAGAGGAAAAGATGCCCAGAGCAACCAATCAGAAGCACGCTGATTGGTTGCTATGGGCAACTGGACAACTTTTCCTTTGGACAGGTTTTGATAAATCTCCCCCTATAATCCTGCCAAATACTGTGCTCCCTGAATATAATACTGCCACACACCTGTCCTACACATATCTATGTTACACACACACCTATCCTACACATATCTATGTTACACACACACCTGTCCTACACATATCTATGTTACACACACACCTATCCTACACATATCTATGTTACACACACACCTGTCCTACACATATCTATGTTACACACACACCTGTCCTACACATATCTATGTTACACACACACCTATCCTACACATATCTATGTTACACACACACACACACACACACACCTATCATGCACACATTATACATAACAAAAGAAGAGGTTGTCCAGCGCAGAACGAGCAATCTTCAACAAATTATTGTTTAAAAAGTGATATCAGGACAAGGAAAGTCATGTGAGGTCATCACGTGTTTCCCTATATAATGAAACTCTATGGAGTACTATGTATGACTAAGGGTGCTGACACCTGAAACACATCACATGACTTTCCTTGTCTTGATGTCAGTTTCTAAACAATAAATTATTGAAGACTGCACGTTCTGCGCTGGGCAATCTCTTCTTTTACTAAAGCGTACTACTGGTGTTCCCCTGCACCAGTCCGAGATGCAGTGGGGATTTGCTTGTAAGCCTGACATTGCTGGTTGTTTCTTGCAATACATTATACATCCATTTACCACACACATCTATCATACGCACATCATATGCACACACACACATCTATCATACATACATCTACCACACACACATCTATCATACGCACATCATATGCACACACACATCTATCATACATACATCTACCACACACACATCTATCATACGCACATCATATGCACACACACATCTATCATATACAGCTTAAGTCCCCTCCCCCCCACACACCCCACCCCCCTGAGTGTGTCCCTAATTGTATTTTATATTCTAATTTCTTATTGCACCACAAATAAATAAAGCCAGTAAAAAAGGAGTCAGATCCTCAGCAGTGCTTTCAGTAGGGAATAATTTTTTGGTCAAAGTATATGAAACCATCCCCCTTGTACATATCAGCAGCCCCCTGTATATATATATATATATATATATATATATATATATATATAAAGCTCCCCCTCTGTATATATCAGCAGCCCCCCTATATATAGATAAAGCTCCCCCCTGTATATATCAGCAGCTCCTCTGTGTATAGATAAAGCTCCCCCTGTATATATCAGCAGCCCGCTGTATATAGATAAAGCCCCCCCCCCACACTGTATATATCAGCAACCCCCTCTATATAGATAAAGCCCCCCACCACACACACTGTATATATCAGCAGCCCCCTGTAGGAAGTGGTAGTCTTCTGTATACTGTATATCAGCAGCCATAGACTACTACACTTATCCTATACCATTCTTACAGTAACCTATAGACTAATGATCAGCCATAGACTACTACACCTATCCTACTCTACTGTAGTGATCAGCCATAAACTTCTACACCTATTCTACCTCACTGTAATGATAAGCCATGGACTACTGCACCTATTCTACCCCACTCTAATGATCAGCCATGGACTACTGCACCTATCCTACTCCACTCTAATACTTAGCCATGGACTACTGCACCTATCCTACCCCACTCTAATAGTCAGCCATAGACTACTACACCTATCCTACATCACTCTAGCGCCCTGCCATAGATTGCTACACCTATCCTACCCCACTTTAATAGTCATCCATAGATTACTACACCTATCCTCCACCTATCCTAGCCAGAGCCACTTCAGGACTCAGGCGGGGGCAGAGTCAGCAGCCCATTCTGCTGTACAGACACTAGACTGAAGTTGAGGATGCTTTCCAGCAAACTTTACCAAGGTTGGTCGCTGGGCCCCCGGCACATCATACATACATATACTCACTTCCAGCCCCCCCCCCCATTCTCGTTCTCTTCACACCCCCAGGACCCATCCCCGCATCCTCGTTCTCCACACACTCCCAGGACCCGTCCCCCCATCCTCGTTCTCCACACACCCCCAGGACCACCCCCATCCTCGTTCTCCTCACACCCCCAGGACCCATCCCCCACCCCCCCATCCTCATTCTCCTCACACCTCCAGTACCTGTCCCCCCATCCTCGTTCTCCACACACCCCTAGGACCCCCCATCCTCGATCTTCTCACACCCCCAGGACCTCTCTCCATCCTCGTTCTCCTCACAACCCCAGGACCCGTCCCCCATGTCCTCGTTCTCCTCAATCCCCCAGGACCCCCCATCCTCATTCTCCTCACACCCCCAGGACCACCACATCCTCGTTCTCCTCACACCCCCAGGACCCGTCCCCCACCCCCCAACCTCATTCTCCTCACATCCCCAGGACCTCCCCATCCTCATTCCCCTCACAGCCCCAGGACCCGTCCCCCACCCCCATCCTTGTTCTCCTCACACCCCCAGGACCCCCCCATTCCGCATTCTCCTCACACCCTCAGGACCCCCACCCCATCCTCTTTCTTCTCACACCCCAAGGACCCCCCATCCTCATTCTCCTCCCACTCCCAGGACCCCCCCATGCTCGTCTCCTCACACCCCCAGGACCCCACCCCCCCATCCTCAGTCTCTACATCAAACCTCCCCATCGGTCTCATCATCAATCCCCCAGCCAGTCCACTTACCCTCCAGTTCCACAGGTGCTGGTAAAATGTGTGATGGTGGCAGATGCTGCTGCTCCTGTGCGGGGATGGATGTCAAAAGGTCGCAGGCAAGGACAAATCAGGGGCGGTCAGCGCTGCTCCCCCTGCGTTGCGGCAGTACTTTTAATGTCATACATGGTGCTAATTGCTGCTCTTGCTGCCGTCACTGGCTTTCATACTAACTGCCAAAAGTAGTGGAACGGCCTGACATGTTTTGCGGCCTGCGCCCCTTCCGGGTGTGCGCCCCGGCGGGGGCCGGGTTTGCCAAATGGTAGGTACGCCGCTGGTTCTTATATACTGTTTATACTGTTTACTGCTCTAATATATTGTATACTGTTTTTATAGACTGTATACTGTTTTTGTCCATACTGTATACTACATACTATACATACTATATACTGTTCTTATATAAGGTATACTTTTCTTATATACTACACATTCTTTATTTGGATTTTATTATGGATTTCTGGAGACTTTCACAAGGAAGAAAAAAAAGAAAGAAAGAAACTTAAAGAATGTCTGAGAGTGCACATCAATGTTCATGACGGACTGTACGTCAGTTCTAGGATCATTTATTTTAATGATGGATTCATCTGTTTTTCTGGATATATTGGATACAAATCTAATAAAGCGTTAGCCGTCCGTCACGTTTAGGTGGTGAAGTCTGTAGAAATGTGCAGCGAGTCTTAAGGATTCGCAGGTGTCACTGAGCGGCGCTGAGTTAATTAACAGCTTGCCGGGATAATAGGATTATATTGGCTGACAATATGGCGGTAGATTATTACCAGGGGACGCAGAAACGTGAGCGCAGTTACATAAAAGTCGTGGTCGGAATTATCCCCTAATTATCCATATGGACACAAAACGGGAGGGGGTTATTATTAGGTCAGAAAGTTCATGGGTCCACTCTGGTTTGCTAATCCGATGGCAGCCCTGTTTTTTTTTTTTTTACTATTCAGGATTAGTGTTGAGCGCGAATACTCGAAATGCAAATTTTTACCGCGAATATTGGCACTTTGCGATTTCACGAATATTAAGAATATAGTGAAATATATGGGTAATGACGAATATTCCTTTGTTTTGTTTTTTATGCAAATTTTTATGCACCTTTTTTATGCAAATATTTTTGCTAATATCGGCACTTCCAGACTGGACGCTGATCCCTCCCTTCTTTTAGGTGAAAGATATAATCGCGCATGCGCACTATGCCAATTTAATTAAGAGTTTTTGCATGAAAAAAAAGAAACATAGCGAATATGCAAATTTTCGCGAATATAGGACTAATATTCGTCCATATATTTGCGAAATATCGCAAATTTGAATATGGCCCCTGCCGCTCATCACTGTTGTAGATCCATATTTCTACCATGTAGCCTCATTTGTTCTTAAAATGTCATTTTAGGAAACATCCTAAATCGTGGGTGGGCAACCTTAGCTAGATAGGGATCTTCTGTAACTTTGAGAAATACTTGCCACCAATTGCAATATATATAATTCTGATATATATATATGTATATATATATATATATATATATATATGTATATATATATATATATATATATATATATATATATATATATATACAGTATATACACACACACACACGTAAATGAAAGCAGGTATCTCAGTAGACAGTAAAAATTAACATTTCTGATCATTTAGCTGCTGTAAAGTCTGTGCTGTTCCTGTACATAGCTGACTGTCCTGCTGCTTGTTAAATTGATTTCATAGCACACTCATCCCCTGGGTGTTTTGCTCTCTGCTTTAAAGGGGTACTCAGTCCCTAGACATCTTATTCCCTATCCAAAGGATAGAGGATAAGATGTCTGATCGCGTGGGTCCCGTAGCGGGAACCCCCGCAACCTCTGCGCAGCACGAAGCGTTCGTTAAGAATGCTGGGGGCCGGCGGCGGGGGTCGTGACATCACGACCTTGCTTCTCGTGACATCACACCACGCCCCCTCAATGCAAGTCTATGGGAGGGGGCGTGGCATTTGCCACGCCCCCTCCCATAGACTTGCATTGGGGGGCGTGGTGTGACATCACGACCTCCCCGCCCATCCCCCCATTGGAACGATGGGGCAGCAGAGTACCCCTTTAATGAATCTTGGTGTTGAAAGTAGCAGCAGGAAGGGGAGGTTGATGTACATGACAAGGGCACAGAGGGGAATCCAAGTCTGAAGGGAGGGCAGATCACAAGCACACAGAAAGCAGTCTGAATGGGACAAGTATTAGAGGCTGTGTATCGGTGTGAGATAGAGGGGAGCTCAGAAGTCTTTGTATGGGATGGGGCACAATCACATGCTCCACTGCATCCGTATGTAGAAGGAAAAAACTGTCCAGGAAGAAAGCTGTGCCAGTTCACGTGGGCGGGTGCAGGCAGCAGCATCTTATTGGAGACAGACACTTGAAGGAAACGCTACCTCCAAATGGCGGCACCAGAGAGCTCCTCTGCATATCCTTCTTCCATGTTCACTCAATGGTGCTATTATTTAGGCAATATTATTTATTAATTGTATGGCACTATTATTTAGGCAATATTATTTATTAATTGTATGGCACTATTATTAAGACAATTTTATTTAATAATTGTATGGCACTATTATTAAGGCAATTTTATTTATTAATTGTATGGCACTATTATTTAGGCAATATTATTTATTAATTGTATGGCACTATTATTAAGGCAATTTTATTTATTAATTGTATGGCACTATTATTTAGGCAATATTATTTATTAATTGTATGGCACTATTATTTAGGAAATATTATTTATTAATTGTATGGCACTATTATTTAGGCAATATTATTTATTAATTGTATGGCACTATTATTAAGGCAATTTTATTTAATAATTGTAAGGCACTATTATTAAGACAATATTATTTATTAATTGTATGGCACTATTATTTAGGCAATATTATTTATTAATTGTATGGCACTATTATTTAGGCAATATTATTTATTAATTGTATGGCACTATTATTTAGGCAATATTATTTATTAATTGTATGACACTATTATTAAGGCAATTTTATTTATTAATTGTATGGCACTATTATTAAGGCAATATTATTTATTAATTGTATGGCACTATTATTTAGGCAATATTATTTATTATTTGTATGGCACTATTATTTAGGCAATATTATTTATTAATTGTATGGCATTATTATTTAGGCAATATTATTTATTAATTGTATGGCACTATTATTAAGGCAATTTTATTTATTAATTGTATGGCACTATTATTAAAACAATATTATTTATTAATTGTATGGCACTATTATTTAGGCAATATTATTTATTAATTTGATGGCACTATTATTAAGGCAATATTATTTATTGTATGGCACTATTATTTAGGCAATATTATTTATTAATTTGATGGCACTATTATTAAGGCAATATTATTTATTAATTGTATGGCACTATTATTTAGGCAATATTATTTATTAATTGTATGGCACTATTATTTAGGCAATATTATTTATTAATTGTATAGAACTATTATTTAGGCAATATTATTTATTAATTGTACGGCACTATTATTTAGGCAATGTTTTATGTTCACCATATCGTATTATTATTAACGCAGTGTTGTGTAGTCTCTGTATGGTATTATTATTCGGTTAGTGTTTTATGTTCTCCGTATGGCACCATTATTTGGGCAATATTATTTGTTATTTGTATGGCACCATGATTACTGTATGGCATTATTATTTGAGCAGTGCTTTATGATTATGGTATGGCAGTATTATTTGAGCAGTGCTTTATGATTATGGTATGGCAGTATTATTTGAGCAGTGCTTTATGATTATGGTATGGCAGTATTATTTGAGCAGTGCTTTATGATTATGATATGGCAGTATTATTTGAGCAGTGCTTTATGATTATGGTATGGCAGTATTATTTGAGCAGTGCTTTATGATTATGGTATGGCAGTATTATTTGAGCAGTGCTTTATGATTATGATATGGCAGTATTATTTGAGCAGTGCTTTATGATTATGGCATGGCAGTATTATTTGAGCAGTGCTTTATGATTATGGTATGGCAGTATTATTTGAGCAGTGCTTTATGATTATGGTATGGCAGTATTATTTGAGCAGTGCTTTATGATTATGGTATGGCAGTATTATTTGAGCAGTGCTTTATGATTATGATATGGCAGTATTATTTGAGCAGTGCTTTATGATTATGGTATGGCAGTATTATTTGAGCAGTGCTTTATGATTATGGTATGGCAGTATTATTTGAGCAGTGCTTTATGATTGTGGTATGGCAGTATTAATTGAGCAGTGCTTTATGATTATGGTATGGCAGTATTATTTGGGCAATATTATTTGTTATTTGTATGGCACCATGATTACTGTATGGCAGTATTATTTGAGCAGTGCTTAATGATTATGATATGGCAGTATTATTTGAGCAGTGCTTTATGATTATGATATGGCAGTATTATTTGAGCAGTGCTTTATGATTATGGTATGGCAGTATTATTTGAGCAGTGCTTTATGATTATGATATGGCAGTATTATTTGAGCAGTGCTTTATGATTTTGGCATGGCAGTATTATTTGAGCAGTGCTTTATGATTATGGTATGGCAGTATTATTTGAGCAGTGCTTTATGATTATGATATGGCAGTATTATTTGAGCAGTGCTTTATGATTGTGGTTATGGCAGTATTATTTGAGCAGTGCTTTATGATTATGATATGGCAGTATTATTTGAGCAGTGCTTTATGATTATGGTTATGGCAGTATTATTTGAGCAGTGCTTTATGATTATGGTATGGCAGTATTATTTGAGCAGTGCTTTATGATTATGATATGGCAGTATTATTTGAGAAGTGCTTTATGATTATGATATGGCAGTATTATTTGAGCAGTGCTTTATGATTATGGTATGGCAGTATTATTTGAGCAGTGCTTTATGATTATGATATGGCAGTATTATTTGAGCAGTGCTTTATGATTATGGTATGGCAGTATTATTTGAGCAGTGCTTTATGATTATGGTATGGCAGTATTATTTGAGCAGTGCTTTATGATTATGATATGGCAGTATTATTTGAGCAGTGCTTTATGATTATGGCATGGCAGTATTATTTGAGCAGTGCTTTATGATTATGGTATGGCAGTATTATTTGAGCAGTGCTTTATGATTATGGTATGGCAGTATTATTTGAGCAGTGCTTTATGATTATGGTATGGCAGTATTATTTGAGCAGTGCTTTATGATTATGATATGGCAGTATTATTTGAGCAGTGCTTTATGATTATGGTATGGCAGTATTATTTGAGCAGTGCTTTATGATTATGGTATGGCAGTATTATTTGAGCAGTGCTTTATGATTGTGGTATGGCAGTATTAATTGAGCAGTGCTTTATGATTATGGTATGGCAGTATTATTTGGGCAATATTATTTGTTATTTGTATGGCACCATGATTACTGTATGGCAGTATTATTTGAGCAGTGCTTAATGATTATGATATTGCAGTATTATTTGAGCAGTGCTTTATGATTATGATATGGCAGTATTATTTGAGCAGTGCTTTATGATTATGGTATGGCAGTATTATTTGAGCAGTGCTTTATGATTATGATATGGCAGTATTATTTGAGCAGTGCTTTATGATTATGGCATGGCAGTATTATTTGAGCAGTGCTTTATGATTATGGTATGGCAGTATTATTTGAGCAGTGCTTTATGATTATGGTATGGCAGTATTATTTGAGCAGTGCTTTATGATTATGGTATGGCAGTATTATTTGAGCAGTGCTTTATGATTATGGTATGGCAGTATTATTTGAGCAGTGCTTTATGATTATGGTATGGCAGTATTATTTAGGCAGTGCTTTATGATTATGGTATGGCAGTATTATTTGAGCAGTGCTTTATGATTATGGCATGGCAGTATTATTTGAGCAGTGCTTTATGATTATGGTATGGCAGTATTATTTGAGCAGTGCTTTATGATTATGGCATGGCAGTATTATTTGAGCAGTGCTTTATGATTATGGTATGGCAGTATTATTTGAGCAGTGCTTTATGATTATGGTATGGCAGTATTATTTGAGCAGTGCTTTATGATTATGGTATGGCAGTATTATTTGAGCAGTGCTTTATGCTTATGGTATGGCAGTATTATTTGAGCAGTGCTTTATGATTATGGTATGGCAGTATTATTTAGGCAGTGCTTTATGATTATGGTATGGCAGTATTATTTGAGCAGTGCTTTATGATTATGATATGGCGGTATTATTTGAGCAGTGCTTTATGATTATGATATGGCAGTATTATTTGAGCAGTGCTTTATGATTATGGTATGGCAGTATTATTTGAGCAGTGCTTTATGATTACGATATGGCAGTATTATTTAGGCAGTGCTTTATGATTATGGCATGGCAGTATTATTTGAGCAGTGCTTTATGATTATGGTATGGCAGTATTATTTAGGCAGTGCTTTATGATTATGGTATGGCAGTATTATTTGAGCAGTGCTTTATGATTATGATATGGCAGTATTATTTGAGCAGTGCTTTATGATTATGATATGGCAGTATTATTTGAGCAGTGCTTTATGATTATGGTATGGCAGTATTATTTGAGCAGTGCTTTATGATTATGGTATGGCAGTATTATTTGAGCAGTGCTTTATGATTATGGTATGGCAGTATTATTTGAGCAGTGCTTTATGATTATGATATGGCAGTATTATTTGAGCAGTGCTTTATGATCATGGTATGGCAGTATTATTTGAGCAGTGCTTTATGATTATGATATGGCAGTATTATTTGAGCAGTGCTTTATGATTATGGTATGGCAGTATTATTTGAGCAGTGCTTTATGATTATGGTATGGCAGTATTATTTGAGCAGTGCTTTATGATTATGGTATGGCCGTATTATTTGAGCAGTGCTTTATGATTATGGTATGGCAGTATTATTTGAGCAGTGCTTTATGATTATGGCATGGCAGTATTATTTGAGCAGTGCTTTATGATTATGGTATGGCAGTATTATTTGAGCAGTGCTTTATGATTATGGTTATGGCAGTATTATTTGAGCAGTGCTTTATGATTATGGTATGGCCGTATTATTTGAGCAGTGCTTTATGATTATGGTATGGCAGTATTATTTATGAAGTGCTAGATGTTCACTTACCACAATTTTTTGGGTTGTGTTAAATGTTCACTGTATGACACTATTATTTATACAGAGTAATATGTTCCCTATAAGGCACTATTATATAGACACCCCACATCACTGTCTGGGGCTTTTATATAAGCATTATAAGATATTAATACGTGTGCTATTTTATGGAAATCTCACACTCTTCACACCACACAGACGTCTATCCCCTCAGACTTGGCTGTGACCGTCTCTTTACTTGTCTATAACTATCATTTTACACGGATTGGTTTTAAAATGTTATTTACTGTAAATCTCTCCATCCAGGGTAATGGTGCAGGAGATAGAGCCCTATACATAGACATACACATGATAGGGGCCCCATACATAGTCATACACATGATAGGGGCCCCATACATAGACATACACATGATAGGGGCCCCATATATAGCATATCATAGAAGCCCTGTACATGGCACATGATCGGGCTCCATACACTGCACATGATAGTGGCATCATACATAGCATATTACAGGGGCCCAATAGACAGCACAAGTTAGGGACCCTCATACATAGCACATTATAGGGGCCCCATAGACAGCACATGATGGGGCCCTCATACATAGCACATGATAGGGTTCCCATAGACAGCACAAGTTAGGGACCCTGATACATAGCACATGATAGGGGCCCCATAGACAGCACATGATAGGGACCCTCATACATAGCACATTATAGGGGCCCCATAGACGGCACAAGTTAGGGACCCTCACACATAGCACATGATAGGGGCCCCATAGACGGCACATGATAGGGACCCTCATACATAGCACATGATAGGGGCCCCATAGACGGCACAAGTTAGGGACCCTCATACATAGCACATGATAGGGGCCCCATAGACGGCACATGATAGGGGCCCTTATACATAGCACATAATAGGGACCCTCATACATAGCACGATAGGGGCCCCATAGACGGCACATGGTAGGGGCCCCATAGACGGCACAAGTTAGGGACCCTCATACATAGCACATGATAGGGGCCCCACAGACGGCACATGATGGGGCCCTCATACATAGCACATGATAGGGGCCCCATAGACAGCACAAGTTAGGGACCCTCATACATAGCACATGATAGGGGCCCCATAGACGGCACATGATAGGGGCCCTTATACATAGCACATGATAGGGGCCCTCATACATAGCACATGATAGGGGCCCCACAAACGGCACATGATGGGGCCCTCATACATAGCACATGATAGGGGCCCCATAGACAGCACAAGTTAGGGACCCTCATACATAGCACATGATAGGGGCCCCATAGACGGCACAAGTTAGGGACCCTCATACATAGCACATGATAGGGGCCCCATAGACGGCACATGATAGGGGCCCTTATACATAGCACATAATAGGGACCCTCATACATAGCACGATAGGGGCCCCATAGACGGCACATGATAGGGACCCTCATACATAGCACATGGTAGGGGCCCCATAGACGGCACAAGTTAGGGACCCTCATACATACCACATGATAGGGGCCCCACAGACGGCACATGATGGGGCCCTCATACATAGCACATGATAGGGGCCCCATAGACAGCACAAGTTAGGGACCCTCATACATAGCACATGATAGGGGCCCCATAGACGGCACATGATAGGGGCCCTTATACATAGCACATGATAGGGGCCCTCATACATAGCACATGATAGGGGCCCCACAGACGGCACATGATGGGGCCCTCATACATAGCACATGATAGGGGCCCCATATACAGCACAAGTTAGGGACCCTCATACATAGCACATGATAGGGACCCCATAGACGGCACATGATGGGGCCCTCATACATAGCACATGATAGGGGCCTCATAGACGGCACATGATGGGGCCCTCATACATAGCACATGATAGGGGCCCTCATACATAGCACATGATAGGTGCCTCATAGACGGCACATGATGGGGCCCTCATACATAGCACATGATAGGGGCCCTCATACATAGCACATGATAGGGGCCCCACAGACGGCACATGATAGGGGCCCTCATACATAGCACAAGTTAGGGACCCTCATACATAGCACATGATAGGGGCCCTTACACAGCACATCCAGATTCTGCTCTCCGTATGTAAACAAATCAATGAGCCATCAATCATCCCCTGGTATTGCGCCCCGGCTGATAATAAGGCGTCTCATGTCAGACACAAGGCGGATGGGTCCCGGTGCAGACGTTTGTCATTACCATGATAATTATACGATTTAGTCTGTGGCCTCTCATTATCCCCCGATTATCGCCCCAACGTCTGATTACAATGGCCGCCATCTGACTCCTTGAGTCCTGGAGGTTAATGCCGCTGCTTGTGTTGTTGTCAGATTCTGGTAATTATTTTCTTTTTTATTTTTTTTTTCCAAACACATTTCCAAAACAACGAACAATATTCCCGACCCCCTGACATGAAGATGTAACGACGGGTATGTACCGGGCCGCAAACAGCGGTATCAAAGGACAAGCAATTAAAATGTAAATAGGGAAAGACTGGAATTAACTGGGGGCCTGATTCTTCAACTGTGCAACTTACAGGCTGAGACCTCTCACAGGATCCTGAAATACTCTGCACTGCTGGGAACCTGCTACTGTGACAGCCACGGGGAGTTAGACAGGCTGTGGTATGGCACGTGACTTGGGATGGTGAGATGTATCACTTTGTGACGCCAGGGCACCGTTAACCTACACAGTCATAGGATAGGACAGCTTCTCCTGGGCCAGGCACGGGATAATAAATACACCGATGCCAGGTTACGGATAACTGTCTTTACTGAGGCAGCAATAGATGTTACAATCCACACAGTGCAGATTAGAGAAGAGGAGATGCAGAGTAACCTGTGGGAGCCCTGTAGACTTGCTGTGACTTGTAGTATTTTACTAGGGACTTTAGACTTAATTTTGAGGCCTCCCAAGCTGACTAGGGTTCTGACAGTGTCCAATTAATGCTACAATGCCAGGGTATGAACTAGCACTGTGTGGCCCGTCGACTCACCGGGTATTATTATATATGGGCTAGCTTGGGGGCCTCCCATTGGGGCAATAAATGACTGGCGATGCAGGGCGGAGGCTGGTGATGCCACGGTCACGCCCCGCTCGTTACGTCATGGCCACGCCCCCTCAATGCAAGTCTATGGGAGAGAGCGTGATGCCATCACGCCCCCTCCCATAGACTTGCATTGAGGGGGTGTGGCCGTGACATCATGAGCCTCCGACGTTCTAAACGAATGCCAGGTGCAGCAGGGAGATTGCAGGGGTCCCCAGCGGCGCGCCCCCCCCCCCCCCCCCCCCCCCCCTGAAAAGTATTTACAGAGCGGAGAAGGAGCAATGAAGCCTCAATGTGCTCTCCGGTGCCCCCCACAGGATGGGGAAATCCAATAAATCCTCACAGGGTCAGACCTCGGGGGTTGTCACTCAGGGCACTTAGAGGAATGACAAATACAGCACAATGTATCTGTATATTTATAAATAATATATATATATATATATATATATATATGCAATCTCCACCACAGCACAAATAATCAGAGGTCCAGGATCAAGTGGAAAGGCTTCCAAGTTTATTCACACCATAAATTTGATAGCGGTGCAACGTTTCGGCAAACTTTCGGCGGTTTGCCGAAACGTTGCACCGCTATCACATTTATGGTGTGAATAAACTTGGAAGCCTTTCCACTTGATCCTGGACCTCTGATTATTTGTGCTGTGGTGGAGATTGCATATTTATGGACTGCTGACCTGCCAGTTGGCTGACCACGTGCACTTACAGAGGGGGTCTTTGCTGGCTCTTTCGCTTGGAGTTATATATATATATATATATATATATATACCGTATTTTCCGCCCTATAGGCCGCACCGGCGTATAAGACGCACCCAATTTTTAGGTGCAAAATCTAAAAAATTTAAGATTTTGAACCCAATAGTGGTCTTCAACCTGCAGAACTCCAGATGTTGCAAAACTACAACTCCCAGCATGCCCGGACAGCCAACGGCTGTCCGGGCATGCTGGGAGTTGTAGTTTTGCAACATCTGGAGGTCCGCAGATTGAAGACCACTGCATAGGAGGTAATACTCACGTGTCCCCGCCGCTTCGGAACCCGTCACCGCTGCCCTGGATGTCGCTCCATCGTGGGAGGGAGGTATTCCATGTTCTGTACTCTTTACCTGTATTACTGAAGTGCATGCAGTGACTGGTGTCTGATAGCGCCCCCTACAGTACAGGGAGGTATTACATGTTCTGTACTCTTTACCTGTATTACTGAAGTGTATGCACTGACTGGTGTCTGGTAACGCTTCCTACAGTACAGGGAGGTATTACATGTTCTGTACTCTTTACCTGTATTACTGAAGTGTATGCACTGACTGGTGTCTGGTAGCGTCCCCTACAGTACAGGGAGGTATTACAGTGATCCCTCAACTTACAATGGCCTCAACATACAATAGTTTCAACATACAATGGTCTTTTCTGGACCATTGTAACTTGAGACCAGACTCAACATACAATGCTATGGAATCTGCGAAACGTGTCAATGGCTGGAAGAACCGACCAATCAGAATGGACATTTCACAGGTAAAACCGTGTATTCCTAAAGTGCATGCACTGACTGGTGTCTGGTAGCGCCCCCTACAGTAAAGGGAGGTACTACATATTCTGTACTCTTTACCTGTATTACTGAAGTGTATGCACTGACTGGTGTCTGGTAGTGCGCCCTACAGTACAGGGAGGTATTACATGTTCTGTACTCTTTACCTGTATTACTGAAGTGCATGCACTGACTGGTGTCTTGTAGCATCCCCTACAGTACAGGGAGGTATAACATGTTCTGTACTCTTTACCTGTATTACTGAAGTGTATGCACTGACTGGTGTCTGGTAGCGCCCCCTACAGTACAGAGAGGTATTACATGTTCTGTACTCCTCACCTGTATTACTGAAGTGTATGCACTGACTGGTGTCTGGTAGCTCCCCCTACAGTACAGGGAGGTATTACATGTTATGTACTCTTTACCTGTATTACTGAAGCGTATGCATTGACTGGTGTCTGGTAGCGCCCCCTACAGTACAGGGAGGTATTACATGTTCTGTACTCTTTACCTGTATTACTGAAGTGTATACACTGACTGGTGTCTGGTAGCGCCCTCTACAGTACAGGGAGGTATTACACGTTCTGTACTCTTTACCTGTATTACTGAAGTGTATGCACTGACTGGTGTCTGGTAGTGCCCTCTACAGTCCAGGGAGGTATTCCATGTTCTGTACTGTTTACCTGTATTACTGAAGTGTATGCACTGACTGGTGTCTGGTAGCTCCCCCTACAGTACAGGGAGGTATTACATGTTATGTACTCTTTACCTGTATTACTGAAGCGTATGCATTGACTGGTGTCTGGTAGCGCCCCCTACAGTACAGGGAGGTATTACATGTTCTGTACTCTTTACCTGTATTACTGAAGTGTATACACTGACTGGTGTCTGGTAGCGCCCTCTACAGTATAGGGAGGTATTACACGTTCTGTACTCTTTACCTGTATTACTGAAGTGTATGCACTGACTGGTGTCTGGTAGTGCCCTCTACAGTACAGGGAGGTATTCCATGTTCTGTACTGTTTACCTGTATTACTGAAGTGCATGCACTGACTGGTGTCTGGTAGCGCCCCCTACAGTACAGGGAGTAATTCCATGTTCTGTACTCTTTACCTGTATTACTGAAGTGCATGCACTGACTGGTGTCTGGTAGCGCCCCCTACAGTACAGGGAGGTATTACATGTTCTGTACTCTTTACCTGTATTACTGAAGTGCATGCACTGACTGGTGTCTGGTAGCGCCCCCTACAGTACAGGGAGGTATTCCATGTTCTGTACTCATTACCTTATTACTGAAGTGTATGCACTGACTGGTGTCTGGTAGTGCCCTCTACAGTACAGGGAGGTATTCCATGTTCTGTACTGTTTACCTGTATTACTGAAGTGTATGCACTGACTGGTGTCTGGTAGCTCCCCCTACAGTACAGGGAGGTATTACATGTTATGTACTCTTTACCTGTATTACTGAAGCGTATGCATTGACTGGTGTCTGGTAGCGCCCCCTACAGTACAGGGAGGTATTACATGTTCTGTACTCTTTACCTGTATTACTGAAGTGTATACACTGACTGGTGTCTGGTAGCGCCCTCTACAGTACAGGGAGGTATTACACGTTCTGTACTCTTTACCTGTATTACTGAAGTGTATGCACTGACTGGTGTCTGGTAGTGCCCTCTACAGTACAGGGAGGTATTCCATGTTCTGTACTGTTTACCTGTATTACTGAAGTGCATGCACTGACTGGTGTCTGGTAGCGCCCCCTACAGTACAGGGAGTAATTCCATGTTCTGTACTCTTTACCTGTATTACTGAAGTGTATGCACTGACTGGTGTCTGGTAGCTCCCCCTACAGTATAGGGAGGTATTCCATGTTCTGTACTCCTTACCTGTATTACTGAAGTGCATGCACTGACTGGTGTCTGGTAGCGCCCCCTACAGTACAGGGAGGTATTCCATGTTCTGTACTCATTACCTTATTACTGAAGTGTATGCACTGACTGATGTCTGGTAGCGCCCTCTACAGTACAGGGAGGTATTACATGCTCTGTACTCTCTACCTCTGCCAGGGGGTTACCTGCTCCTTTGGACATCGGATGATTGCGGCTCCATTTTCCTTTTTTTAGGACATTGCGTGTTCTGTACAGGACCCTAAAGAAGTTCTGTCCTCTACATAGACCAGTGTTTCCCAAAGAGGGTGCATCCAGCTGTTGCAAAACTACAACTCCCAGCATGCCCGGACAGCCTTTGGCTGTCCGGGCATGCTTGGAGTTGTAGTTTTGCAACATCTGGAGGCACCCTGGTTGGGAAACACTGAAATAGACAGTGATTACAGCTCCCAGAAGTTCTTTCTTACTTTTATATGTAAGGATTTGCTTTATCTCTATTAGTTATCTACTTATTTTTCTTTAATCCTCACTTTTTCCTATTTTTGGATGACATTTTGGTGGCTTCAGAACCAATTACCAGGTTTCCATAGAGTTCTGGATTCAACCTACAATGGTTTCAACATACAATGGTCGTCCTGGAACCCATAAATTTTTTAACTTGAGGGACCACTGTCTATGATGTCTGTGTGTATGTATTAATATTTTATGTTTTTATTCACTTTATCATTGTTTACATGTATGAGTATTAGAGATGAGCGAACTTACAGTAAATTCGATTTGTCACGAACTTCTCGGCTCGGCAGTTGATGACTTTTCCTGCGTAAATTAGTTCAGGCTTCAGGTGCTCCGGTGGGCTGGAAAAGGTGGTTACAGTCCTAGGAAAGAGTCTCCTAGGACTGTATCCACCTTTTCCAGCCCACGGGAGCACCTCAAAGCTGAACTAATTTATGCAGGAAAAGTCATCAACTGCCGAGCCGAGAAGTTCGTGACGAATCAAATTTACTGTAAGTTCGCTCATCTCTAATGAGTATGTATATGATGTCTGTGTGTGTATGATAGCTGACCGTATGTGTGTGTTTGTGTCTGTATGTATTCAATTGTTTGTATGAACACTGTAAGACGTTCCCATTCACTGCCAGCAAGCAGTAAAAAAAAAAAACGTAAATGCGAGGAGGAACAGGACAGCGTCATGTATGAGGCTCCGGAGTGTGCGCGGAGCCTCTCAGCCGGTGACAAATGTTCTTTAGGAGGGAAAAATGATTTGTGATTACACGGAGTCTAATGAGAGGACATATGTGGCGCGGCGCCGGCGCCGTCAGACAGGGCTCATTGGACATAATGCGCATTTGATGTTGCACAATCGCACATAACGATCAACATGAAGGATGGATTCCGCTGCCGGTACAACCAGGAACACTGCGTTCGTTTTTTTTTTTTTTTTTTTTAAAGGAATTCGTTTTATCGCGTGTCGCGTTCAAATGAGATGCAAATATTGAGCTAAGAACGAACAAGCGATATAAGCGCGAGCGAGGACGCAATATTCCACGAACGTAAACTTCTGCGTAAGCTATAGAGACTGCGATGGGGCAGGAATGGCTAAAATGTGTAATAAAGTGACGCAGGGTGACCCGAAAACCGCTGTCTCCAACTTGTTCTATTCTCGCTGTTGTATAAATATAGCTCCGGCAACCTTCAGCTGTGAGGGCATGCTGGGAGTTGTAGTTTTGCAACATGGGGAGCGGTGCTTGGAAAAAACAAACAGCAACACCCTGTCAGCTGCCAAAGTCAGAGTCTGTGTCGTTACAATGTAACATTTTATTCCATATCACAAAATGCAACTTTGTATCAAAATATGATGACAATTGGCTCAGAATTACAAATGTGTCAGTTGTTTCTCAAAATGGTTAAGTGCAGTGGTCCCCGAATTGTGTATTTCCAGCTGTTGCAAAACCACAAGTCCCATATTCCTCTAAAAAAAAAAAAAAAAAAAACTCTTTAGGCTAGGTTCAGACTAGGGAATTTCCGCCGGAATTTTCGCTTTGAAATTTGCGGCAGAAATTCCGCTTACTATAATGCATAGTGTAGTGAATGGTTTTCCGTTCACCAATTTACACTTCGCAATTTGTGAAGCGGAAAATCCGGATGAAAAATCCGCTAGAAAATTTTCGCCTTAAGAAAGGGGTTTGTCTTTCTTCAGGCGGAAATGCTAGCGGAACACATAGTAGTCTATAGGAGACTGCAGTGTCCGCACGGTCCTAGCACCGACTAATTCAGTCGGCGCAGGCGGAACTCGGAATCTCCGGTCTCCAACCTGCGGACCTCCAGATGTTGCAAAACTACAACCCCCAGCATGCCCGGACAGCCAAACGCTGTCCGGGCATGCTGGGAGTTGTAGTTTTGAAACATCTGGAGGTCCGTAGGTTGGAGACCATTGAACTAACCCATCAAAACTGCACATAATGGGGAAAATGTATCAAAATCTGTGCAAAGGAAAAGTCGCTCAGTTGCCCATAGCAACCAATCAGATTGCGTCTTTTATTTTGCAAAGGCCTTGTTAAAAATTAAAGAAATGATCTGATTGGTTGCTATGGGCAACTGGGAAACAGCTTCTCTGGACAGGTTCTGATAAATCTCCCCCAACTCACTTATGAGGCTAATCAGGTCACCTGGCTGACTTCCAGCACCAGCAGCCTATGGCTGACTTCCAGCACCAGCAACCTATGGCTGACTTCCAGCACCAGCAGCCTATGGCTGACTTCCAGCACCAGCAGCCTAATTAAACGACTAGGTGTAGTGATCAGACTCCACTCCCTTTCTCTGCAAAGCCAGAGGAAATATAGACAGCATTAGAAAATAATTTAATTGATAGATGTAAAATCAGTATGGCTAAAAGCCCTCGATTCAGCATATTCCTTTATTATCCATAATAGGGGTCCCTATAAAGAATGTCTCTTGCTCTGAGGGCCCCTGGTGTATGAGCCTATTATACACATAAGCACAATAACACTAGGTGCAGTGATCAGACTCCACCCCCTCTCTCTGCAAAGCCAGAGAAAATATAGACAGCATTAAGCTACGTACACACTGCCGGCTGTCTCCGGCAGTGTGAAGCCCGTTATTTTAGGATCGAGAAAAGCCGGAGAAAAAATTGCGCTTGTCTTTTTCTCCCAAAAATAAAGGCAGCTATTGAATACAATGGGGTCCATCGGGACTCGTTATTTGCCGGTATGCTCTGGCAAAATTGCGGCCGTGAAAATGCAATAAAAAAAAGAGGGAGTTTGACGGCCAAATTTGCAGTGTGAAAGCCCTCCATTCAGCATCTACCTCTATTATCCAGAATTGGGTCCCTATAAATACCCACTCCTGCTCTGGGGGCCCCTGGCGTATGAGCTTATTATATACATATATGCTATAATGCCCCTTTGACACTGCCGGTATGCTCCGGTAAATTCGTCTGTCAAACTCCCTTTTTTTTTTGCAGTTTGCCGGACATAATTTGGCTGGAGCATACCGATGGACCCCATTGTATTCAATAGCCGCCATTATTTATGGAGAGAAAAGCCGGAGAAAAAGATGGTGCAAGCACTAGTTTTTCTCCGGCTATTCTTAATCCTAAAATAACGGGCTTCACACTGCCGGAGACAATTCTGTGCGTCTGCTCGTAGCGGCGTATTGCTGCTCCATGGAGGCACACGTAAAGGCAGCATATAGAGGTCCGTCAGCGACGGATCCGCAGCGAAATACGCGTGGAAAATCCGCTCATCTGAACGAGCGGATCCGCCGCTGAAGGACCTTTATATGCTGCCTTTACATGTGCCTCCTCGGAGCGGCAATACGCCCCTATGAGCAGACACACTGTGATGTGCGAGTCGCCGGGCGCATGGGCAGAAGACTCGCACATTGCGGCTGCTCTCGGTCTAGCTCATTGAGCAGGGGGGGCGGCCGTGATGCGTGCGAGTACACCGCACATGTGCTATGACTCGCGCTCCGCTTCAGTGTGTCTGCACGTAGCGGCATATTGTTGCTCCGAGCAGGCACATGTAAAGGCAGCATACAGAGGTCCTTCAGCGGCGGATCCGCAGCCTAAGTTACGCTATAAATCCGCTCATCTGAACGTACCCGAACACTGATCGTAGCAAATTGCAGAGAATCCCCAAGGATCAGCAAATTCTCATCCATAAAACAAGCAGCTGCTACGCCCCCTATTGCAGATCCTTATAGTGCACCTGGTCAGGGACGTGCAACAGTTGACTAGAAAGGGGGCTTGAGCCCCTGCACTTTTCATGTTCCTCCTATAAGTGCCCTGGGCAGTGCTGGCATCATTACGTGGGCATTTATATTAATAATTACAAGAAGTCCCCCGGCCCCCCAAAATGTCTGTGCACGTCCCTGATATTAGTGTGGTGCCCCCCCTGATCCCGCCCCCCCGCGCCTCTGCGCATTGACTGATATCTCAGACACCTGCTCAGTAATTCCTATAGTCAGACCTAAAGACGCATCCTGCAGAGGAGGCTACGAGATGCACCATCCATATCAATGATCCCCGGCACAACACTGCATTGTGCGGCCCGCCGACTCTCACAGTCAGGGGGGGGGGGGGGGAAGGGGGCCCCCTTAATATTCACCAACACCTATAGAAAACAATAAGGCCATACAAGCGTTATCATTCCAGGCACGGCCGCACCGGAGGAATCAATCGGCGCCGGGGGGAAAAGTAAACGCAACACGTAGCCAAACGTCTCGACGGGAGATTCGTATTCATCAGCAGTCAGGTGCAGAATAGGACGATGGAATATAATATGGATTCATGCATCTACCGCAGTGGTCTCCAAACTGTGGGCCTCCAGCTGTTGCAGAACTACAACTCCCAGCAGGCCTCAATTTTTCACGTATATTGATATAGCAGTGGTCTCCAAACTGTGGGCCTCCAGCTGTTGCCAAACTACAACTCCCAGCATGCCTGCAGCAGGGTCGATGTGTTGCTGTGTTCAATTATTCATGTCTATTGATTAAGCAGTGGTCTCCAAACTATGGACCTCCAGCTGTTTCAAAACTGCAACTCCCAGCATGCCTGCAGCAGAGTTGATGTGCTCAATTTATATGTTGCTGTGTTCAATTGTTCACGTCTATAGATTAAGCAGTGGTTTCCAAACTGTGGGCCTCCAGCTGTTTCAAACTACAACTCCCAGCATGCCTGCAGCAGGGTCGATGTGTTGCTGTGTTCAATTGTTCATGTCTATTGATTAAGCAGTGGTCTCCAAATTGTGTGCCTCCAGCTGTTGCCGAACTACAACTCCCAGCATGCCTGTTGCAGAGTTGATGTGCTCAATTGACATGTTGCTGTGTTCAATTATTCATGTCTATTGATTAAGCAGTGGTCTCCAAACTGTGGGCCTCCAGCTGTTGCAAAACTACAACTCCCAGCATGCCTGCCGCAGAGTAGATGTGCTCAATTGACGTGTTGCTGTGTACAATTGTTCACGTCTATTGATTCAGCAGTGGTCTCCAAACTATGGGTTTCCAGCTGTTGCAAAACTACAACTACCAGCATGCCCGGACAGCCGTTGGCTGTCCGGGCATGCTGGGAGTTGTAGTTTTGCAACATCTGGAGGGCTACCCACAGAACTACAGATTAATTATTTCTTATACTCAAATCACAGCAAGAGTTGTGCTCAACATTTTCCCAGCATCCTCCATGATGGCAGCTATGGATGTGACATCTCCCTGCTGCCCCCTGCTGGTTCATAGTCTGTACAGAACATGCTTTGTTGCTGTGATACATGTTACATTTATTCTAAAATCTGAAAATTAATTTAATAAAAATAAAATAAAAATGTATTCGCTATCCCCAGGATAGATATAAGTTATCGCTGCAGTAGGGGGGAGGGGGATCGACAAGTGGTCCAACCTATGGGACCTGCACGGGGCCCCCACTCTGCCCACTGGCGCGGCCAACAAACTAACACGCATTTTGTATAATATGAAGATTTATAGAGTGCGCTTTTTATCGACTATGGTGGAGATTGCCCAGTTGCCCATAGCAACCAATCAGATTGCTTTTTTTTTTTTTTTGCAGAGGCCTTGTTAAAAATAAAAGAAGCGATCTGATTGGTTGCTATGGGCAACTGGGCAACGTTTCCTCTGCAAAGCTTTTGATAAATCTCCCCCTGTATGTACCTTTTTTTGTCCATGTGTTACAATACACAAGGTTTACCAGGATATTATAAATATATATATATATATATATATATATATATATATATATATATATATATTAGGGATGTAAGAAAAAATCGATTCCCGCGATTATGGCGATTTTTCACTTGCCGATACTGAATCGATTCAAAAATATTTTGAATCGATTCAGTATCGGCAAGTGAAAGATCGCTTTAGTGATGTGGAATTTGTATCTCCTGATGCACAGAAAGCAGCATGTCCCGGGCATCAGGAGATACAAGTTCCACATTTTGTCAGCCGGATCTGACGCGGCGGCGGCGGCGCTCTGGGTGTATGGAGCGGGCTCCAACTCGTGCCCGCTCCATACTCTGCAGCCCCCGGCTGTTCTCAGTAGCCGGGGGCCGCCGCTAATAGCCAGCATGCGGCGATCGCCGCGGCTGGCTATTAACCCTTTAGATCGCCGCTGTCAAAGTTGACAGCGGCGTCTAAAGGGAGATGTGTATGCTCTCCGTGGCTCTGTCATTGATAGATTCTGGCCGGACCAGGCTCTATCAATGGATCGCAGATAAATGGAGTTCAATAGAACTCTATTCATCTGTCTGAGGAATCTAATGATTCCTAAAAGACTAATAAAGTGTACAAAAAAAAAAAAAAAAATAATGTTTTAATAAAAGCGTAAAAGACATTGTTTTTTAAACAGAATCGGGATATATCGCGATGTATCGTCACCTAGACGGTATCGCGATATATCGGGATATATCGAATCGCCACACTGGTATCACGATTCGAATCGAATCGCCAAATTCTTGGCGATTCACACCCCTAATATATATACATACATATTTGATATCTGATGAAAGCAAAGCAAAGAAGAAAAAACAAAAATACATAAAAAAATTCAATAAAAAAAATATAAAAAATAAAAAGAATAATAATAATAATTATATATATATATATATATATATATATATATATATATATATAATTATTATTATTATTATTCTTTTTATTTTTTATATTTTTTTATTGAATTTTTTTATGTATTTTTTGCTTTTTCTCCTTTGCTTTGCTAATAATAATAATAATAATAATAATAATTATATATATATATATATATATATATATATATATATATTCAGAGTCATCTGTGTTATGAGGCTTAACACGTGAATGTGACAAATCATTAAAAAGCATGCAAGAACTATGTTGGGCTAAAAGTAGATTTGTCTAGGAAAAACAGCTTAAAGGGGTACTCTGGAGGAAAAATAAATTGCTTTCAAATCATCTGGTAACAGAAAGTTCTACAGATTTGCTAATTACTTCTATTTGAAAATCTTAATCCTTCCAGTACTTCTCAGCTGCTGTATGCTCCAGAGGAAGTTGTGTTGTTCCTTTCTGTCTGACCGCAGTGCTCTCTGCTGACACCGCTGTCCGTGTCAGGAACTGTCCAGAGTGGAAGCAAATCCCCATAGAAAACCTCTCCTGCTCTGGACAGTTCCTGACATGGTCAGAGGTGTCAGCAGGGAGCACTGTGGTCAGACTGCAAAAAAAACCACACAATTTCCTCTGGAGTAGACAGCAGCTAATAAGTACTGGAAGGATTAAAATTCTTAAAGTGTACCTGTCATCAACAAAAACTTTTTATATAATGTAGATAGTACCATTATATGTATATTTGTAATATACATTGGTTAAAAAATTTGTATATTTTTGTCCCTGCAGCTATTGCCTGTGTGTCTCTATGAGGAGTCGAAATACAGGAGGTGATGGTGGACAAGCGGGGCTCTGTGCAGTAAGAAAAAGCAGGACAGTGTGCACTGAGGCTCTATGACAGTGGTCTTCAAACTGTGGCCCTCCAGATGTTGCAAAACTACAATTCCCAGCACGCCCGGACAGCCGTTGGCTGTCCGGACATGCTGGGAGTTGTAGTTTTGCAACATCTGGAGGGCCACAGTTTGAAGACCGCTGCTCTATGACATGCTCCTGGCTAGAGATGAGCGAACTTACAGTAAATTTGATTCGTCACGAACTTCTCGGCTCGGCAGTTGATGACTTTTCCTGCATAAATTAGTTCAGCTTTCCGGTGCTCCGGTTGGCTGGAAAAGGTGGATACATTCCTAGGAGACTCTTTCCTAGGAATGTATCCACCTTTTCCAGCCCACCGGAGCACCCGAAGGCTGAACTAATTTACGCAGGATAAGTCATCAACCGCCGAGCCGAGAAGTTCGTGACGAATCGAATTTACTGTTAGTTCGCTCATCTCTACTCCTGGCTCATCAGGATGATTGACAAGCCAGGAGTCTGCACAGATCCCTGCTTGTCCCGCCCTCACTTCCTGATTTTGGACTCATCAAAGAGACACACAGACAATATCTACAGGGACAGCATTTTTTCACCCAAAAATATACACAATTTTTAATCAATGTATATTACAAATATACATATAACGGTTTTATCGACATTATGTAAAAAGATTTTGTTGACGACAGGTGCACTTTAATAGAAGTGATTTACAAATCTGTATAACTTTCTGGCACCAGTTGATTTAAAAAGTAAAAAAAAAAAATTCGAATATAGCACTGTAACAAAAATTACGTTTCCTGGTTATTTTCTGTTAAAAAAAAAAAAAAAAAAAAAGTAGAACAAAGTCATAATAATAAAAAAAAATAATAAAAAATTAAAATACAAATAATAGGTAATGAATAGACAAAAGCATGCATAATATTAAAAGGGTACTTTTTTTTTTTTTTCAATCAACTGGTGCCAGAAAGTTTAACATATTTGTAAATTGTTTCTATTAAAAAAATCTTAATCCTTCCAGTACTTATTAGCTGCTGAATACTACAGAGGAAATGATTTTCTTTTTGGAACACAGTGCTCTCTGCTGACATCACGACCACAGTGCTCTCTGCTGACATCTCTGTCCATTTTAAGAACTGTCCAGAGTAGGAGAAAATCCCCATAGCAAACATATGCTGCTCTGGACAGTTACTAAAAATGGACAGAGATGTCAGCAGAGAGCACTGTGCTCGTGATGTCAGCAGAGAGCTCTGTGTTCCAAAAAGAAAAGAATTTCCTCTGTAGTATTCAGCAGCTAATAAGTCCTGGAAGGATTAAGATTTTTTAATAGAAGTCATTTACAAATCTGTTTAACTTTCTGGCACCAGTTGATTAAAAAAAAAAAAAAAAAGTTTTCCACCAGAGTACCCCTTTAATCTGTGAAGCACCAATATGTGGGCTACCCGGGACATAGTAGGGGGAGGGGTCCCTTACATCACATGGGGACATATCAACTAATTCCCAAGTTAATATAAGAAATAATGATGCAGCAATTAAAAGGGGTTTCCATTATGGACAATCCCAACTTGCTAGAAAAGACCCCTGACAATAAGCTGATCACAAAATGTCCTCGCTAGGAGATGGGCTATGATCATTCGGAGAGATTCGGCAGTAAGTGTTCAGTTTCCCTACAGCGCCACCACAGGGTAAATTAAGTATTACACCGAGTCCATTCACACCAGTGGTTGTCTGTATAATGCAGGACAGGACGGGACCCCCAGAGGGAGAGACGCTCTTCGTATTCTCTATTCTGATTAAGAGATGAGGACCCTGAGCAGAGGATTCCCCCGTATTAGCACAGAACTACCTAACATATATATATATCATTTAAGGCTTTATTTCTACAGTTGTATTTCCATAAGGTTTCATATACTTTCCTGTTCTCTTTATATTATCGCTGAATTAATCACCGTGTCCACCGGTCACTCTGCCATGAATAAAGATGAAGGTGGAGACAGAGCCCCGGTGGATCATTAGTCACCGCGATGAAGTCGTAGGAGTCGACTGGTGTCACCGGGTGTATACGGCACTGATAGGAACCAGGTCCCATTGGACTCTAATGGTCATTCATATTCGTGTAATACATTATCTTACCATATAGTTTAGAGGACAGATTAATTGTCATCTCCGTAGTTTGACTTGGGCTACTTTTTTAACGTAAGAAACGGGGAGATTTGTCAAAACCCGTGCAGAGAAAAGTTGAATGGTTGCCCATAGCAACCGATCAGATCGCTTCTTTCATTTTTTAAAAAGGGCCTAGGAGAAATGAAAGAAGCAATCTGGTTGCTATGGGCAACTGGTCAACTTTTCCTCTACACAGGTTTTGATAAATCTCCCCCTGTGGGGGAGATTTATCAAAACCTGTGTAGAGGAAAAGTTGACCAGTTGCCCATAGCAACCAATCAGATTGCTTCTTTCATTTTTCATAGGCCCTTTTAAAACCTTTGTAGAGGAAAAGTTGACCCGTTGCCCATAGCAACAATCAGATCGCTACTTTAATTTCTCATGTAGAGGAAAAGTTGACCAGTTGCCCATGACAACCAATCAGATGGCTTCTTTCCTTTCTCATAGGTGCTTTTAAAAATGAAAGAGGCAATCTGATTGGTCTTTCTCTTCACTCTTCCAAGAAACCTATCACAGCTGCAGCTCCAGCAGTTTTGACCAAGATGTCAGCCCTATCCTCTCACGTGGTGTCTTTCCATCATCAATGAACCCTGTTCTGGGTTATGTAGGACCCTTCTTTCAATCGTGGCCCAACAAGAGGGTCTGCTGTTTTTAAGAACCATCTGAGGCAACAACAAATAAAAAAGATGTTGGAGAAACCTGCCAGTTTTTGTAGGCTCCCGGACTGGGTGGCGCAAACTCAGAGCCTCCTGTCTAGAATGACCCTCAGGGCTTCCCAACCGAGAGCCCATGTCACACTATCCAAGAGCATGGAAGATAAGGGTGAGAATTCTCCGAGACCATGTCACAAACCACATATTCAACCACATCAACCTGGGAGCAAAGTGAGCAACAATCTACTAAAGGACTAAAAGTTATTAGTCACTTAAACAGCCACTATCCCTACCTACTGGATGATCCACCCTAGATAGTGGCCACAACTGGGTAACTGTCCCTATGCTGATTAAGTGTACAAGGTTCTAAAGGGATGTCAGACAAACAAGGTTAGAACCAGACAGACAAGACTAGGACAGGATTAGAATGCAGAAGAGAAAGTGCAAAAACAGGCAGGGCTCAAACCAGGAGAGACCGGTCCAAAAGGGCAGACAAGAGGCAAGGTCAGAAAACAGGCAAAAGTCAGGGTCCAGGAATGCAGAGAATACAAGAACGCTGGTGAAGCGATGAAGACCACAATCACGTATGTCGATTTAAATGCATCTGTTTAACTTTCTGGCACCAGTTGATTTAAAAAAAAAAAAAAAAAAGTTTTCCACCAGAGTACCCCTTTAATCTGTGAAGCACCAATATGTGGGCTACCCGGGACATAGTAGGGGGAGGGGTCCCTTACATCACATGGGGACATATCAACTAATTCCCAAGTTAATATAAGAAATAATGATGCAGCAATTAAAGGGGGTTTCCATTATGGACAATCCCAACTTGCTAGAAAAGACCCCTGACAATAAGCTGATCACAAAATGTCCTCGCTAGGAGATGGGCTGTGATCATTCGGAGAGATTCGGCAGTAAGTGTTCAGTTTCCCTACAGCGCCACCACAGGGTAAATTAAGTATTACACCGAGTCCATTCACACCAGTGGTTGTCTGTATAATGCCGGATAGGACGGGACCCCCAGAGGGAGAGACGCTCTTCGTATTCTCTATTCTGATTAAGAGATGAGGACCCTGAGCAGAGGATTCCCCCGTATTAGCACAGAACTACCTAATATATATATATATTTCATTTAAGGCTTTATTTCTACAGTTGTATTTCCATAAGGTTTCATATACTTTCCTGTTCTCTTTATATTATCGCTGAATTAATCACCGTGTCCACCGGTCACTCTGCCATGAATAAAGATGAAGGTGGAGACAGAGCCCCGGTGGATCATTAGTCACCGCGATGAAGTCGTAGGAGTCGACTGGTGTCACCGGGTGTATACGGCACTGATAGGAACCAGGTCCCATTGGACTCTAATGGTCATTCATATTCGTGTAATACATTATTTTACCATATAGTTTAGAGGACACATTAATTGTCATCTCCGTAGTTTGACTTAGGCTACTTTTTTAACGTAAGAAACGGGGAGATTTGTCAAAACCCGTGCAGAGAAAAGTTGACTAGTTGCCCATAGCAACCGATCAGATCGCTTCTTATATTTTTTAAAAAGGGCCTAGGAGAAATGAAAGAAGCAATCTGATTGGTTGCTATGGGCAACTGGTCAACTTTTCCTCTACACAGGTTTTGATAAATCTCCCCCTGTGGGGGAGATTTATCAAAACCTGTGTAGAGGAAAAGTTGACCAGTTGCCCATAGCAACCAATCAGATTGCTTCTTTCATTTTTCATAGGCCCTTTTAAAACCTTTGTAGAGGAAAAGTTGACCCGTTGCCCATAGCAACAATCAGATCGCTACTTTAATTTCTCATGTAGAGGAAAAGTTGACCAGTTGCCCATAACAACCAATCAGATGGCTTCTTTCCTTTCTCATAGGTGCTTTTAAAAATGAAAGAGGCAATCTGATTGGTCTTTCTCTTCACTCTTCCAAGAAACCTATCACGGCTGCAGCTCCAGCAGTCTTGACCAAGATATCAGCCCTATCCTCTCACGTGGTGTCTTTCCATCATCAATGAACCCTGTTCTGGGTTATGTAGGACCCTTCTTTCAATCGTGGCCCAACAAGAGGGTCTGCTGTTTTTAAGAACCATCTGAGGCAACAACAAATAAAAAAGATGTTGGAGAAACCTGCCAGTTTTTGTAGGCTCCCGGACTGGGTGACACAAACTCAGAGCCTCCTTTCTACAATGACCCTCAGGGCTTCCCAACCGAGAGCCCATGTCACACTATCCAGCAGCATGGAAGATAGGGGTGAGAATTCTCCGAGACCATGTCAAAAACCACATATTCAACCACAACAACCTGGGAGCAAAGTGAACAACAATCTACTATAGGACTAAAGGTTATTAGTCACTTAAACAGCCACTATCCCTACCTACTGGATGATCCACCCTAGATAGTGGCCACAACTGGGTAACTGTCCCTATGCTGATTAAGTGTACAGGGTTCTAAAGGAAGGGATCTCAGACAAAAAAGGTTAGAACCAGACAGACAAGACTAGGACAGGATCAGAATTCAGAAGAGAAAGTGCAAAAACAGGCAGGGCTCAAACCAGGAGAGACCGGTCCAAAAGGGCAGACAAGAGGCAAGGTCAGAAAACAGGCAAAAGTCAGGGTCCAGGAATGCAGAGAATACAAGAACGCTGGTGAAGCGATGAAGACCACAATCACGTATGTCGATTTAAATGCAAACAGCTAGACCGAATTGCCTTGCTTCTTACATCACAAGTTCTTCAAGGACTTGTCCAGTAGTCACCTACCCGGTTTCCTGCCGCTGCCATTTTGACAGTTTCCGGTCCCCGCTGATAAAGGTTTCCCAACTTGATACAATGCCAATACCCACTCTACCAATGACTGACTACTAGAGATGACAATGCCAACTTCATAACTTTATTTTGGGAGAATTTTCTCAAATAGGTATATTTGGTTCAGATTGTAGGGCTAATTTGGATTGGATCAAACGACCGAAGTCCCTGCTCCTGTAGGCTGAGAAGCAAAAACAGGCAAGAGTCTTTAGATGGGCAACAGGATGATGTGGCCAGAACAGGAGGCGGTGATAAAACAGGTGAAGAAGCCAAGGTATTAAGAGGCAGGAGAACAGATGTGGAAAGGTGGAAGTCCCGGCAGGGGTTTCCTTTCCTTCCAGTAAAAATCCGACTTTGGCAGGTAGCGCCTCACCAGCATGATGACACGGGAGTCCGGTGTACAGTTATGGAACTTTTAACTGGAATTCATATTGTGGTGTCCCAGCACCGTATTTCATACAGTGCCTTAGTTATTAGTCCCCAAAGTTAGAGTCCCTAGGACTGTCGGGGTTCGCTTTCCTCATTTAACCCCTAGTCACCCCTTAGTCACTTAATATTTGTAAATATTATCTACCTAAATAGATGTATATAGTATTACTCACTGTTTTAGCGTCACAGGACCTGCGGGTCATGTGACCGGGTTGCAGAACGTTTAGCAAAATGTTTTTTTTGCTAAAGGACCTTTGGTGCTTCTAGTCAGGTGATCACCCACAATCCTTTGTAACAGTGAGTGACAGCTGCATGGACCAATCTAAAACAGCTCAGCCCCTGCCCATATAAGGGACGTGCGCCATTTTGTTCCCTCTCTTGGGTTGCTGATTCTGGAAGAGGTAGGACCTCCGCAGCTTACAAGACTAATTACTAGGCCAAAGCCTTGCGGCCTCGGCCTATAACATAGCGGAAAGACTAAACAATTCCCCGCTACTCAGCGCAAGATCACTGGACCTAATTACTCCCCTAAATCCAGTGGATCTCTGCTACAAAATCTCTGAGAAGCTAAATTGAGCTTATCTGATCCCAACCGACTGTCAATCGCCGCTCAGCCATATCTATATAGACTCTGTTATCTGGACTGTTACTATTACTACATGTACAGAAATTCTTCAGTAAAAGCTCCTGCAAGTTTTCAGTTAACAGTGGTTGTGGACAATCCTTTATTCTACATTCACCTATTGCTCTTGGGAAGGGTGGCAATAGGCCTATCAAGATTACAGAATTTAACCCTCACCCTAGCGTCACGAGTGACAAGGGTTAACAGCGCCCTTTATTATTCTGAACAGCAACACCCTAACTACCCTACACCCCACAAGGCTTTATCCTCCAAGGTTACAGCAATATAAAGTGTAATACAGGTGCATATAACATGTTTCGGAGGGGCTCCCTCCTTTGTCAGGTGTGAACTAAGACCTGACCAAGGAGGGAGCCCCTCCGAAACGCGTTGTCTGCACCAGTATTACACTATTTGTGTTACCCCTCCTCATTATTGGCACTATATTGCACCATCTCTATCTCTTTTTTTTTTTTTTTTTTTTTGTAATCTCCTAAAGGTATTAAAAGGATCAGAGGAACCGAACAACAGAGTCCAGTATTAAAAGGCCAACAGAGGTGTCGGCATTAAGAGGTTGTGTTTTTTTGTGCTTCCGTTGGTGTTTAATATTGAAATGAAAGACCCGTTTTAGGCATAATGGGCTGTAAAGAACCTGCTTTACACTCCGATTGCCAAACTATTTCTGAAGGACTGTATGGGTTTTATGTGGTGAGTATTTGGGGACTCTGGCTCTATGTAGACCTTGTTTATATCTGTATCAAGGCAGTTGTGTTGAGTAGCGCGGAATAGCATTTTCCTTTCTGGTTAATATAGAGAAGCAGGGACTCCGGTCTTTTGACAGGAGTCCCTGTCCTTGTAAGAGTGGATTCATTTAATATAAATTCCCAAACATTTAGTTTTGGACAAATCCAAATTTTTGGGGAAATTCATAGCAAAGTTGATTTGAAATCAATCTGTTACCTCATCTCTATTACATCTCTACTCAATGGTGACAGTCAAGAGGAGACCCGGAAGTGGTAAACAGCAGGGATACCGGACCCTCAAAGCAGCATTGGGTGAGATTTATTTACTCATGTATTATTTAATTAATTATTTAATAAAATCATTGATTCATTATTTAAAGGGGTACTCCGGTGCTTAAACATCTTATCCCCTATCCAAGGGATAGGGGATAAGGTGCCTGATCGCGGGAGTCCCGGGACCCCCGGGATCATACACGCGGCACCCCGTTTGTAATCAGTGCCCGGAGCGTGTTCGCTCCGGGACTGATTACTGGCGACCGCAGGGCCGGCGGCGTGTGACATCATGCCTCCGCCCCCGTGTGATGTCACGCTCCGCCCCTCAATGCAAGCAAATGGGAGGGGGCGTGATAGCTATCACACCCCCTCCCGTAGGCTTGCATTGAGGGGCGGAGCGTGAAGTCACACGGGGGCGGAGGTGTGACGTCACAAGCCGCCCGCCCTGCGGTCGACCATATTCAGACCCGGAGCGAACACGCTCCGGGCACTGATTACAAACGGGGTGCCGCTTGTACGATCCCGAGGGTCCCGAGGCATCTTATCCCCTATCCTTTGGATAGGGGATAA
Organism: Hyla sarda; assembly: GCF_029499605.1. Taxonomy (NCBI): domain Eukaryota; kingdom Metazoa; phylum Chordata; class Amphibia; order Anura; family Hylidae; genus Hyla; species Hyla sarda. The sequence goes on along the minus strand of NC_079191.1, from coordinate 440,151,236 downwards.
GATATTTAAGCACCGGAGTACCCCTTTAATTAATGTGTTTATTTATTTGTTTATTTATTTATTCATTTGTTTATTTACTTATTGCTTTACTTATTTAATCATTTATTTATTTATTCATTCATTCATTTATATAATTATTTATTTATATACAGTATTTATCTATTTATTTTGTAATTCATTCATTTATTAACTTTTTTTTATTTATTCATTTATTTATTCCTTCATTTACCTAATTATTTATTTATTTATTTACTTTCTTAGACAAATGTGGGCCCTTATACAATTTTTTTCCTAAGGGTAGGTTCACACGGGTGGATTTTTTCCGGGTTTTCCGCTGCGTATTTGAAAGTGGGCGGGCTCTTCTCGGCTGTTCGCAGCAGATTTTCCGCCACGGAATTTAAGCTGCACAGTATAAATTCCGCTGCGGAAAATCTGCTGCGGACAGGCCGAGAAGAGCCCGCCCACTTTCAAATACGCAGCGGAAAACCCGCAAAAAAATCCGCCCGTGTGAACCTACCCTTACATTGGACAGCCTAATCACAATTATCGCGGAAACTCTAGACCTACCGTATATCGCTCTTACTTCAGCCAGTGTTTATACCTTTAAAAAGGTATCGAATTTATAAAAAAAAATCTAAATCTCAGTGGTTTTCTGTTTATATTAGCGGTTTGTTACGCTCTTCCCTCAAGTGTTCATAAATATGGTAATTTAACTTTTTTCAGGAGTAATTATATTTTCTTTAACAAGTGGCAATTACATGTAAATCTGTTCACAAAACGCCTTTCCTCGCGCATAATAACTTTTTGATTTTAAATAATTTTCAGGAGTATTTCAGTATATTTATTTATTTTTTAATACTTTTTTTTTTTTTTTTTTTTTGCAGTTAAATCCTTGGTTAGCCGCAGGTGAGTTTTCAACCAAGAAGAAATAATAATGTAACAAAATCATTCGCCATAAAATGGTTATTATTATATTGCGCAAGAGGAAATCACAAAGAAATATCTGATTATGTGGGAGATTTGCTGAGAAAAAAAAAATTGCTAAAAAAACGTGTAATTTTAGACGACTGCCTTAATGCCGAGCTAATTACTGTTTTTATGAAGGGAAACGTTTACATGAGCGACACAAGTCAATGGTTATTGTGAAGGTTGGAGGAAATCTCTGTCTTTAATGATGGCATTGTGTGAATCCCTGAATAGAACGCTTCGTTTTCTTTTCTTTTTAATCTTTTCTTTAGTCTTTAGTTGTAGTTTAATTGCAGCAATTTATGTAACGTACCTATCTGTATAAAGGGAAAGGGAAACTAAGAGCCATAGGGATGTAACAGGAGTATTAAAGGGGTATTCCAGGAAAAAACTTTTTTATATATATATATATGATGACACGTGTCTCAGGAAACGCCCAGTTTAGAACCATATCCCCATAGCAAACCTCTTCTAAACTGGGCGTTTCCCGAGAGACGTGTCATCAGAGAGCACTTAGACAGAAAAGAACAACCTTAACTTCAGAAGCTCATAAGTACTGAAAGGATTAAGATTTTTTAATAGAAGTAATTTACAAATCTTATACCACTTCTAAAGAGACTATATCCACACATTTTGGCTAGCAACTGCTGGATGCTCACAGAACTGGGACCACTGCAACACGCATGCAGCTAGCGCATCATTCAGACACGCACCTGCTCACAGATCTCCATTCACAGCCCCGGACGACGGCAGAGTTCCTGGACACGTTCTCCCTAGGCCGGACGCCTCCCCGTGCCATCCCAGGATACTTACAGCCTACCGGAGAACCACTCACCTAGGCTACGATCCAGACCGGCAATACAAACAGCTTTTATCACCTACAGGACATCGCGGTCTGCCGAAATCGCTACCTGTGAACATCATTGCTTGCCGGGATCGCTAACAGCCGAGAAGAAGGGTGAGTGGTGATTCCGAGATAGTTTTTTCGTGACATATTCTACTTTATGTTAGTGGTAAATTTTCGGCGATACTTGCATCATTTCTTGGTGAAAAATTGAAAAATTTCATGAAAAATTAGAAAATTTTGCATTTTTCTAACTTTGAAGCTCTCTGCTTATAAGGAATATGGATATTCCATATAAATTATATATTGATTCACATATACAATATGTCTACTTTATGTTTGCATCATAAAATTGATGAGTTTTTACTTTTGGAAGACATCAGAGGGCTTCAAAGTTCAGCAACAATTTTCCAATTTTTCACAAAATTTTCTAAATCGGAATTTTTCAGGGACCAGTTCAGGTTTGAAGTGGATTTGAAGGGTCTTCTGGTTAGAAATACCCCATAAATGACCCCATTATAAAAACTACACCCCCCAAAGTATTCAAAATGACATTCAGTAAGTGTGTTAACCCTTTAGGTGTTTCACAGGAATAGCAGCAAAGTGAAGGAGAAAATTCAAAATTTTCATTTTTTTACACTGGTCTTGTAGACCCAGTTTTTGAATTTTTACAAGGGGTAAAAGGAAAAAAAATCCTCTCAAAATTTGTAACCCAATTTCTCTCGAGTAAGAAAATACCTCATATGTGTATGTCAAGTGTTCGGCGGGTGCACTAGAGGGCTCAGAAGCGAAGGAGCAACAATGGGATTTAGGAGAGTGAGTTTTTCTGTAAGGGTTTTTTAGGGGCATGTCCCATTTAGGAAGCCCCTATGGTGCCAGAACAGCAAAAACCCCCACATCGCACACTATTATGGAAACGACACCCCTCAAGGAACGTAACAAGGGGTACGCTGAGCCTTAACACCCCACAGGTGTTTGACAACTTTTTGTTAAAGTCGGATGTGTAAATGAAAAAAAATATTTTTCCACTAAAATGCAGGTTTTTCCCAAAATTTTACTTTTTTACAAAGGGTAATAGGAGAAAATGCCCCCCAAAATTTGTAACCCCATCTCTTCTGAGTATGGAAATACCCCATGTTTGGACGTCAAGTGCTCTGCTGGCGCACTACAATCCTCAGAAGAGAAGGAGCGCCATTGAGCTTTTAGAGAGATAATTTGTTTGGAATGGAAGTCGGGGGCCATGTGCATTTACAAAGCCCCCCGTGGTGCCAGAACAGTGGACCCCCCCCTCCCACATGTGACCCCATTTTGGAAACTACACCCCTCACGGAATGTAATAAGGGGTACAGTGAGCATTTACACCCAACTGGCGTTTGACAGATCTTTGGAACAGCGGGATGTGCAAACAAAAAAAAATAAATTTTTCATTTTCACAGACCACTGTCCCAAAAATCTGTCAGACCCCTGTGGGGCGTAAATGCTCATTGTACCCCTTATTACATTCCGTGAGGGGTGTAGTTTCCAAAATGGGGTCACATGTGGGTATTTCTTTTTTTAGGTTTATGGCAGAACCGCTGTAAAATCAGCCACCCCTGTGCAAATCACCAATTTCGGCCTCAAATGTACATGGTGCGCTCTCATTCCTGAGCCTTGTTGTGCGTCCGCAGAGCATTTTACGCCCACATATGGGGTATTTCCGTACTCAGGAGAAATTGCGTTACAAATTTTGGGGGTCTTTTTTTCCTTTTACCTCTTGTGAAAATAAAAAGTAAAGGGCAACACAAGCATGTTAGTGTAAACATTTTTTTTTTTTTACACTAACAGGCTGGTGTAGACCCCAACTTTTCCTTTTCATAAGGGGTAAAAGGAGAACAAGCCCCCCAAAATTTGTAGTGCAATTTCTCCCGAGTACGGAAATACCCCATATGTGGCCCTAAACTGTTTCCTTGAAATACGACAGGGCTCTGAAGTGAGAGAGCGCCATGCGCATTTGAGGACTAAATTAGGGATTGCATAGGGGTGGACATAGGGGTATTCTACGCCAGTGATTCACAAACAGGGTGCCTCCAGCTGTTGCTAAACTCCCAGCATGCCTGGACAGTCAGTGGCTGTCCGGAAATGCTGGGAGTTGTTGTTTTGCAACAGCTGGAGGCTCCGTTTTGGAAACACTGGCGTACAATATGTTTTTCATTTTTATCGGGGGGGGGGGGGGGCAGTGTAAGGGGTGTATATGTAGTGTTTTACTCTTTATTAGGTGTTAGTGTAGTGTAGTGTTTTTAGGGTACATTCACACTGGCAGGTTACGGTGAGTTTCCCGCTAGGAATTTGCGCTGCGGCGAAAAATTTGCCGCAGCTCATACTTGAAGCAGGAAACTTGCTGTAAACCCGCCCGTGTGAATGTACCCTGTACGTTCTCATGGGGGGGAACCTCCAGCTGTTTCAAAACTACAACTCCCAGCATGCACGGTCTGTCAGTACATGCTTGGAGTTGTAGTTTTGCAACAGCTGGAGGCACACTGGTTGGAAAATACTGAGTTAGGTTCTGTTACCTAACTCAGTATTTTCCAACCAGTGTGCCTCCAGCTGTTGCAAAACTACAATTCCCAGCATGCACGGTCTGTCAGTACATGCTGGGAGCTGTAGTTTTGAAACAGCTGGAGGCACATTGGTTGGAAAATACTGAGTTAGGTTCTGTTACCTAACTCAGTATTTTCCAACCAGTGTGCCTCCAGCTGTTGCAAAACTACAATTCCCAGCATGACTGATCACAGAAGGGCATGCTGGGAGATGTAGTTATGCAACAGCTGGAGGTACGCCACTACAACTCCCAGCATGCCAAGACAGCTGTTTTCTGTGTGGGCATGCTGGAATTTGTAGTTTTGCAACATCTGGAGGGCTACAGTCTAGAGACCACTATAGTGGTCTCAGACTGTAGCCCTCTAGATGTTGCTAGGCAACTGCTCACCGGCTTCCGTCGCATCCGGGAGCCGTCCTCTTCTGCCGCACGCCGCCGCAGATCTCCGTCGCCGCCGCTGATCCCCGTCGCTCCGCAGCCTCCGGAGGGGTAAGTGGACTCCGGCGCCGCTCCTCTTCGTTTTCCCCATTCTGCCCCGCCTATTGTGGGAGGGCAGGACGGGGAAAACGAAAGTAACCCCCCCCCCCCAGATCTGCTATTGGTGGTCGCGTCTAGACCACCAATAGCAGGGATAGGAGGGGTGGCACCCGTGCCACCTCACTCCTATCGCTTTAGGGGGATCGTGGGTGTCTTAGACACCCGCGATACCCCTTCTATTCCGGGTCACCGGGTCACCATAGACCCGTAATGACCCTGAATCGGCGCAAATCGCAAGTGTGAATCCACTTGCGATTTGCGCTGATCGCTGACATGGGGGGGGTGGGTGTCTAATGACCCCCCTGGGCATTTGCACGGGGTGCCTGCTGACAGATATCAGCAGTCACCCCGGCCCGGTCCCCGCCCGGCGCGCGGCGGGGACCGAAATTCCCACGGGCATATGCATACGCCCTTCGTCCCCAACAGGTTAAAGTGTTACCCTGAGTAGCATCTTATGCTTAAAGGGGTATTCCAGGAAAAAAAAACTTTTTATTTTTTTTCATATCAACTGGGTCCAGGAAGTTAAACAGATTTGTAAATTAACTTCTATTAAAAAATCTTAATCCTTTAAATAATTATCAGCTACTGAAGTTGAGTTGTTGTTTTCTGTCTGGCAACAGTGCTCTCTGCTGACATCTCTGCTTGTCTCTGGAACTGCACGGAGTAGAATAGGTTTGCTATGGGGATTTGATTCTAAACTGGGTGGTTCCCGAGACACGTGTCATCAGAGAGGACTTAGACAGAAACGAACAACTCAACTTCAGAAGCTCATAAGTACCGAAAGGATGAAGATATTTTAATAGAAGTAATTTACAAATCTGTTTAACTTTCTGGAGCCAGTTGATATATAATTATTTTTTTCCCCCCTGGATAACCCCTTTAAAGGGGTATACCGCTGCCCCAGTGTTTGGATAGGGGATAAGATGTCTAGGGGCAGAGTACCCCTTTAAAGCAGTGTTTCGCAACCATAGTGCCTCCAGGGTGCCAATTGGCGCTTTCATCCAATAGGCGCTCTAGGTCGGAGCCTACCTTGCCTATGGGTGGTGCTGGCCTCGTCTATAGATCCATATTGTACTCTTTATATTTTGTCTTGGTTATATGTCAGGAGTGTAAAGGCTCTATAGCAGAGTTTACCAACTAGGATGCTTCTAGCTATTGCAAAACTATAACTCCCAGCATGCCCGGACAGCCCTCGGCTGTCCAGGCATGTTGGGAGGTGTAGTTTTGCAACAGCTGGAGGCACCCTGGTTGGGAAACACTGCCTTAAACGGGGTTATCCACCAAAAGGTGGTTTAAAGGGGTACTCCGGTGGAAAACATTTTTTTTTAAATCAACTGGCCCCAGAAAGTTAAACAGATTTGTAAATTACTTCTATAAAAAAAAATCTTAATCCTTCCAGTACTTATTAGCTGCTGAATACTACAGAGGGAAATATTTTCTTTTTGGAACACAGTGCTCTCTGCTGACATCATGACCACAGTGCTCTCTGCTGACATCTCTGTCCATTTTAGGAACTGTCCAGAGCAGCATATGCTTTCTATGGAGATTTTCTCCTACTCTGGACAGTTCTTAAAATAAACCGAGGTGTCAGCAGAGAGCACTGTGGTCATAATGTCAGCAGAGAGCTCTGTGTTCCAAAAAGAAAAGAATTCCCTCTGTAGTATTCAGCAGCTAATAAGTACTGGAAGGATTAAGATTTTTTTAATAGAAGTAATTTACAAATCTGTTTAACTTTCTGGCACCAGTTGATTAATAAAAAAAGGTTTTAGTACCTTTTAAGTACCCCTTTAAGAACGTATTTGCCAGACAGTAATGGTGCTTGTCTTGAAGCTAAATGGCTATGTTATGAGATTACCATAACACTGTGGCTAGCTTTTTGTGAACTGGCCATTTTCTGTTGGAGTTTGTTCCCTCAAACTACAAATCCCATAATTCCTTGTTTGTAAATGTGAGGTTAATTTTTTTCCCTCCCACACATCAGCCACCGCACCCACTGATACACACCTGTGCTGCCTTCAATGCAATAGACCAGTGTTTTCTGACCAGGGAGACTCCAGCTGTTGCAATTTTTTGCAAAATGATCTCCCTCCCATCCAGCGGTCGCTCCACCCATTGAAGCAGAGACAGGCTCCCTCTGATCACCTGACTAGTGATTTCATGTCTCGGGAAGCACTGCCACCTGGAAAAACCTGAGACAACACTCATTTTTCATGCTGTTAAAGGGGTACTCCACTGGAAAACTTTTTTTTTTTTTTGTCAACTGATGACAGAAAGTTAAACAGACTTGTAAAATACTTCTATTAAAAATCGTAATCCTTCTAGCACTTATCAGCTGCTGTATACTCCACAGGAAGTAGTTTTTTTTTTTTTAAACTTCCTTTCTGCCTGACCACAGTTCTCTCTGCTGACACCTCTGTGCGTGTCAGGAACTGTCCAGAGCAGGAGAGGTTTGCTATGGGAATTTGTGCTCCTGCTCTGGACAGTTCCTAAAATGGACAGAGGTGTCAGCAGAGAGCACTGTGGTCAGACAGAAAGGAAATTCAAAAAGAAAAGAACTTCTTGTGGAGCATACAGAAGCCTATAAGTACTGGAAGGATTACGATTTTTTAATAGAAGTAATTTACAAATCTGTTTAACTTTCTTGCACCAGTTGATTTAAAAAAAAAAAAAAAAAAAAATGTTTTCCAGTGGAGTACCCCTTTAACAATAATAGAAGAATTGCGAGACCACCATCAAACACAGGTACAGACACTATATTATGAACTACACTAACTTTACAGCCACTGTAGCATAGTCAAATTAAATAAATAAATCCTGGAATACCCCTTTAATGTGATTTTTTTCCCCCCCATATTCTGCAGAAGCTGAAAGTGTTATTTTTCAATCCTCTTTTATGTGGATTTATTCTATATAAAACAAGATAACGTTTTTCTATACTATTTGTATGTTGCCGTATTTCATGAGACGTGTTCATCTGATGTAATCTTTACGGAGAAGGAATAATCCGCGCACAATGAAATAGAAACATAGGAAAACTGTACATGGGACATGGAGAACATATAGGATTAGTGGATAGAATATCAATTCACTGAGGGGGTATGGGATATATCAGTGCACTATATACCGTATTTTTCGTCATATAAGACGCACCTAATTTTATAGGATAAAGATCTAGAAAATAAAGATTCTGAACCAAATACAATGTAAAGTATAGGACAGTGATCATCAACCTGCGGACCTTCAGATGTTGCGAAACTACAACTCCCAGCATGCCCAGACAGCCAAATACCTGTCAACCTCCTCCAGAGGATCCACACTGATCAAGAAAGGTAAATCAAGGCTTCCCTTTTGCAAAACTTCAACTCCCAGCATGCCCGGACAGCCAAATACCTGTCAACCTCCTCCAGAGGATCCACACTGATCAAGAAAGGTAAATCAAGGCTTCCCTTTTGCAAAACTTCAACTCCCAGCATGCCCGGACAGCCGTTGGCTGTCCGGGCATGCTGGGAGTTGAAGTTTTGCAACATCTGGAGGTCCGCAGGTTGAAGGCCACTGGTATAGGAGGTAATACTCACGTGTCCCCGCCGCTCCGGACCCGTCACCGCTCGTAACTGCTGCCCTGGATGTCGCCCTCCATCGCTGTCGCCGCATTCCCGGGGTGTCCCCGTCGCTCCGTAACGTCTCTGCTGCCCGATATCCTCGCTCTCCGTCGCCGCCATGACGTCGCGACGCTCCTATTGGATGACGGGACGGCGTGCGCGACGACGTGATGATGACGAAGGAGAGCGCCGGCCATGCAGGGGATCCCGGCACAGAGCAGACACTGAGGAGGCAGGTAAGGTCCCTCCCCGTGTCCTGTAAGCTGTTCGGGACACCGCGATTTCACCGCGGCGGTCCCCAACAGCCCGACGGGTTAGGGTCACTTTCGCTTCAGACGTGGCGGTCAGCTTTGAACGCCGCGTCTGAAGGGTTAAAAAAGGGCATCACCGCGATCAGTGATATCCTGTATTAGCCGCGGGTCCCGAACCAATTTACCAGAAAAGTAATGTATGAGGTTCTGATGTCTTATCCTACTGTATCCAATCTCCGCAACACCAATAAAACCCCAGCTCTAAACCTACTAACTTAGTGTTAAAATATTGTTCTAAGTTTAATATATTGTTCCTTATGTTATTATAAGACACTTTGCTATTTACTTGCTGTTAAAATTCTCAACCTTTATATATTTTTTGATGTGATTGAAAAAAAATGGCCACTAGGTGGCTCTGTTCTGTTCCCTGCACAAGTCAAACAGTTAGTTTGGTCTCCTCCCAGCCTGGCAGGAGACCAAACTCAGGAAGTGCGGGCGGGGCATGGCGAGGCAAAGCTATCTCAGGCTTGAGTGACATCACGCCTGCTGGGGAACGCCCACTTTCTCCTGCCGGGAGCTCACACAATGTGAGCAAGGGGAAAGGTAGGATACACAGCTTTTTATAGCTGGGAATTTTTTTTAAGGGCAAGAGGGGTGTTAGGAGTAGTTAGGGAATATAATCTGTTCTGAGTTAGTTTAGAAAATATGGTTTGATGACAGGTACTCTTTAATGTTAATATGATTAAATGGGTACTCCAGTGGAAAAAAAATTTTTCAACTTAAAGGGGTTAGCCAGGAAAAAACTTTTTATATATATATATATATATATATATATATATATATATATATATATATCAACTGGCTCCAGAAAGTTAAACAGATTTGTAAATTACTTCTATTAAAAAATCTTAATCCTTTCAGTACTTATGAGCTTCTGAAGTTAAGGTTGTTTTTTCTGTCTAAGTGCTCTCTGATGACACGTGTCTCAGGAACCGCCCAGTTTAGAAGTAAATCCCCATAGCAAACCTCTTCTAAACTGGGAGGTTCCCGAGACATGTGTCATCAGAGAGCACAGAAAAGAGCAACCTTAACTTTAGAAGCTCATAAGTACTGAAAGGATTAAGATCTTTTAATAGAAGTAATTTACAAATCTGTTCAACTTTCTGGCACCAGTTGATTTAGAAAAAAATGTTTCCCAGTGGAGTACCCCTTTAATACTAATGCTAGTGAAAGGGATGAAACAACGTAAAATTGCCCAATTGCCCCTGAACCTTCTATCATTCACTTTCATATAACAAGGCCCCCGAATTCTGGCGCCAAAAAACGGCAGGAGACTTTAGATGAATTTTCCACAATTTTATTTCTATAATTTTTTTCCTTCTTTCTTATTTTGTCCAATTTTCCTTTTTTTATTTTTTATTTTTTTGTGGCTTTGCAGTTGAAAATTTAAGACTATTTGATGTAAAAATTGCGCAGACATGGAAGTTAAATGAAGTATTGATTTTTGGAGGCCGACGTGCCAACTTTCACTCTGTAAGCCCACAAAGACATTTTTTTTTTTTAAATGTAAAATTGAACGGTGAAGCATTAGATATAAATAAATCCCGCTCGCTCCTGTCTGCTCGCTTCACAGTGACACGAAGAAGCTCCAGGCAAATCCTCCTGCTTAGAATCCAGAAGTTGCTGGAATGACAGCGGTCATGTTTGCCGACATACATCACTGCGCGCACTACCTGCCTGCGCTAAATCACCGCACAATGTAAGACATGGTGACATGTGGAGCACGGGAGGGAGGGGAAGAATCCTCGGAATTATTTGTATACATTATATTGTGTTTATTTACTACTCGAAGAGAACGCGCATTGTCCTATATGAATAAAACCTCAGGAACTGGATGGAAATACAGAAAGAAGATAGAAGGACGAAAAGAGAAAAGGAAAAAGAAATAAAATGGTACCTGTCATTAGTAATAAAGATTAATATGTTATACATTAGCCTATTTGAATTACCTTCCGAATATACTCCCTATTAAAATGTTGTACCTTTGTGTGTTAAATTAAAGGGGTACTCTGCCCCCAGACATCTTATCCCCTAGCCAAAGAATAGGTGATAAGATGTATGATCACGGTGGACCCCCCCAATCTCTCCGCTGCACCCAGCGTTCGTTTAGAGTGTCGGGTGCGCCGCCAGAGGCTTGTGACGTCACGGCCACACCCCCTCAATGCACGTCTATGGGAGGGGGCGTGACGGCTGTCACGCCCCCTCCCATATACTTGCATTGAGGGGGCGGGGTGTGACATCATGAGGGGGTTATGAGGGGGTTATGATGTCACGAGATCCCAGCGCCAGCTACAGCATTCAGAACAGTTTGTTCCAAATGCTGAGAAGCGGAGGACCCCTTTAAGACTCGCATTGGCTTGCATTGATGGGGTGTGGCGGTGACGTCACAAGTGGGGCGTGGCTGTGACATCATGAGCCTCTGCCCTATCTTGGGTGCCGCAGCCGAGATCACGGAGGTCCCACTGTTGGAACATTTGGATAGGGGATAAGCTGTCTAGGGGAGGAGTACCCCTTTAACCCCTAAAAGTATGGCCACAAGGCATCCTCCTTCTGGTCCTGCTGGCAGACCCATAGGTCAGGGAGCTGAGGAGGGGGAAGGGGGGGGGCGCGGGTAGTGCGGCCTCAGTCAATCACAGCCCATCTGCCGGCTCAGCATAATGTATAGTATGGTCAGTAGCGTTCAGAGAGCTGAGGGGGGTTTGTGCTGTCTCGGCCAATTACAGCCCATCTCACAGCTCAGCAGAGTGTACAGTAGAGTTTAGAGAGCTGAGGGGGGGGAGGGTGTGCGGCCTCGGACAATCACAGCCCATCTCACAGCTCAGCACAGTGTATAGAGTCTACAGTAGAGTTCAGAGCGCTGAGGGGGTGGGGGTTGTGCAGCCTCAGCCAATCACAGCCCATCTCACTCACAGCTCAGCACAGTGTATAGAGTGTACAGTAGAGTTCAGAGAGCTGAGGGGGGGGGGGGGTTCGCAGCCTCAGGCAATCACAGCCCATCTCAAACTGAACTGCTCGGGTCTGTGGGTAGAAGAGGGAGGGAGGAAGTTCTCCCCTGCATGGCTTCAGATGATGTCACACCTGCTGGGGAACGCCCCTTCACAGTCTCTGGAGATCAGTGAGAGTAAAAATACGGAGGAGGAGAACAGGAGCCGAAGAGTGAGAAGGTGGAAAAGATGAAAGATTAGAAAATTAAGAAGAGAAGGAAGATGAGGAGGTGAAGGAGGAAAATTAAGAGGAAGATGAAGAGGAGGAGAAGGAGGAAGAAGATGATAATGAAGATGAGGAGAAGAATAAAGGTCTATTCACACGGTGGAATTTCCGCTTGCAGAATTCTGCTTGCGGAATTCCTCCTCAAATTAAAGCCCATCGACTTCTATGGGATCCCGCACTTCCATTCAACCTTCTGAAATTCCGCTTGCGGAATTTCAGAAGGTTGAATGGTAGTACGGAATCCCATGAAAGTCTATGGGCTTTAATTTGAGGGGGAAATTCCTCCGTGTGAATAGATCATAAGATGGATGAGGAGGAAAATGAAGCGGAAAAGGATGATGAGGAAGATGAGGAGGAGGATTAGGATAACAATTAGGAGAAGGGGATGATTAGGAGGATGAGGAGGAGAAGGAAATGATGGTCTATTAAATGGGAAAAAATGATGTATTGTCCCTGTAGCTATTGCCTGTGTACAGGATGTGTAGGGGGGACTAGCAGTGCTCTGCAGGCTCCGGTTAACCCAACTATTGCCAAACGTCTTCTCTGTGATCCCCTCAGTGCACTGCAGCATTAAGGTGCACCCTCTGTTCGCCTTTCCCGGTCTTCCCTTTTGTGTTGTCAGCACTTTCACGCCTCCCAGTCTATCTCTTACGATTCTTCAGCTCACATTGACTATGGCCTCCACCCTCGGTATATGTTAGACTTGGCTGAATGTAAAATTTAAGTGAAGAACTAAACTTTGTTTGATCTTTGAACATAACTTGGCTTTTCGAGAGCAGTTGTGTGAAATTAAATAAATTATGACAGATTTTTTTCCAGTGTTCATACAAGATAAAAGATTCCGCCCTCGGCTCGTATTGATCTCAATTAAGTCAACTCAAAGCCAACAAAGACGTTCCTCCAGCTGTGAGAACAGGACTAGGTTGGAACAAGGTTTTTTTTTTTTTCCCCGTTCAACAATCATACTGTAAAATTTCAGAAGTTTTTGGTATACACTGTGATAAGCCGGACTACAATGGGGTGTGATGGTGGTGTATGGTTTGGCAATAACTAACAGTTTGTGACGCCAGGGTAGTGTTGACCTCCACTCTCCAAGGTTAAACAGTTCTCCTGGGACAATTGTCAGGGACAATAATGACCACAGATGCAGGGTTACAGAAAACTATCTTTACTGAGGTAGAATACATGATAAATCATTGACAGTACAGATTCGAACAGGGGAGATGCAGAGTAACCCTTGGTAGTCCATTGCCTTTGTTGAGACTTGTATTGGATTTACTTGACTTGACAGACTTAAAGGGGTTATCCAGCAAAAAAACTTATATATATATATATATATATATATATATATATATATATATATATATATATATATATATATCAACTGGCTCCAGAAAGCTAAACAGATTTGTAAATTACTTCCATTAAAAAATCTTAATCCTTTCAGTACTTATGAGATTCTGAAGTTAAGGTTGTCCTTTTCTGTCTAAGTGCTCTCTGATGACACGTGTCTCGGGAACCGCCCAGGTTGGAAGGAAGTCCCCATAGCAAACCTCTTTTAAACTGGACAGTTCCCGAGACACGTGTCATCAGAGAGCACTTAGACAGAAAAGAACAACCTTAACTTCAGAAGCTCATAAGTACTGAAAGGATTAAGATTTTTTAATAGAAGTAATTTACAAATCTGTTTAACTTTCTGGAGCCAGTTGATATATATATATATATATATATATATATAAAAAAGTTTTTTCCTGGAATACCCCTTTAAATATAGAAGACTTTAAACTTGAGACTTTAGACTTGACTTTAAGACGTCCCACGATGACTTGGGATTTGCTAATGTCCAATTGAAGCTACACCGCCAGAGTATGAACTAGTCCTTGGGACCCAGCTGCCTGAGGCGTTCTACTGTATCTATCCCAGACTAGCACTGTGTGGCCCCTAGACTCACCTGTTCCTGTACCCACAGCTCGGAATTACAGACTCCTGGACGGGGAATACTAGCAGAATGGCGTGGTAGTTCACTTGAAGAATTCCTTTAGGCCTGAATCACCTCAAACCACTCCAAGCTTCTCTCCACACTGTCCCTCAGAATTAACTGAATAACTCCTCCCCCGCTGCACTATATAAGGACTAAGCTAGGGGGCCTCAGAATCACATGATTTACTCTGTACTCCAGTGAAAACCCATTTTTTTCCAAATCAACTGGTGCCAGAAAGTTAAACATATTTGTAAATGACTTCTATTTAAAAATATTAAACCTTCCTGTACTTATCAGCTGCTGTATGCTCTACAGGTTGTGTAGTTCTTGTCAGTCTGACCACAGTGCTCTCTGATTACACCGCTGTCCATGTCAGGAACTGTCCAGACTACAAGCAAATGCCTATAGCAAACCTCTTCTGCTCTGGACAGTTTCTAACATGGACAGAGGTGTCAGCAGAGAGCACTGTGGTCAGACTTGAAAGAACTACACCTGTGGAGCATACAGCAGCTGATAAGTACTGGAAGGGTAAGATTTTTAAATAGAAGTCATTTACAAATCTGTTTAACTTTTTGGCACTAGTTGATTTAAAAAACACTGGATTTCCACTGAAGTACCCCTTTAAAGACACTTTATTAAAGGAAATGTAACAAACACATTATAAATCAACAGAAAATAAATTGTAGTGGATTTCAATGCAGCACTGATCAGTGGGGCCCAGCACAGGCAATGTTTACCTGACAGGACAACTCTTGTACTGGGACACCGCACAACAATACACTTTATAGATAGATTAGGCTAAGTTCACACTGTCCTTGCACTTCGAGCAGTTCTGGGTCCATTTTTTTATTGCATCGAACGGACCCAGAATGGCTTGGAGCACAACTGACATTGTCGGGTCCCAACGAATCCCATTGATTTGTATGGGGTCCATTGGGGGATCCAGTATCTTACCAGAGTTTTTCCAAATGCTGAGCAGTGGAATACCCCTTTAAATAAAACATATTTACAAAAAAATCCCACCTCTCCACCAGATCGAACCTTGCATTATTTTTAGCCTGAAACTACATTCATCAATGTGGGAAAAGGTGCCGGAGCATCATTCATTCCCGACAATGACCTTTGGGAAAGCTCACGGAGCGGAACCGGTGCTGACATTTCTAGGGGGGTCTCCTTGTCATTTCTTATATGTCAGGACCAGATATATGAATTAGAAATAAACAGGGGCATAGCTATAGGGAGTAAAAAATTTACACTTACATCTGGGCCCTCAGATACATAAGACGAAGAGAATTCAACCGAACCAAGTGAAGTCTTTGTGTATGTTCTGTGATTACTTAAAAACACCTTGATAGATTTGTCTCAAATGTAACATAATAACCAGTGTTGAGCGGCATAGGCCATATTCGAATTTGCGATATTTTGCGAATATATATATGAATATTCGGCATATATTCGCTAAATTTACATATTCGTAGTATTCGCGTTTTATTTTCGCATATGCAAAAATTTACACGCCAGTCTCACACAGTAGTATTAGAGCCTTCTTTACACCCCACAAGCTGGAAGCAGAGAGGGATGATCACTGTCATGTGTACTGTGAAAAAAAAAAAAAAAAAAAGAATATTCGTAATTACGAATATATAGTGCTATATTCGCGAATATTCGCGAACTCCCGAATATGCGATATTCGAGAATAAAATTTGCATTGCGAATATTCGCGACCAACACTAATAATAACATATTAGAGGGAAATACACAACACTATCAAATCTGGCTTAAATCCGTCAAGCAGAAGAGGATGATTTCATATGTTCTAGATATGTATAAGTTTATGGTTGGATCAGGAATTGGATCACTCCATTATTGTAGGTAGTGACTGTGCATTGGATCAGTCCATTATTGTAGGTTGTGACCGTGAATTGGTTCAGTCCATTATTGTAGGCAGTGACTGTGCATTGGTTCAGTCCATTATTGTAGGTAGTGACTGTGCATTGGTTCAGTCCCTTATTGTAGGTAGTGACTGTACATTGGATCAGTCCATTATTGTAGGCAGTGACTGTGCATTGGTTCGGTACATTATTGTAGGTAGTGACTGTACATTGGATCAGTCCATTATTGTAGGTATTGACTGCATTGGTTTAGCCCATTATTGTAGGTTGTGACTGTGCATTGGGTCAGTCCATTATTGTAGGCAGTGACTGTGCATTGGATCAGTCCATTATTGTAGGCAGTGACTGTGCATTGATTCACTCCATTATTGTAGGTTGTGACTGTGCATTGGTTCAGTCCATTATTGTAGGTAGTGACTGTGCATTGGTTCAGTCCATAATTGTAGGTAGTGACTGTGCATTGTCTCAGCCCATTATTGTAGGCAGTGACTGTGCATTGGTTCACTCCATTATTGTAGGTAGTGGCTCTGCATTGGTTCAGTCCATAATTGTAGGTAGTGACTGTGCATTGGTTCAGTCAATTATTGTAGGTAGTGACTGTGCATTGGTTCAGTCCATTATTGTAGGTAGTGACTGTGCATTGGTTCAGTCAATTATTGTAGGCTGTTACTGTGCATTGAATCAGTCCATTATTGTAGGTTGTGATTGTGCATTGGTTCAGTCCATTATTGTAGGTAGTGACTGTGCATTGGTTCAGTCCATTATTGTTAGTTGTGACTGTGCATTAGTTCAGTCCATTATTGTAGGCAGTGACTGTTGTTATGATTCGGCTGGCTGGAGGTGGATCCTCTGTGTCAGCGAGGGATTGGCATGGACCGTACCGGTGGACCGGTTCTAAATTGCTACTGGTATTCACCAGAGCCCGCCGCAAAGCGGGATGGTCTTGCTGCGGCGGTAGCAACCAGGTCGTATCCACCGGTAGCGGCTCAACCTCGCTGACTGCTGAGAAGGCGTGGGACAGAAGGACTAGAAAGAGGCGAGGTCAGACGTAGCAGAAGGTCAAGGCAGGTGGCAAGGTTCGTAGTCAAGGGTAACGGCAGAAGGTCTGGTAACACTGGTAAGGCAATCACAGAAACGCTTTCACTAGGCACAAGGGCAACAAGATCCGGCAAAGCAGGGAAGGGGAAGTGAGGTAATATAGGCCTGGAGCAGGCGCGCGCGCTTGCAGTAGCAACCAGGTTGTATCCACCGGTAACGGCTCAACCTCGCTGACTGCTGAGAGAGGCGTGGGACAGAAGGACTAGACAGAGGCGAGGTCGGACGTAGCAGAAGGTCAAGGCAGGCGGCAAGGTTCGTAGTCAAGGGTAACGGCAGAAGGTCTGGTAACACTGGTAAGGCAATCAGAGAAATGCTTTCACTAGGCACAAGGGCAACAAGATCTGGCAAAGCAGGGAAGGGGAAGTGAGGTAATATAGGCCTGGAGCAGGTGAGCTAATTACACTGATTGGGCCAGGCACCAATTAGCGGTGCACTGGCCCTTTAAATCATAGAGAGCTAGCACGCGCGCGCCTTAGAGAGCGGAGCCGCGCGCGCCAGGACGTGACAGCCGGGGACCGGGACAGGTAAGTAGATTGGGATGCGATCCGCGAGCGGACGCGTCCCGCTATGCGAATCGCATCCCGGCCGGCAGTGTCAGTGCAGCGCTCCCAGTCAGCGCGTCTGACCGGGGCCCTGCAGAGAGGAGCGAGCTCTCCGGGGAGGAGCAGGGACCCAGAGCGCTCGGCGTAACAACTGTGCATTGGTTCAGTCCATTATTGTAGGTATTGACTGTGCATTGGTCCAGTCCATTATTGTAGGTGTTGGCTGTGCATTGGTTCAGTCCATTATTATAGGTAGTGACTGTGCATTGGTTCAGTCCATTATTGTAGGTAGTGACTGTGCAATAAATCAGTCCATTATGGGAGGCATCCACTCATTCCAAGGATGGGCTCGATTTTGATACCCTACTTGGTATTCTCCACATAGGAGTGATGGACCGGGGATGCTGAACGTGCTGATATTCTGGCGGGCTGGGAGGCAGTTCGCAAACATGTCATTAACCCCTTAAGGACGCAGGACGTAAATGTACGTCCTGGTGCGGTGGTACTTAACGCACCAGGACGTACATTTACGTACTAAGCATAACCGCGGGCATCGGAGCGATGCCCGTGTCATGCGCGGCTGATCCCGGCTGCTGATCGCAGCCAGGGACCCGCCGGAATTAACCCCTCAGGTGCCGGGATCAATACAGATCCCGGCATCTGCGGCAGTGCGCGATTTGAATGAATGATCGGATCGCCCGCAGCGCTGCTGCGGGGATCCGATCATTCAGAACGCCGCACGGAGGTCCCCTCTCCTGCCTCCGTCCGGCTCCCGGCGTCTCCTGCTCTGGTCTGTGATCGAGCAGACCAGAGCAGGAGATGACCGATAATACTGATCTGTTCTATGTCCTATACATAGAACAGATCAGTATTAGCAATCATGGTTTTGCTATGAATAGTCCCCTATGGGGACTATTCAAGTGTATAAAAAAATGTAAAAAAAATGTAAAAGTTAAAGTTAAAAAAAAGTTAAAAATCCCCTCCCCCAATAAAAAGTAAAACGTCCGTTTTTTCCTATTTTACCCCCAAAAAGCGTAAAAAATAAATTTTATAGACATATTTGGTATCGCCGCGTGCGTAAATGTCCGAACTATTAAAATAAAATGTTAATGATTCCGTACGGTGAACGGCGTGAACGAAAAAAAAAAAAGTCCAAAATTCCTACTTTTTTAATACATTTTATTAAAAAAAATTTATAAAAAATGTATTAAAAGTTTTTTATATGCAAATGTGGTATGAAAAAAAAGTACAGATCATGGCACAAAAAATGAGCCCTCATACCGCCGCTTATACGGAAAAATAAAAAAGTTATAGGTCATCAAAATAAAGGGATTATAAACGTACTAATTTGGTTAAAAAGTTTGTGATTTTTTTTAAGCACAACAATAATAGAAAAGTATGTAATAATGAGTATCATTTTAATCGTATTGACCCTCAGAATAAAGAACACATGTCATTTTTACCATAAATTGTACGGCGTGAAAACGAAACCTTCCAAAATTAGCAAAATTGCGTTTTTCGTTTTAATTTCCCCACAAAAATAGTGTTTTTTGGTTGCGCCAAACATTTTATGATATAATGAGTTATTTCATTACAAAGGACAACTGGTCGTGCAAAAAACAAGCCCTCATACTAGTCTGTGGATGAAAATATAAAAGAGTTATGATTTTTAGAAGGCGAGGAGGAAAAAATGAAAACGTAAAAATTAAATTGTCTGAGTCCTTAAGGCCAATATGGGCTGAGTCCTTAAGGGGTTAAAGGACAACTTCAGCGGTCTAACACTTATCCCCTATTCACAGGATATGGGATAAGTGTTTGATTGCGGGGGTCCGACTGCTGGGACCCCCCGTGATCTCCTGAACGGTGACCCTGCATTAGCGCTCAGTGAGAGCTATAATACATGTAGCCTTGACCTAGAGAGGTCGATGGTTATGCCCCCTCCCCGCCCCCCTCCCCATACAGTCCCATACAAGCACGAACGCTGCCTCCCCGCCTCTCCCATAGAATTACATGGAGGAGGCTTGTCAGTCGCAACGTCATGCTGTGGCCATCACGCCTCCTGCGCGGGAGAGCCGCAGCCCCATGCAGGAGATCGCGGGGGGTCCCAGCATTCGGACCCCCCGCAATCAAACAGATATCCCCTATCCTGCATATGGGAGATAAGTTGCTTTTGGCCGCAGATTTCCTTTAATGAGCGATGGCGGGAGACCTACGTTAAATTGGCCCATGCTGCTTTATACGGTTTCAATATTCTTCCCATACCTTCCTTCGCGGATAGGGTCACTAGTTGCCCTAAATGTGATACACCACTCACAAATTTATTTCATGTGGTTTGGGACTGTTCTTTCACGGCTGACTACTGGTAGGTGCCTCCAGATTTGTCTATACTAGTGTCTTAATTGAAAATCTTCCTGTTGGTGGATAGGCTGGATGCCGAGAGACATAGAGACTCTGGCACGAGGAGATTCTGTCGGAAATGGAGGTCTTTCATTGTGGCTCTCAAGGGATTGCTGAGATTGTTCGTCCTTTCAAACACACCACATGATATAATGTTTAGTCTCTGGGAGCCCTTCAGTTACCGGATGATTGAATAGCTATGTATGCAATTCTGTTTACGTCCTGGATCCCTTGAGAGTTGGAGTGAGCAGTTCTGTATGGGGCTTATTTACTTCTGCATTTTGTATTTTGTGGGTCTGATTGGGGGTGGGAGCTGGATTGGAGGACTACTGGGTTTTGCTTACGACTGGAGGAATATGTATTGGTACCATGGTCATCTTTATTGGGTGGTTATAGGAGCTGAATGAGGTGATTGTTTTGCCTACTGTTACTCTGTATGGTAATCTGCCTTTTTTCTATTGTTGTTTTTTTTCTATTGTTTAATAGTGTTGCTCACGAATATTCGCAATTCGAATATTATTCGCGAATATCGCATATTCGCGAATTCGCGAATTTCGCGAATATAGTGCTATATATTCGTAATTACGAATATTCGTTTTTTTTTTTTTTTTTTCACAGTACACATCACAGTGATCACCCCTCTCTGCTTCCAGCTTGTGTGGTGTAAAGAAGGCTGTAATACTACTGTGTGAGACTGGCGTGCGAAAACTCGCATATTCGAAAATTAGCATATGCTAATTTCCGCATATGCGAATTTTCACGTACGCTAATTTTGTATATGCTAATATTCACATATGTTAATTTTCGCATACGCGAATATTCGCATATGCGAAAATAAAACGAGAATATAACGAATATGCGAATATTCGCGAATATATGATGAATATTCGTCCATATATTCGCGAATATTCGCGAATTCGAATATGGCCTATGCCGCTCAACACTATTGTTTAATAACAAATATATATATATATATATATATATATATATATATATATATACATATATAAAATAAATCAGTCCATTATTGTGGGTAGTGACTGTGCATTGGTTCAGTCCACAGTTGGCTAGGAGACAGTTGGTACAGTTAATTGGATCAGTCTATTATTGTAGGTAGTGACTGTGCATTGGTTCAGTCAACAGTTCATTAAGAGACAGCTGGGACAGTTCATTGGATCAGTCCATTATTGTAAGTAGTGACTGTGCATTGGTTCAGTCCATTATTGCAGGTAGTGACTGTGCATTGGTTCAGTCCCTTATTGTAGATAGTGACTGTACATTGGATTGATCCATTTTTTCATGTATTGACTGTGCATTGGTTTGGTCCACAGTTAGCTAAGAGACAGCTGGGACAGTTCATTGGATCAGTCCATTATTGTAAGTAGTGACTGTGCATTGGTTCAGTCCCTTATTGCAGGTAGTGACTGTGCATTGGTTCAGTCCATTATTGTAAATAGTGACTATGGATTGGTTCAGTCCAATGCACCTTAAAGGGGTACTCCGGTGCTTACACATCTTATCCCCTATCCAAAGGATAGAGGATAAGATGCCTAATCGCGTAGGCTTGCATTGAGGGGCAGAGCCGGATGTTGCACGGGGCAGGGGCATGACGTCACACGCCGCCGGCCCTGCGGTCGACCGTAATCAGTCCCGGAGCGAACATGCAGCGTGCATCATTCCAGGGGTCCCCAGCGGCGGGACTCCCGCGATCAGGCATCTTATCCCCTATCCTATGGATAGGGGATAAGATGTGTAAGCACCGGAGTACCCCTTTAAGGATGCAGGGTTTAAATGTATGCCCTGCACCCACTCCCAATCTAAAAGATACGCTCAGGAGCTGAATGCGCTTCATAACCCGTTGATCTTGGCAGCTGTCATTAACCAGCATCCACGGCTAATGCCGCACAGTACTGTTCAGGGTAATTTCCGGCATTAGCCCTTTAATAATATGCATCAAAACTTCAGATAATGTGAACTGACCCCAACCCAGTTATAAGCCTAATCAGTTCATCTGGCTAAACTCCAGCACCAGCAGCCTAATCAGGTGACCAGGTGCAGTGATCAGATTCCAACCCCTCTCTCTGCAAAGCCAATGGATGGAAATGAAACCAGTATGGCTGAAACCCTCATTGCAGGCCACGTGTATGTTTTGTGTAAGCACAAGTCATACACAAGAATCTGTGTTACCCTACAATAATAGCCTATGCTGCATGATATAAAGAAAATAAATAAATACATAAATAAATAAAATGTTATAATAATATTAATAAGAAACAAAATTAAAATAATAAAATAGAAAAAATCATGTTGCGCTTATTTTGCATTTGGGACCCAAGAACCTTACAGGATATAAAATGTCCAGCAATGCTGCCCCTGGATCTGTCCCTGAATCGTCTTTATGAATATAAGTAAAAAATGTAGCTAAATATAATTAATACTTCTGATTTGTATTTGGTCCAAAGTTTTATGTTTCGGCATTTCTTTGTTAACAATAATATATATATATATATATATATATATATATATATATATATATATATATATGTATTTGTTAAGTTTCTCTAAATAAGTGTGCACTTCACTCGTATTCTTCATTGTCCTCATGTAAATGGCGGGAAAGCGTCTGTACAGAAAGTTCACCTTCGCCTCCCGTAGAAAATTCAATAAGGAAAATTCTATTAGGTTTCCCAATGAGCCATCTGATCCTTAAAGACAAATTCAAGGTTATTTTTACATTGAGTCTCAATGTACAGACTGAGCAAAAGTATTGAACAGAATATAATGTGAATGCACAGATCTAGAGGCGGTTATAGAGGAGTCTGTATACCGTACAGAGAGGACTTTATATGTTTCCTTAGTAAGATTGTCATGATAATTAACTCCTTAAGGACTCAGCGTTTTTCCGTTTTAGCATTTTCATTTTTTCCTCATGACCTTCTAAAAATCATAACGCTTTAAATTTTGCACCTAAAAATCCATATGATGCTTATTTTTTGCGCCACCAATTCTACTTTGCAGTGACATTAGTCATTTTACCAAAAAATCCACGGCGAAATGGAAAAATAATCATTGCGCGACAAAATTGAAGAAAAAATGTAATTTTGTAACTTTTGGGGGCTTTTGTTTCTATGCAGTGCATTTTTTGTTCTTTATTCTGTAGGTCCATACGGTTAAAATGATCCCCTACTTATATAGGTGATTTTGTCGCACTTCTGAAAAAAATCATAACTACATGCAGTAAAATTTATAAGTTTAAAATTCTCATCTTCTGACCCCTGTAACTTTTTCATTTTTCCGTGTACGGGCCGGTATGAGGGCTCATTTTTTGCACCGTGTTCTGAAGTTTTTATTGGTATGATTTTTGTGTTGATCGGACTTTTTGATCGCTTTTTATTCATTTTTTTATTATATAAAAAGTGACCAAAAAATACGCTATTTTGGACTTTGGATTTTTTTTGCGCGTACGCCATTGACCGTGCGGTTTAATTAATGATATCATTTTATAGTTCGGACATTTACACACGCGGCGATACCACATATGTAAATTTTTATTTTTAGTTACACAGTTTTTTTTATGGGAAAAGGGGGGTGATTCCAACTTTTATTAGGGAAGGGGTTAAATGACCTTTGTTAACTTTTTTTTGCAGCATTATAGCTCCCATAGGGACCTATAACACTGCACACACTGATCTCTTATACTGATCATTGTTATCCCATAGGGACCTATAACACTGCACACACTGATCTCTTATACTGATCATTGTTATCCCATAGGGACCTATAACACTGCACACACTGATCTCTTATACTGATCATTGTTATCCCATAGGGACCTATAACACTGCACACACTGATCTCTTATACTGATCATTGTTATCCCATAGGGACCTATAACACTGCACACACTGATCTCTTATACTGATCATTGTTATCCCATAGGAACCTATAACACTGCGCACACTGATCTTTTACATTGATCAGTGTTATCCCATAGGGGACTATAACACTGCACACACTGATCTCTTATACTGATCATTGTTATCCCATAGGGACCTATAACACTGCACACACTGATCTCTTATACTGATCATTGTTATCCCATAGGAACCTATAACACTGCACACACTGATCTTTTACATTGATCATTGTTATCCCATAGGGGACTATAACACTGCACACACTGATCTCTTATACTGATCATTGTTATCCCATAGGGACCTATGACACTGCACACACTGATCTCTTATACTGATCCCTGCAAAGCCATAGCTTTGCACGGATCAGCGAGATAGGGGCTGTAGCTCAGGCTTGGAGCAATTAAACCCCGATCGGACGCCGCGGAGAGAGGCAAGGAGACCTCCGCCTGCGTCCCAGCTGATCGGAACATCGCGATTTTATCGCAATGTCATGATCAGCTCGACTGAGCTGCCAGGAAGCGTTTTCTTTCGTTTTCAGACTTCTCGATCAACTTTGATCGCCGCGTCTGAAGGGTTAACAGCGTGCGGCACAACGATCGGAGCCGCACGCTGTTAGCCCAGGGTCCCAGCTATTATTAGCAGCCGGGACCGACCCGGTGTGATGCGGTTTCACGGCGTGACCCCGTTTTTCACACCGGGATCGGGCTCATGGCGTACAGGTACGCCCTGAGTCCTAAAGAGGTTAAAGGGGTTCTCATTTATGGACAATTCCTGATCACAAGGAGGGACATTTATCAATGTTTGCTTATGTATTCCTTTTTTTAGTAATTTTTTCTTTCCTTTTTTTTGCTTATGTGCGACTTATTTATCATCTGGTTTCAGCCTGTTGATAATTTTCTTTCACGTAAGCAATTTTTTCTTTTTTACTTTGGTAGTAGCTTTTTCTGCTCCATGTTTGAGCTGGAGTAAATTTAGTAAATTTTTAACCTTGTTGCGCAGTTGCGACTGTCGCAGTTAATACATATCAGACTACCCGTAGTCCATTTTAAAATTATTACTACGTAGTTTCGTTTTGGAAAACTTGCTTTTCTCGCTTTCCAGTCAAAATGTTGCACGAAAAATCACGTAGTCGCATTTTTACGACATTTTTAGTAAAAAACAATGTAACTAAATCGCTTGATAAATGTCTGTCAAAGTCTCTTGTTACCCTCCAGTGATCAGCAAGTGCTCAATATCCCTGCAGTGCCACCACAGGCAAGATAAAGAATTACACAATGCCCATTAAGGGGGTACTCCACTGGAAAAAAAAAATCTTAAATCAACTGGTGCCAGAAAGTTAAACGGATTTGTAAATGACTTCTATTAAAAAATCTTAATCCTTCCAGTACTTATCAGCTGCTGTATACTCCACAGGAAGTTATTTTCTTTTTAAATTTCCTTTCTGTCTGACCACAGTGCTCTCTGCTGACACCTCTGTCCATTTTATGAACTGTCTGGAGCAGGAGAAAATCCCCACAGAAAACCAATGCTGCAGAGAGCACTGTGGTCAGACAGAAAGGAAATTTAAAAAGAAAATAACTTCCTGTGGAGTATACAGCAGCTGACAAGTACTGGAAGGATTAAGATTTTTAAATAGAAATAATTTACCAATCCATTTAACTTTCTGGCACCAGTTGATTTAAAACAAAACATTTTCCAGGGGAGTACCCCTTTAACATCAGAACATGACGGGTTCTCCAGAGCTTGAGACGCTCTTTGTAGATGCTCACCTCTATGACCAAGAGACAAGATGAGGATCCTCAACAACCCCCACCAAAAAACACACAATTAAGAAATAATCGATCTATAATCATATAAATGTATTTATCATTCATGTACTCGCTGAGAGACAGAATAACAACAAAGCACAAATGTCTTGTGGGTGTAGCAGGATTTTCAGATTTTCAGATTTTTTGGTTTTTATGCAGATTTTGTTGCCGAAAGCTGAATAACACAGAAAGCAGTGAAGTCACAAAACCACAGGACGGTGACCAGCGGCAGCTGCGATCCTACAGGTAACTTCACAGCAGTTCTGACCCATGTGGATTTTGTCTTCTCCTAACGCTGCAGCAGCTACATCAAATGTATTTATCATTTATAAGCCCACTGATATGCTGCCCCCTCTACACTGCCCCCCCCCCCCCCCTGGGTACAGGCCCCCTCTACACTGCCCCCCCCCCTCTGGGTACAGGCCCCCTCTACACTGTCCCTCCTGGGTACAGGCCCCCTCTACACTGCCCCCTGGGTACAGGCCCCCTCTACACTGCCCCCCCCCCCTGGGTACAGGCCCCCTCTACACTGCCCCCCCCCCTGGGTACAGGCCCCCTCTACACTGCCCCCCCCCCCCCCCCCTGGGTACAGGCCCCCTCTACACTGCCGCCCTGGGTACAGGCCCCCTCTACACTGCCCCCCTGGGTACAGGCCCCCTCTACACTGCCCCCCTGGGTACAGGCCCCCTCTACACTGCCGCCCTGGGTACAGGCCCCCGATTGCCTTATGGCAAATACAGCCCTGCACATAAGCATCACAATTATAGGCCACATAATATACATGTTATAGGACTGAATTCTAAACGGTGGCCAAGGCTGGTGCAAGGATTTTTGCCACCCTAGGCAAAAGCTACTTTTGCTTCCCCCTTGGCTACGCCTATTGGCCCCGCCCCACCCTTTGTCAAGCCCCGCCTTACTACTCGGGTAACACACTGTAACAAACCTCCTCATGTAATCTTCTTACTACTGAGGTGACACACTGTAACAAACCCCCTCCTCATGTAATCTCCTTACTACTGGGGTGACACACTGTAACAAACCTCCTCCTCATGTAATCTCCTTACTACTGGGGTGACACACTGTAACAAACCTCCTCCCCCTGTAATCTCGTTACTACTGGGGTGACACACTGTAACAAACCCCCTCCTCATGTATTCTCCTTACTACTTGGGTGACACACTGTAACAAACCTCCTCCTCATGCATTCTCCTTACTACTGAGGTGACACACTGTAACAAACCTCCTCCTCATTTAATCTCCTTACTACTGGGGTGACACACTGTAACAAACCCTCCCCTCATGTAATCTCCTTACTACTGTGGTGACACACTGTAATAAACCTCCTCCTCATGTAATCATCTTACTACTGGGGTGACACACTGTAACAAACCTCCTCCTCGTGTAATCTCCTTACTACTGGGGTGACACACTGTAACAAACCTCCTCCTCATATAATATCCTTACTACTGGGGTGACACACTGTAACAAACCTCCTCCTCATGTAATCTCCTTACTACTGGGGTGACACACAGTAACAAATCTTCTCCTCATGTAATCTCCTTACTACTGGGGTGACACATTGTAACAAACCTCCTCCTCATGTAATCTCCTTACTACTGGGGTGACACACTGTAACAAACCTCCTCCTCATGTAATCTCCTTACTACTGGGGTGACACACACAACCAATCTGGCTATGGTGGTGCTGCTGGCAGAGATGACTGTGTGACTTTCTTGCAGCGTGCAGAGCGATTCCTTTATCAAGAGGGCGCTCTAGGTGGCTGTCTATTTTGCCTATAGGCAGAGCCGGCCCTGACTGTGGCCGACTATAAGCCCCACCTGATTCCACTCAGAAACATACATCCCAAAATCTGCATATAAACACCCTTTTACGTATAAATCTGCATAAGCCCGATCCCTTTGAAGTCACAACCATGGGACAGTTCTATGGCCAACAATCAGGTCTATAAATGCAGACTGTACAGTAGGGGGCAGTAGAGCGGTTACTCGACTTTCTCTAATGCATTAATAGAATTATGTAGAATAATGTAAATTATTTATGGTGATCTAACCCTCCTACGGCCATAAAGCCTCCATCATACAACCTCGTTGTGCCATTAACTCTCATAATAGAAGCTCTCACTGCTGTCTCTATGGCCAGAAAGCATCAGCCCACCTCTTATCAATACTTATAATGCAGCTTGGGATGTGATTGGAGTATCAGTGGGGTCCGTTGTGCATTGTCATGTGACACATACATCATTATATTATGGCTTCCGTTATAAACCGAAGCCACAATGAGAAAAGCGAAGGAACGGCAGCACTGGAATCGCTTCTGAAAAAAGCCCCAGTCGGGGGGGGGTGGAGAGAGGTTGAGGTATCGGAGCGTATTTACATATCACAGGACTAACAATCCAAGTTAAAACTTCATGTTTGAGAGATATGTTAAAAAATAAAACCCAAAAAGTCATCTAACAAAAATGTGTAGACAATACACAGAGAAGAAACCAAGGTCATTATCAAACAGTTGGGGGCCACAAAAGTCAAGATAGTTAATAATAGACATTAAAGGGCACCTTTCATCAAAAAAACTTTTGATATACTATAAATTAATGTATGCAGAATAACTTTGCATGTTATTAAAAAATATGCTTCTTTCTATTTAATTTTCCAAAAATGACCACTACGAGTCTCCCCACCAGTCCTGACTGCAAGCCTTTATATATATATATATATATATATATATATATATATATATATATTTCAGACTCATGCTGGAGTCCTAAGTCTCAGACTGCAGCCAGGACACAGACAAGCTCAGCACTGCTCCCTGCAAGGGAGCAGTGCTGAGCTTGTCTGTGTCCCGGCTGCAGTCTGAGATTTAGGACTCCAGCATGAGTCTGAAATCTATATGAAAAGGTACCCTTTAAGGATGGTGAGGTATCAGATTCTGACCCTAAGTGCAACATTGTGACCCCATAAAAGCAATTTATGTTTCTTAGCTTAAAAATCCCAGTGCGTTTCCACCCCCTGTTTAAATAATGGGGTTCATCGGGGTGCGTAGATCAATTCAATACAATTAAAGACAGATAACATTATGCAAAGAAGAAACCAAGATAATAATTAAACAGTTGGGGGCCAAAAAACTCAAGATAATTAATAATAGACATTAAGGATGCCAAGGCATCAGATGCTGACCCTTAGTGTGACATTGTGACTCCAAAAAGACTTTTTCTGTTTAATAGCGTAAACATTTCAACACGTTTCCACTTTCTGTTTGAATATTAGCATTCATCAGGGGACACAGATCAAAGCAATTCAATGAAACACAGAGAACATTATGCAGTGAAGAAACTAGGATAATAATTAAACAGTTAGGTGCCAAAAACTTGAGATAGACAATAATTGACGTTAAAGGGGTACTCCACTGCTAGTTCACTCCGTATGACTGGAGTGCCACCGCAGAGATCGCGAGGGTCCCCAGACCCTATCCAATCTCTGCGATCTCTGCGGCGGCACTACTGTCGTATGGAGCGAACTCCGTGCAGTGCCGGATGATTGGCGAACACAGCGGCCACACCCTCTCCATTCATGTCTATGGGAGGAGGCCTGATGGCTGTTTCATGCTGTCACGCCCCCTACCATAGACATGAATGAAGGGGGAGTGGGTTGACGTCACAATCATGGAAGCCCCAGACTCGTTGGCCCTGAGAACGTGTGGGGCCCAGCGTTCGAAATGTTATCCCCTATACTTTGGATAGGGGATAACATGTATAGGGGTGGAGTACCCCTTAAAGGATGCCGAGGCATCAGATGCTGACCCTTAGTGTGAAATTGTGACCCCATAAACGCTGTTTCTGTTTCCTAGCTTTAACATCCCGATGCATTACCCCCCCCCCCCCCCCCCCCCCGTTTTAATAATGGGGTTCATCAGGGGACATAGATCAAAGCAATTCACTGAAACACAGAAAACATTATGCAAAACAGAAACAAGGATAATAATCAAACAGTTTGGTGCCACAAAACTCAAGATAATCAATAATAAATACTAAGAATGTCTGGTCAATACACAATAGATCAGGTGCTCATCTTAGTGTGACATTGTGACCCCACAAAAGCAATTCCTGTTCCCTAACTTAAACATCCCAATGCATTCCCCTCCCTGTTTCAATAATGGTGTTTCATCAGGGGATAAGTATAAACTGGTTCAAAGGTCAATAAAACCCACATAATATGTCTGTGCTGCAATGACCACATCAGAGCGAATCTCTTTCATCCTATAGCCCCTTATATCTATATCCTGGGGAACTGGATTATCCATCTGCTTCTACCACTTGAATCATTAGGACCTAAGTGAGTGGTCTATATATTGATCTGTGGTATTTCTTCCTTACTCTTAAATGATGGTCTGGCTAATAGTGATTATATGTGTTTCAATAAATTGCTTTGATCCAGTGTGTGTGTATATATATATATATATATATATATATATATGTTCCCTGATGATCCCCCTGATTAAAATGTGGGGTAAAAACGCGTTGGGATGTTTGGAGCCACAACTTCCAGCATGCTTAAAGAGGTACTCTGATGGGAAAAAAAATGTTTATGAACTGGCGCCAGAAAGTTAAACAGATTTGTAAATTACTTCTATTAAAAAATCCCAATCCTTCCAGTACTTATCAGCTGCCGTATAATACACAGGAAGTTCTTTTCTTTTTTAATTTCCTTTCTGCCTGACCACAAGTGCTCTCTACTGACACCTCTGTCAATTTTAGGAACTTTCCAGAGTTGGAGCAAATCCACATAGCAAACCTCTCCTGCTCTGGACAGTTCCAGACATGGACAGAGGTGTCAGCAGAGAGCACTGTGGTCAGGCAGAAAGGAAATTCAAAAAGAAAATAACTTCCTGTGGAGGATACAGCAGCTGATAAGTACTGGAAGGATTTGGATTTTTAACAGAGCTAATTTACAATTCTGTTTAACTTTCTAGCACCAGTTGATTTAAAAGAAAATATTTTCCAGCGGAGTACCCCTTTAAGCAGCAGTTATCGTGGTCTTGGCAGTGGATGGGAGACCAACAACACTTAAAGCAGTGTTTCCAAACCTGTGTGTCTCCAGCTGTGGCAAAACTACAACTTCCAGCATGCTAAGGAGTAAATATCATGGTCTGGGCAGTGGATGGGAGACCAAGAATGTACAGAGCATTGTTTCCGAACCAATGTGCCTCCAGCTGTTGCAAAACTACAATTTCCAGCATGCTAAGCAGCAGGTATCATGGTCTGAGCAGTGGATGGGAGACCAATAATACTCAAAGCAGTGTTTCTCAACCAGTGCGCCTCCAGCTGTTGCAAAACTACAACTCCCAGCATACCTGGACAGCCAAAGGTTGTCCGGGCATGCTGGGAGTTGTAGTTTTGCAATAGCTGGAGGCACACTGTTTGGAAAACTCTGCTCTACATGGTGCTGCAGGCTTTTCTGTTTCCAGTAGCCACAATGCTGGTCTGAACTGTTACGTACTTTTCTACCTCACTCTATACACAACGCTTTCAATCATAAAATATTTATAAATTACAAATTCCCGGTCCAATAAATCACACCGCTATATGACAGGGAATAGAGTCCAGCCTGTAAATTGACATAGAGGAAGAAACAATATATTCCGGCTTTTGTCTCATGGAACTGATTTATCAATGACATCATGTGACAACCGCGCTATTATTGGGTCAGAAGATGGAAGAATTACTGTTCTTAACCAGAGGAAGATCAATAACAATGAAAGCAAGCGCAGGATATACTGTATACATTGTATAATATACAGCGACCGAGGCTGATGGGGGATCGAGTTTATAGAAATGAAGCTTGATGACTGTATGAACAAAATGTTCTACAACCTTCAACCTTATGTTTCAATTCATCAATTCATCATGTTGAAAATATTTGTTTTTAGGTCAGTAAATAAGAATGTGATTGGTAAAGACTGCAACACTGTGCATACCTGCTCCAAATCTGAGCTGAGAAGTGATGCAATTGTATCCAGTCTAGACAATGCTCTGTGAGCTAAACATCCTGGACTCCAGACTGATACATTGTACATGGCTAGTCCTGCTCTCAGCTGAGAAGTGATACAATTGTATCCAGTCTAGACAATGCTCTGTGAGCTAAACATCCTGGACTCCAGACTGATACATTGTACATAGCTAGTCCCGCTCTCAGCTGAGAAGTGATACGATTGTATCCAGTCTAGACAATACTCTGTGAGCTAATCATCCTGTACTCCAGACTGATACATTGTACATAGCGAATCCTGCCCTCAGCTGAGAAGGGATACAATTGTATCCAGTCTAGACAATGCTCTGTGAGCTAAACATCCTGGACTCCAGACTGATACATTGTACATAGCGAGTCCTGCTCTCAGCTGAGAAGTATATACAATTGTATCCAGTCTAGACAATGCTCTGTGAGCTAAACATCCTGGACTCCAGACTGATACATTGTACATAGCGAGTCCTGCTCTCAGCTGAGAAGTGATACAATTGTATCCAGTCTAGACAATGCTCTGTGAGCTAAACATCCCGGGCTCCAGACTGATACATTGTACATAGCTAGTCCTGCTCTCAGCTGAGAAGTATATACAATTGTATCCAGTCTAGACAATGCTCTGTGAGCTAAAAATCCTGGACTCCAGACTGATACATTGTACATAACTAGTCCTGCTCTCGGCTGAGAAGTGATACAATTGTATCCAGTCTAGACAATGCTCTGTGAGCTAAACATCCTGGACTCCAGACTGATACATTGTACATAGCTAGTCCTGCTCTCAGCTGAGAAGTGATACAATTGTATCCAGTCTAGACAATGCTCTGTGAGCTAAACATCCTGGACTCCAGACTGATACATTGTACATAGCTAGTCCTACTCTCAGCTGAGAAGTGATACAATTGTATTCAGTCTAGACAATGCTCTGTAAGCTAAACATCCTGGACTCCAGACTGATACATTGTACATAGCTAGTCCTGCCCTCAGCTGAGAAGTGATACAATTGTATCCAGTCTAGACAATGCTCTGTGAGCTAAACATCCTGGACTCCAGACTGATACATTGTACATAGCTAGTCCTGCCCTCAGCTGAGAAGTGATACAATTGTATCCAGTCTAGACAATGCTCTGTGAGCTAAACAGCCTTGACCCCAGACTGATACATTGTACACAGCTAGTCCTGCTCTCAGCTGAGAAGTGTTACAATTGTATCCAGTCTAGACAATGCTCTGTGAGCTAAACATCCTGGACTCCAGACTGATACATTATACATAGCTAGTCCTGCCCTCAGCTGAGAAGTGATACAATTGTATCCAGTCTAGACAATGCTCTGTGAGCTAAACAGCCTTGACCCCAGACTGATACATTGTACACAGCTAGTCCTGCTCTCAGCTGAGAAGTGTTACAATTGTATCCAGTCTAGACAATGCTCTGTGAGCTAAACATCCTGGACTCCAGACTGATACATTGTACACAGCTAGTCCTGCTCTCAGCTGAAAAGAAATTCAGTCATATCCAGTCTAGATGGTCAATGACTGCTTTGCACACAGAGCATTACTTAGACTGGATACAATTTTATCACTTCTCAGCTAAGAGCAGGACTAGTTATGGAAGAAGCATTTTTAGTCACTGACTGTGAAAAAAGATATATTAAACAATATTGATGGATGGAAATATAAATATAAAATAAAATATAAAAATGTCTATTGCTAAGTTATAGAATTATTTATTTATATACATATTGTTCAGGTTTTGCTGCCTCAGGATCGTTCTCATTCACTAACAGCAAGCAGAGTTTTTTTTTAAGGTGAGAAACTAAAACCTAGTATATTATAAAGTTGGTCACTGTATGTTGCTATTATTTCAGCACTGGATGGCGGTTTTTACATTGTGGCGCTTCTTCTTAGGCTTTGTACAGTACAGGATATTATTTTGGCAATGGTGGTGACTGGATAGTAGTTTTATCTGGACACTATTAGGAACCATATAGATCTTCATCTAACATAAGGTGAGCGCTGTCTATAGTCATGTGATAGCACCGGGACCAATGTAGAACAGGTACATGGTGATTATTGGAATCAATGATCCTACACATGATCAATAGTCATCTGATCAGATAAACTTTATTTCAGTTTTACATTTACTCACAAGAAAACCCTTGAACTGAACAAAGAAGAGAATGTGCGGCCATAATGAGCTGGAATACATCCCGCTATACCATCTGCACAGTACGTTACTATCCTCCCACAGTGACACAAAGTTACAGAAGATGACGCCACAGAGGGTGATTTATCAGAGCTTGTTAGCTGCTAACATAGTAGCACCCCCCCCCCCCCCCCAATCCCTCTGGATTGTCAACCACAATAAGATCTTTCTCTCAACCCATTAATAAAACATGATACATTATCCACCGAGAGATACGTAATCTATTTGCCGAGTGAGCGAGAAAGAGGAAGACGGTAAAAGCCTTTTCCTTCCCTGAGACGGGGACTTGTCAGAAGAGCTTTTTCTATTCATTCATTTTTTGTTTTGATAAATTTAGACATGTCAGGTATCAGAATCAGGGAGTCTAGGAATATGGGGACAGGCATATGGAGTCTGGGGAGATAAGGACAGGAACAGGGAGTCTGGGGAGATAGGGACAGGAGCAGGGAGTCTGGGGAGATAGAGACACTAACAGGGAGTCTGGGGAGATAAGGACAGGAACAGGGAGTCTGAGGAGATAAGGACAGGAACATGGAATCTTAGGAGATAGGGACAGGAACAGGGAGTCTGGGGAGATAAGGACAGGAACAGGGAGTCTGGGGAGATAAGGACAGGAACAGGGAGTCTGGGGAGATAAGGACAGGAACAGGGAGTCTGGGGAGATAAGGACAGGAACAGGGAGTCTGGGGAGATAAGGACAGGAACAGGGAGTCTGGGGAGATAGAGACACTAACAGGGAGTCTGGGGAGATAGAGACACTAACAGGGAGTCTGGGGAGATAAGGACAGGAACAGGGAGTCTGGGGAGATAAGGACAGGAACATGGAATCTTAGGAGATAGGGACAGGAACAGGGAATCTTAGGAGATAGGGACAGGCATATGGAGTCTGGGGAGATGAGGACAGGAACAGGGAGTCTAGGAATGTAAGGACAGGCATATGTAGTCTGGGGAGATAGAGACACTAACAGGGAGTCTGGGGAGATAAGGACAGGAACAGGGAGTCTGAGGAGATAAGGACAGGAACATGGAATCTTAGGAGATAGAGACAGGAACAGGGAGTCTGGGGAGATAAGGACAGGAACAGGGAGTCTGGGGAGATAAGGACAGGAACAGGGAGTCTGGGGAGATAAGGACAGGAACAGGGAGTCTGGGGAGATAGAGACACTAACAGGGAGTCTGGGGAGATAGAGACACTAACAGGGAGTCTGGGGAGATAAGGACAGGAACAGGGAGTCTGGGGAGATGAGGACAGGAACAGGGAGTCTGGGGAGATAAGGACAGGAACATGGAATCTTAGGAGATAGGGACAGGAACAGGGAATCTTAGGAGATAGGGACAGGCATATGGAGTCTGGGGAGATGAGGACAGGAACAGGGAGTCTAGGAATATAAGGACAGGCATATGTAGTCTGGGGAGATAGAGACACTAACAGGGAGTCTGGGGAGATAAGGACAGGAACAGGGAGTCTGAATAGATAAGGACAGGAACATGGAATCTTAGGAGATAGAGACAGGAACAGGGAGTCTTGGGGGATAGGGAAAGGAACAGGGAGTCTGGGAAGATAAGGACATGAACAGGGAGTCTGGGAAGATAAGGACAGGAACAGGGAGTCTGGGGAGATAGGGACAGGAACAGGGAGTCTGGGAAGATAAGGACAGGAACAGGGAGTCTGGGAAGATAAGGACAGGAATAGGGAGTCTGGGGAGATAAGGACAGGAACAGGGAGTCTGGGGAGATAAGGACAGGAACAAGGAATCTGGGGAGATAGGGACAGGAACAGGGAATCTGGGGAGATAAGGACAGGAACAGGGAATCTGGGGAGATAGGGACAGGAACAGGGAGTCTGGGGAGATAGGGACAGGACCAGGGAGTCTGGGGAGATAAGGACAGGAACAGGGAATCTGGGGAGATAGGGACAGGAACAGGGAGTCTGGGGAGATAGGGACAGGACCAGGGAGTCTGGGGAGATAAGGACAGGAACAAGGAATCTGGGGAGATAGGGACAGGAACAGGGAATCTGGGGAGATAGGGACAGGGACAGGGAATCTGGGGAGATAGGGACAGGAACAGAGAATATGGGGAGATAGGGACAGGGAATCTGGGGAGATAGGGACAGGGACAGGGAATCCGGGGAGATAGGGACAGGGACAGGGAATATGGGAAGATAAGGACAGGAACAGGGAATCTGGGGAGATAGGGACAGGGACAGGGAATCTGGGGAGATAGGGACAGGAACAGGGAATCTGGGGAGATAGGGACAGGGACAGGGAATCTGGGGAGACATGGACAGGAACAGGGAATCTGGGGAGATAGGGACAGGGAATCTGGGGAGATAGGGACAGGGAATCCGGGGAGATAGGGACAGGGACAGGGAATATGGGAAGATAAGGACAGGAACAGGGAATCTGGGGAGATAGGGACAGGGACAGGGAATCCGGGGAGATAGGGACAGGGACAGGGAATATGGGAAGATAAGGACAGGAACAGGGAATCTGGGGAGATAGGGACAGGAACAGGGAATCTGGGGAGATAGGGACAGGAACAGGGAATCTGGGGAGATAGGGACAGGGACAGGGAATCTGGGGAGATAGGGACAGGGACAGGGAATCTGGGGAGATAGAGACAGGAACAGGGAATCTGGGGAGATAGGGAGAGGGACAGGGAATCTGGGGAGACATGGACAGGAACAGGGAATCTGGGGAGATAGGGACAGGGAATCTGGGGAGATAGGGACAGGGAATCCGGGGAGATAGGGACAGGGACAGGGAATATGGGAAGATAAGGACAGGAACAGGGAATCTGGGGAGATAGGGACAGGGACAGGGAATCCGGGGAGATAGGGACAGGGACAGGGAATATGGGAAGATAAGGACAGGAACAGGGAATCTGGGGAGATAGGGACAGGGACAGGGAATCTGGGGAGATAGGGACAGGAACAGGGAATCTGGGGAGATAGGGACAGGGACAGGGAATCTGGGGAGATAGGGACAGGGAATCTGGGGAGATAGGGACAGGGACAGGGAATCCGGGGAGATAGGGACAGGGAATATGGGAAGATAAGGACAGGAACAGGGAATCTGGGGAGATAGGGACAGGAACAGGGAATCTGGGGAGATAGAGACAGGAACAGGGAATCTGGGGAGATAGGGAGAGGGACAGGGAATATGGGAAGATAAGGACTGGAACCGGGAATCTGGGGAGATAGAGACAGGAACAGGGAATCTGGGGAGATAGGGAGAGGGACAGGGAATATGGGAAGATAAGGACAGGAACAGGGAGTCTAGGGATATAGGGACAGGAACATGAAGTCTAGGGATATAGGGAGAGAAACATGGAATCTGGGGAGATAGGGAGAGTAGCAGGAGGCCTGGGGAGAGTATACAGAGTTATACGCATGTGAAAAAACAGCAAGTACTTTAATTACAAACATGTCCCTAATTTAAGGGGGTGCATTTTTTGGAGGGAAATGGGCAGCCATGGGGAACCTGGGCAAAAAAGCAATAACAAAAGACTTTGGGCTATGTGATGCTTATGGGCTTGTTTAGGAGGTAACAGCGCTCCAAATGGCCAGATAGGGAACTGCAAAAATAAATTTGAAATTCAGTGGAATTAATGTATTCCCCAGAAAACTCTTTAAACTGCCTTCTTTTCTAGGATTCTCTACTGTCTCAGTGTTCATGGTAGTTCTGGAATTCCATTAATTCATTAGGAATCCCAGGATTAACAGAGCTCTAGACTTTTCCTATAGAGAGGCATGTAGGAGTGACAAATACCTGGATTTATTTAGTTATTAATAATCAATAAATATATAAACAATTATGATAATAATAATAATAATTATTATTATTATTAATATTATTATATACATAAATCAATCAATTCAGATATTTGTCATTCTAATAATAATAATAATAAATATAGCTGCAAGCAGCGATACAGGTGGCCAAGGTGCACAGCCGGGTTGAAGCGCACAATTGCTTTGACCCCTTATGATGGAGAAGGTGATCGTGGACATGTGCGCTAATTTTCACAATGTTCTGACCAGTAATTTAAAAGAAAAGCATGCCTGCAAAATATTGCACAATCCAATATGGCAGCCAAACCATGTGATCAAATGTGGTACAGAAAGCGATCACGAACATGTGTGCCAATTTTCACATTGTTCTGACCTGAAATTTTTAAAGAAAACTATGTTTGCATAATATTGCGCAATCCAATATGGCCGCCAAATCTGGTGATCAACTGTGGTACAGAAAGTGAGCACTCTACGCATGTGCAAATAAATTTTTAGATTAACAGTCTACATATTACACACATTTAACAAATCTGCATATAATTATTAATGCTATCTAATTCTTATTGGCGTGCGGTTGCCATATTGATTATGCAAATGAACCAGCTTTAACAACCTTGGTACAGGAGGTAACCATGAACATGTCTGCCAAATTATATGTTATTCTAACAAACGGTTTTAGAGAAGATGTTTTTATAATATTACGCAATTCAAGATGGCAGCTATACCATGTGATCAATAGACTTAAATAATTAAGTCATAATTGTGATCACAGTGTAACCAAATATAACAATTATTAAATCGGCATCTTTAACAATTGAGGAAATGCAGAGGTTTCTATATTGTGCAAAAAACGTGCCAGACAAACCAATATGGCTGCCTGACTATGTGACCTATGACCTTTATGTTACAACACATTATGCATTGTACTGGGCTCTATCTTTGGGTAAAATTTCATGAGTTTTGAAGTAACATTAAGGCAATTATAGTCATATTACAAAAAGCCTCATAGAAATAATAGGAATAATTGTTGATATTTACATTATTCAATATGGCCGCCGAACCATATGGTTGGATGATGTCACACAAACATGTATGAGTCTAGGTCACGGTGTAACCATACACGGCTATTTGTACATCTGTAACTTTAATGGTTTCAACAAGACATGTCTTTGCATATAGCACTGAATATTGTCACCAAAAACAAGATGGCTGCCAGCTCATGTGACCTATGACCTTTATGGTAAAAAAAAAAATCCTTAAGCACAATAGAGTATTCTACCATTGTGCAAAGATATTTACATTTTTAATTAACAGTGTACATATTACACACATTTTAAAAAAATTGCGCATTAATATTAATGCTTTCTAAATCTTATTGGCGATTGGTGGCCATATTGATTATGCAAATGAACCAGCTTTAACAAACTTGGTACAGGTGGTAACCCTGAAGATGTTTGCCAAATTATACATTATTCTAACAAATGGTTTGAGAGAAGTAGATGTTTGTAGAATACTGTCCAATCCAATATGGCGGCCACACCATGTGACCAAAAGTCTTACATTGAACAAATAGGATTCTGCCCAGCAGTGTAACCACATTCAGCCTTTTATATATCTGTACCTTTAGCGGTTCCAGAGAAGAAGATTTTTGAATATTGTGCAAAAATTGCCACAAAAACCAAGATGGCGGCCTTACCATGTGACCTATGACCTTTATATTACATAAGATTATGCACAGCTCACGGGTCTGCCACTATGCAAAGTCATATGTTTTTTGGAGTTACAGTGCAGCAGATATAAGTTACATTTGAAATTTGCGGCGGAATAATAATAATAAAAATAATAATAAAAATTACAACAATAATAATATAAAATAGGAATAATAATAATAATAATAAAATAATGATAATAATAATAAAAATAATAATAAAAACAATAGGTGTCCAGTGCAACTTTGTTGCTTGGCCACCTAAATATAACTGCAAGCAGCAATAGAGGTGGCCAAACTGCTCAGCCGGGGTACAGCACACGACTGCTGTGACCCCTGATGGTTGAAAAGGGGTTCATGGACATGTGCGCTAATTTTCACATTGTTCTGACCAGCAATTTCAGAGAAAACTATGTTTGCAGAATATTGCACAATCCAATATGGCCGCCAAATCTTGTGATCACATGTGGTATAGAAAGTGATCACAAACATGTGCGCAAATTTTCGTATTGTTCTGACCTGTTATTTTAAAGAAAACTATATTTGCAGAATATTGAGCAATCCAAGATGGGCGCCTAATCTGGTGATCAGTAGTGGTACAGAAATTGAGTAATCTACTATTGTGAAAAGAAATATAACTTTTAGATGAACAGTCTACATATTACACACATTTAACAAATTTGCATATAATTATTAATGCTATGTAAATGTTATTGGCGTGCGGCGGCCATATTGAATATGCAAATGAACCAGCTTTAACAACCTTGGTACAGGAGGTGACCATGAACATGTCTGCCAAATTATATGTTATTCTAACAAGTGGTTTCAGAGAAGAAGATGTTTGTAGAACATTGTGCAATTCAATATGGCAGCCAAACCATGTGATCAACAGACTTATAATTAACAAGTCTGACTCGGGATAACAGCGTCACCACATACAGCAAATAATCTACCTGTAGCTTTAGCGGTTCCAGAGAATAAGATTTTTGAATATTGTGCAAAAATTTACCCAAAAAACCAAGATGGCGGCCTTACCATGTGACTGATGACCCTTACATAACACAAGATTATGAACAGCTCATGGGTCTGCCACTATGCCAAGTCAGGCTGGGTTAACATCACGTTTTTCCACTACGGTTCCCGCATTTTCTATGAAAAACCGTATGGGAAAAAAACGGATGAAACTGTATGGGAAAAAGTAAACCGCATACTGTTTTTAAAAGTGCATACAGTTCCGTCCGTTTTTATAAAAAAAAAAAAAAAACATACGTTTTTGAAAATCCTGTCAATTTTTTATGGGAGGGGGGTTGAGTGGGGACTTTAGGATGCAAATGCACATGTGCAAAGAAAAAAACGTATATGTATACGCCGTATGGAACTGTATACTTGTACGTTTCCCATTGACGTCCATGTTATAAAAAAAAAAAAAAAGGTAAACCAGAGTCAAAACCGTGGTTGAACACGGGTTGGAGAACTGTTAAAAACCGTATTGCAAGCAAACCGTACTCAATGCTTTGCCTATGTATACCGTTTTAAATACCGTTCCATACATTTTCACTAATGAAAACGTATGCGGGAACCGTAGTTGAAAAACGTAGTGTGAACCCAGCCTTACAGTGCAGCAGATATAAGCATTTGAAATTTATGGTGGAATAATAATAATAATAATAATCTGAGCAAAAACAATAGGTGTCCAGTGCAACTTCATTGCTTGGTCACCTACCGTATTTATCGGGGTATACCACGCACCGGCCTATAACACGCACCCTCATTTTACCAAGGATATTTGGGTAAAAAAAGTTTTTTACCCAAATATCCATGATAAAATGAGGGTGCATGTGTGCGCGTGTATACCCCGATACATCCCCAGGAAAGGCAGGGGGAGAGAGGCCGTCACTGCCCGCTTCTCTTCCCCTGCCTTTCCTGGGGTCTAGAGCGCTGCTGTCGGCCCTTTTCACCCCCTGGTTATCGGCGCCGCTGCCCGTTCTGTCCCCCTGACTATCGGTGCCGGCACCGATAGCCAGGGGGAGAGAAGCGGCACCGACAGCCAGGGGGAGAGAAGGGGCAGCGGCACCCATTGCGACGGCCTCTCTCCCCCTGCCTTTCCTGGGGGTGTATCGGCGTATAACACGCACACAGACTTTAGGCTAAAAATTTTAGCCTAAAAAGTGCGTGTTATGCGCCGATAAATACGGTAATTATTATTATATAAATCAAGCTAGATATTTGTCATTTCTACATTAAAATAATAATAATAATAATAATGATCTGCCATGGGGTACTTGGGCAAAAAAGCAATAAGTAAATATTAATAATAATAATAATAATAATTATTATTATTATTATTATTATTATTATTTTAATGTAGCAATGACAAATACCTACCATCCTACCATAGATTGATTTATATACTAATAATAATAATAATAATAATAATAATTATTATTATTATTAGAATGACAAATACCTTAAGTGATTGATTTATGTATGTAACAATAATAATAATAATAATAATATTATGCCATTATTTTTTATTTATTTATATATAACATTTATGTATTTATTAATTTATTTATTTGATTTTAAGTTAAATACTAAAAAATACCAATTTTTGGATGTGATTCTGCATCTTTGCCTATAACCTGATTCCACATATAATTTTAAATATAAAATTGTAAAAAAAACAACAGACTTCGGCTGTCTGTGCCTGCTGGGAGTTGTAGTTTTGCAACAGCTGGAGACGTCCTGGTTGGGAAACACCGCTTTAGTATGATATTTTTTAGGCTGGGTTCACACTATGTTTTTACAGTATGGGAACCATATGCGGCTGGGGGGAGCGAAATTAGGGCGCTCCCTCATCCCAGCTGGACCCTGCCTGTATCGAATTAATTTCAATGAGCCGACTGGAGTCAAACGGTGACTACGGTCGGCTAATTTTTGTGCCCCGTATCAGGTTTTGTGACCGGATCTAAAACCGTGGCATACCATGGTTTTAGGTCCGGTCAGAAAACCGGATGTGGGGAAAAAATTAGCCAAACGGAGTCACCAATGGACTCCGGTCGGTTCATTGAAAGGAATTAGATACGGGCAGGGTCCGGCTGGGATACGGGAGCACCCAGTTTACACTCCCCCCAACTGTATCCGGTTCCCATACTGGAAAATCGTAGTGGGAACCCAGCCTTAGAAACTTTCCCTTTAAATGAACGACCTTCAAACACAAGAACGACATGTAGTTATTTTTAGATGCTTCCATCTCTCAGGTATTTTCAGAGGGGGGAGGGGGGGGGGGGGTCACATATTTTTATCCGGGACCTTTTCTGATTCCTCTCAGCGTGATCTATAGCTGTGACAGAGTCGGCGTCAGTGACCCATGTTGTGACAGAAGGCGAGATGCAGCTACAGAGCTGACACATGGGAGCCGCGTCAGAACCTGTGATCTTCTGGAGAACAATGCTCCATGCTGGCCCACGTCAGCGCATGCTCGGCTGAGTGCACACTGCGCATTGTCAGCCTAATAATAGCAAGAAGAAAAAACTTCAGAAGTGTAAGAAATGTAATTAACTGAGACAGTAAAGACAACGGGGGATGTGAAAACTTCTGGCAGATCATTATCCTGCGATGTAGTCAGATGACGGCAAGATACTGTACACAGCAAGAAATACATTTGATCCTCCTGGCGTGCTTGCGTTGTATACAAACAAGTTGTATTCAATGCACAGGTTCCTCTGGGAATGTCTTTTTACTATTCTGAATTCCTTGGGGGTGGGAACAGAAAACTCTGTAGCCAATCGGATCACAGAAAGAGAAACACTATGAAAAAATACAGCAACAGCAGTCTGTGGGGAAGGGGAGATGACAGAATAACCTATAGGCAATCATATAATGGAAGAAAGATAGGATGACCGAAAAGATCAAAAGAACAGGAGGTGTTTTACATGGTGAATGTGGTAGAGGCTAGAGACACATAGGAAAACTTAGCTGAATCAGTCTGTGGGGAAGGGGGGCTGATAGAATAACCCATAGACATTCAAAGGAAGGGACAAAGATAGGATAACCTAAAAGATTACAAGAACAGGAGACATTTTACAAAGTGTATTTAGGAGAGGCTAGAGAGACATAGGACAACTTAGCAGCAGTCTGTGGGGAAGAGGAGCTGACAGAATAACCGATAGGCAATCAAATAATGGAAGAAAGATAGGATGACCTAAAAGATCAAAAGAACTGGAGCTGTTTTACAAAGTGTATGTGGTTGAGGCTAGAGAGACATAGGGAAACTTAACTGAAGCAGTCTGTGGGGAAGGGAGGAGGCTGACAGAATAACCCATAGGACAACATAGCAGCAGATGCAGCAGCAGCAGTCTGTGGGGAAGGGGGGCTGTTGAAAAACCCAGAGGCAATTAAATAATGATAAAGAGTATTTAGAAGGGGCTAGAGAGACACAGGACAACTTAGCAGCAGCAGTCTGTGGGGAAGGGGAGCTGACAGATGAACCCATAGGCAATCAAATAATGGAAGAAACATAGGATGACCCAAAAAATCACATGAACTGGTGATGTTTTACAAAGTGTATATGGTTGAGGCTAGAGAGATATAGGAAAACTTAGCTGAAGCAGTCTGTGGGGACGGGGGGGGGGGGGGGGGCTGATAGAATAAGCCATAGACAATCAAATGTTGGGACCATGATAGGATAACCTAAATGATTACAG
The DNA here is from genome assembly GCF_029499605.1 of Hyla sarda. Lineage (NCBI taxonomy): Eukaryota > Metazoa > Chordata > Amphibia > Anura > Hylidae > Hyla > Hyla sarda. The sequence goes on along the minus strand of NC_079191.1, from coordinate 440,107,110 downwards.
GAACAGGAGACATTTTACAAAGTGTATTTAGGAGTGGCTAGAGAGACATAGGACAATTTAGCAGCAGGTGCAGCAGTAATCTGTGGGGAAGGGGAGCTGTTGAATAACCCAGAGTTAGTTAAACAATGATAAAGAGATAGGATAACCTAAAAGATCACAAGAGCACGAAATGCATTATAAAGTGTTCATGTGAGGTGCAAGAGAGACATAGGACAACTTAGCAGCAACAATCTGTGTGGATGGGGGGTTGCTAGAGTAGCCCTGAGTCAATGAAATGATTAGAGAGAGATAGAATGACCTAAAAAAAAGATCACAAGAGCAAAGGATGTTATGTAAAGTGTATGTGGGAGAGACTAGAGACACATTGGACAACTTAGCAGTACTCTGTGGGGAAGGGGGCAGATACATTAACCCATAGACAATAAAATGATAAAGGAACGATACGATGACCTAAAAGATCATAATAGTAAGATATGTTTTATAAACTCTATGTGGGATAGGCTAGGAAGATATAGGACAACTTAGCTGCAGCAGTCTGTAAGGAAGGGGGTAAATACATTAACCTTTAGACAGTAAAATAATAAAGGAGTGATAAAAAGACCTAAAAGATCATAATAGTAAGATATGTTTCATAAACTCTATGTGGGATAGGCTAGGAAGATATAGGACAACTTAGCAGCAGCAGTCTGTAAGGAAGGGGGTAAATACATTAACCTGTAGACAGTAAAATAATAAGGGAGTGATAAAAAGACCTAAAAGATCATAATAGTAAGATATGTTTTATAAAATGTATGTGGGATAGGCTAGAAAGATATAGGACAACTTAGCAGCAGCAGTCTGTGGGGAAGGGGGTTGATATAATAATCAATATCTAATCAAATGATAGGAGCTAAAAAGGTTAAAAAAAAAAAATGATAGAAGCTAGACTGACCTAAAAGAACACAAGAGTAGGAGATGTTTTGATACAGTCTGGAGACCACTGGGCTAGAGACATAGACTAACAGCAGCAGCAGTCTGTGCAGAAGGGGGGGGGGGGGGCTAATAGAATTACAAAGAAGTTAATGAAATACTAGGAGAGAGATAGGATGAGCTAAAACATCAAAGAGCAGGGATGTGTTCTAAAGTGTATGTGGGAGGGGCTAGAGAGACATAGGACAGCTTGTAGCCAATCACAGCACCAGGAGATCATTATAAAGGGAATGCATATGAAAAGTTCTTCGCCATTCTCTCATCCTTTGTAAATGCATCTCTCTATAGTTTAAACTTCTGTGCTTGTTGTTAGTAAAATGGAATAGGTTTAAAGGGGCACTCCGGTGCCCCAGAACAAAATGTTCGGAACACTTGGAGCCCTTGTGATGTCATACCCTTGTGATGTAATGCCACGCCCCCTCCCATTGACATGAACGGAGAAGGTGTGACATGACGACACGGGAGGGGGGGTGGTGGTGGCCGTGACCTCACGACCACTGCCGCAGGAACCTGAGTGCTGCAGGAGATCGTGGGGGGGGGGGGGGAGCCAGCAGCGGGACCCCTGCGATCAGACTTCCTTTCTAGTGTTAGGCACGAATATTCACATTTAGAATTTTTATCGTGAATATTGCGAATATATTTGCTATAAATTCGAAATTGCGAATATTCGCTTTTTTTCCCGCATATGTGCACATGTGAATATTCGTATATTCCTTCTTTTCACTTGTGGGCCAATTAGAATGATGCAAATACACAACATCCCCAGCAACCAATAGTAAAGTTGCTCACCCCCTCACTGTTTTCTTCCTCGAATACGCGAATATGCAAATACAACGAATACGTGAAATTCGCGAATATAGGACGAATATTCGTCTATATATTCGCGAAATATCGCAAATTCGAATATTGGCAATGCCGCTTATCACTAATCCTTTCACCTATGCTTTGGATAGGGGATAAGATGTCTAGCAGTGGAGTAACCCTTTAAACCTTGCGACAACCCGCAAACATTCTCACAGCAGAGAGTTTGTTACAGTTGTATCCAGTCTAGTCGAATCCAATATTTCTCCCGTCTTGACACAATGTATCTGTCTGGAGTTCAAGCTGTTTATATTATGTAGACTGGATTTATGGTAACAAACCCTCAGTCAGGACAAGATTTAATACTCCGAATGTTAATAATTAATGTTCCATTCACCGCCCAGGGAAAGAGCTCGGAAAAGGGTGAGGAACAGCAATAGAAAGGCGAAGAGAAGTGTCCAGCGATCTGCGCCAAAATCATCACAAGGAGCACAATCTATTAGACGTGGTGCGTTTATTGGGACCTAAAAGTTACACCAAAATCTAAACACCATTTTCTGTCCTTACAGCAGGGAAACTTGTATCATACTTAAAGGGGTACTCCCGTAGAAAACTTTTTTCTTTAAAGGGGTACTCCGGTGAAAACCTTTTTTCTTTTAAATCAACTGGCGGCAGAAAGTTAAACATATTTGTAAATTACTTCTATTAAAAAATCTTAATCCTTCCAGTACTTATTAGCTGCTGAATGCTACAGAATGCTACATTCCTTTCTTTTTGGAACACTGATGACATCACGAACACAGTGCTCTCTGCTGACATCTCTGTCCATTTTAGCAACCATGCATAGATATATTCTAAGGGCAGCATGGTGGCTCAGTGGTAGGCACTGCTGCTTTGCAGTGCTGGGGACTTGGGTTCAAATCCCACTAAGGACAACAGTAAATAAAGTATTATTATTATTATTATTATAGTGTCAGCAGAGAGCACTGTGCTCGTGATGTCATCAGAGAGCCTTCCAAAAAGAAAAGAATTTCCTCTGTAGTATTCAGCAGCTAATAAGTACAGGAAGGATTAAGATTTTTTAATAGAAGTAATTTACAAATATGTTTAACTTTCTGCCACCAGTTGATTTAAAAGAAAAAAAAGTTTTCACCTGAGTACCCCTTTAAATCAACTGGTGCCAGAAAGTTAAACAGATTTGTAAATTACTTCTATTAAAAAAATCTTAATCCTTCCAGTACTTTTTAGGGGCTGTATAGTATAGAGGAAATGCTTTACTTTTTAGATTTTTTTCTGATGTCATGACCACAGTGCTCTCTGCTGACCCTCTGCTGTCCATTTTAGGAACTGTCCAGAGCAGGAGAAAATCCCCATAGCAAACATATGCTGCTCTGGACAGTTCCTAAATTGGACAGAGGTGTCAGCAGAGAGCACTGTGGTCATGACATCAGAAAAATCTAAAAAGTAAAGCATTTCCTCTGTAGTATACAGCCCATAAAAAAGAACTGGAAGGATTAAGATTGTTTAATAGAAGTCATTTACAAATCTTTTTAACTTTCTGGCATCAGTTGATTTAAATAAAAAAAAGTTTTCCACGGGAGTACCCCTTTAAAGACCACGCCCACTCCAAGGAAACCACATCCCTTTTTTGAAGGGGAGAATATCCCCTAATACAGTGGTCTCCAACCTGCGGACCTCCAAATGTTGCAAAACTACAACACCCAGCATGCCCGGACAGCCAAACAACTGTCTGCCTCCTCCAGTGGATCCACACTGATCATGAAAGGTAAATCAAGGCTTCCCTTTTGCAAAACTCCAACTCCCAGTATGCCCGGACAGCCGTTGGCTGTCCGGGCTTGCTGGGAGTTGTAGTTTTGCAACATCTGGAGGTCCGCAGGTTGGAGACCACTGCCCTAAGAGATCATGAATAAACCCAGAAAAAAAAAAATATTTAATTTATTTATTTATTAATTTATTTATTTGTTTGTTTATTTATTTCTGTTACAGCTATTTTACTACAATTCTTTAGAAGAAAAAAAAAACATCAATTATATCATCAAATATCAGGAGAGTTAGTGTTGGGGGCGCTGTTTCACTAAAACTTATAGAAAATACTGCTCACAGCTGTGGTGAAATGTGGTACTGCAAGTGACATTCTTTCTGTAACAACAGTATAGAATCCATTGTGATGTGCAGAAGATTCCCTCAGTATGTAATAGATGCATTGCAGGGTTTTATTTTATTATTTATATTATTATATTGTATTGTTTTGTATTCTGTTGTACTCATAGTTGTACCTCAATATCTCTTACATTAAAATAGTGATCTGTGAAGTGAGTGATGCCAACCTGCTGCCCGAGGTGAATGGCGCCATAGTAGGCGGATGATGTGAAGCCTTAATCCTGCCCCAGATTATCCTCCAGTCTGTATGGGATCAGTCCTATGGGAAATGTCCGCTCATGTTAGATGATTGTGTAATAGGAATATAAGGCAATGTTGTGTATCTGGGATGTGGCCCTGATGGGTGGACGGACAGATGGACGGATTAGCTGTAAACAGATGGAAGGACTTACAGTACAGGGACAATGCCATCCGATCAGGGCCTCCTCTGAGGACACCATTCATTGTCACCCTCAGCCTTCAGATGATATCACTGGGGGGGATATGTATGACTGGACATGTGACCAGTGACTGGAAGGTTCTCCAGAGGGGGCGCCACTCCTGAGGTTTACTAAGAGAAGTCTCCCCCTCTAAAGGTATGTTCACACTAGGAATCTCCCATCAGGAATATCACTAGGAGGGTCCCCTCTGGCAGCCCGCGCCGTCACCAGTGAGGTTGTAGTTTAATTCCAGCATAAATTGCCAACGTTTCGGCTGCCAAGGCTTGAAAAAGGCAAAAACTGTGCAGCCGAAACATTGCCAGTTTATGATGGAATAAAACTACAACCTTTACTTCTTCTAACATCATTTGTGAGTGGAACAGGGATTTTTCTTCTTTTTCATCTATCTATCTATCTATCTCATATCTATCTATCTATCTATCTCATATCTATCTCACATCTATCTATCTATCTCATATCTATCTATCTCATATCTATCAATCTATCTATCTATCTCATATCTATCAATCTATCTATCTATCTCATATCTATCTGTCTATTTATCTCATATCTGTCTCATATCTATCTATCTCATATCTATCTATCTATCTATCTATCTATCTATCTATCTATCTAGCAACAGAAGAATACAGCAGCACACTGCCAGCACAAGGATATAGGTGCAACATGAATATGCAGATAAAACATGGAGAGCTATACAGCTATGGTGTAATAGATGCAAATGTGAAACTATGAAATAGTGAGGCACTTAGCTCGCAAATTTGTCTCCGCCGGCGGTCAAATAGCTTGGACCGTCCCACCGCGATAAGGTAGCCTCCAGAATAGCTTGGACCGTCCTACCTTATCGCGGTGGGACGGTCCAAGCTATTTGACCGCCGGCGGAGACAAATTTGCGAGCTAAGTGCCTCACTATTTCATAGTTTCACATTTGCATCTATTACCCCATAGCTGTATAGCTCTCCATGTTTTATCTGCATATTCATGTTGCACCTATATCCTTGTGCTGGCAGTGTGCTGCTGTATTCTTCTGTTGCTGTATATCTAGCCTAGTAGCGTGCACCTGTAGGCCAGGTCCATATAATAGTTTGGTATCAACTAAAGTGCTGGCTGACTTATTCTTTGTCTGTATCTATCTATCTATCTATCTATCTATCTATCTCATATCTATCTATCTATCTATCTCATATCTATCTATCTATCTATCTATCTCATATCTATCTATCTATCTATCTATCTATCTCATATCTATTTCATATCTATCTATCTATCTATCTATCTATCTATCGCATATCTATCTATCTATCTATCTATCTCATATCTATCTATCTATCTCATATCTATCTATCTCATATCTATCTATCTATCTCATATCTATCTATCTATCTATCTCATATCTATCTATCTCATATCTATCTATCTATCTCATATCTATCTATCTCATATCTATCTATCTATCTCATATCTATCTATCTATCTATCTCATATCTATCTATCTCATATCTATCTATCTATCTCATATCTATCTATCTCATATCTATCTATCTTATATCTATCTATCTCATATCTACTCCCGGGCAGCAGTCTCGCTGTCTTGGAGTTATACTTGACTCTGATCTTTCTTTCACTCCCCATATTCAGTCTCTTTCACGTTCTTGTCACCTGCATCTCAAAAACATTTTCAGAATCCGCCCGTTTCTCACTACTGAAACTGCTAAAACTCTCATTATTGCTTTGATTCATTCCCGCCTCGACTACTGTAACTCTTTACTAATAGGCCTTCCTTTCTCCAAACTCTCTCCTCTCCAGTCCATCCTTAATGCCGCAGCCAGACCCGTCTTCCTCTCCAGCCGCTACACCGACGCCTCCTCCCTGTGCCAGTCACTACACTGGTTACCAATTCAGTCCAGAATACAGTACATAATCCTCAGTCTCACACACAAAGCTCTCCACAATGCTGCACCTCCCTACATCTCCTCTCTCATCCCTGTCTACCATCCTACATGTTCTCTCCGATCTGCTAATGATCTCACACTAACATCTTCTATAATCCGAACTTCTCACTCCCGTCTCCAAGACTTCACTCGTGCTGCACCGGTTCTCTGGAATGCTATCCCTCAATCCCTCAGACTCAACAGCAACATCCATAGTTTCAAACGTGGCCTAAAAACACATCTCTTCAGACAGGCCTATAACAGTCTCTAATTGGCCTCAACATATCCCCAACATATCCCCAACATATCCCCAACATATCCCCAACATATCCCCAACATATCCTCAACATATCCCCAACATATCCCCAACATATCCTCAACATATCCCCAACATATCCCCAACATATCCCCAACATATCCCCAACATATCCCCAACATATCCCCAACATATCTCCAACATATCTCCAACATATCCCCAACATATCCCCAACATATCCCCAACATATCCCCAACATATCCCCAACATATCCCCAACATATCCCCAACATATCCCCAACATATCCCCAACATATCTCCAACTTATCCCCAACACATCCCCAACACATCCCCAACATATCCCCAACATATCCCCCAACATGTCCCCAACATATCCCCAACATATCCCCAACCCTCTTGTTTGAATAGTTATTGTGTAATATTATGTCTGATACTTGTCTTTGTTTGTACCTCATAATTGTAAGCGCTGCGGAATCTGTAGGCGCTATATATATAAATAAAATAAAAATATCTATCTATCTCATATCTATCTATCTATCTATCTATCTATCTATCTATCTATCTCATATCTATCTATCTATCTATCTATCTATCTCATATCTATCTATCTCATATCTATCTATCTATCTATCTATCTATCTCATATCTATCTATCTCATATCTATCTATCTCCTATCTATCTATCTATCTCATATCTATCTATTTATCTATCTATCTATCTATCTCATATCTATCTCATATCTATCTATCTATCTATCTATCTATCTATCTCATATCTATCTATCTCATATCTACCTCATATCTATCTCATATCTATCTATCTCCTATCTATCTATCTATCTATCTATCTATCTATCTATCTATCTATCTATCTCATATCTATCTATCTATCTATCTCATATCTATCTATCTCATATCTATCTATTTATCTATCTATCTATCTCATATCTATCTCATATCTCCCCCCCCCCCCCCCCCCTCTTTTTTTTTGTGAGGATCTTATAGGTGTAGAGGGGGCTCTGTGCCCATACTGCCACCCTTGGCTTTTCAGTCCCCCTTCCATTACAGACACCTCCTCGTCTTGATCCCTGGTGCGTTCAGATATTGTACAGATAATGTATCTTTATATATCCCACTGTAATATCTCTCTATATAAGGAATTAACCCATTCCCTGCCTTTTCCTGATGACTTTGTTTTTTCCCCCTGCAATCTCACACAGGTCACTAGGGGGCGTCAGGGAGAACAATCTGTACAAGTAAACATTAAAATGAAATGTGTCAGTGTGTGATTGCCAGGCTGCTATCTCTCTAAATAACCTGCTACACAAATCCAGGCTTATTCCAGCAAGAGCTAAAGTATAGCGGAAGAATGACAGCGAGACCCAGACTGCACAGCAAGACAGGGAAAAACGCTGCTCCATGGGGGGGTCTCCAAACCCCCAAGAGGATAGGTGGGGTAATCTGACATGGAACTACAAGTCCCAGCATGTCCTGTTCTATGCTTGGGTTGTGTTTTCCAACCGCTGTGCCTCCAGCTGTTGCAAAACTACAACTCCCAGCATGCCCGGACAGCCGAAGGCTGTCCGGGCATGCTGGGAGTTGTAGTTTTGCACAGCACCCTGGCTGGGAAACACTGCTCTAGACAACCACATACAATACTTGTGACCTATTGAGAATACTGCAACCCATTGCACAGTGTTTCCCAAAAAATGTGCCTCCAGCTGTTGCAAAACTACGACTCCCAGCATGCCCAGACAACCTATGGCTGTCCGGGCATGCTGGGAGTTGTAGTTTTGCACAGCACCCTGGCTGGGAAACACTGCTCTAGACAACCACATAGAATACTTGTGACCTATTGAGAATACTGCAACCCATTGCACAGTGTTTCCCAAAAAATGTGCCTCCAGCTGTTGCAAAACTACGACTCCCAGCATGCCCAGACAACCTATGGCTGTCTGGGCATGCTGGGAGTTGTAGTTTTGCACAGCACCCTGGCTGGGAAACACTGCTCTAGACAACCACATAGAATACTTGTGACCTATTGAGAATACTGCAACCCATTGCACAGTGTTTCCCAAAAAATGTGCCTCCAGCTGTTGCAAAACTACGACTCCCAGCATGCCCAGACAACCTATGGCTGTCTGGGCATGCTGGGAGTTGTAGTTTTGCACAGCACCCTGGCTGGGAAACACTGCTCTAGACAACCACATAGAATACTTGTGACCTATTGAGAATACTGCAACCCATTGCACAGTGTTTCCCAAAAAATGTGCCTCCAGCTGTTGCAAAACTACGACTCCCAGCATGCCCAGACAACCTATGGCTGTCTGGGCATGCTGGGAGTTGTAGTTTTGCACAGTACCCTGGCTGGGAAACACTGCTCTAGACAACCACATAGAATACTTGTGACCTATTGAGAATACTGCAACCCATTGCACAGTGTTTCCCAAAAAATGTGCCTCCAGCTGTTGCAAAACTACGACTCCGAGCATGCCCAGACAACCTATGGCTGTCTGGGCATGCTGGGAGTTGTAGTTTTGCACAGCACCCTGGCTGGGAAACACTGCTCTAGACAACCACATAGAATACTTGTGACCTATTGAGAATACTGCAACCCATTGCACAGTGTTTCCCAAAAAATGTGCCTCCAGCTGTTGCAAAACTACGACTCCCAGCATGCCCAGACAACCTATGGCTGTCTGGGCATGCTGGGAGTTGTAGTTTTGCACAGCACCCTGGCTGGGAAACACTTTTCTAGACAACCACATACAATACTTGTGACCTATTGAGAATACGTGTCACCTATGCTGGGAGTTGTAGTTTTGCAACCTCTGGAGGGCCACATTTCGGAGACCACTGCTTTATATGAATGCATTGATTTACATTGTATTGCTGCTGTCACTATGTCCTATGTATCCACTGAAACGTATGCAGCCACTGCAACTCTTGCACGGTGTTGCTCAATAAATGTGCCTCCAGCTGTTGCACCACACTCTGGCTGGGAAACGCTGCTCTATTACAACCACACTTGTGATAATGCCACCTATTGTAACATGCTGGGAGTTGTAGTTTTGCAACATCTGGAGGGTCGCAGTTTGCAGACCTCTGCTTTATATGAATGCATTGATTTACATTGTATTGCTGCAGTTACTATGGCTCCATTGGAACGTATGCGGCCACTGCAACCCCTTGCACGGTGTTTCCCAATAAATGTGCCTCCAGCTGTTGCTAAACTACAACTCCTAGCATGCCCAGACTTACTATGGCTGTCCGGTCATGCTGGGAGTTGTAGTTTTGCACAGCTCCCTGGTTGGGAAACACTGCTCTATACAACCACACTTGTGATAATGCCACCTATTGTAACATGCTGGGAGTTGTAGTTTTGCAACATCTGGAGGGCTGCAGTTTGGAGACCCCTGCTGTATATGAATGCATTGATTTACATTGTATTGCTGCTGTTACTATGTCTCCATTGTAACATATGCAACCACTGCAACCCCTTGCACAGTGTTTCCGAATAAGTGTGCCTCCAGCTGTTGGAAAACTACAACTTCCAGCATGTTGGGAGCTGTAGTTTTGCAGCAGCTGGAGGCACACAGGTTGGGAAACACTGCGCTAGCAGGTAACAGGACATGCTGGGACCTGTAGCCCCCCTGTCAGATTACCTACCTATGTTCAACAATTTAAGGGACCAGGCTTTTCGGGCATGCTGGGAGTTGTAGTTTTGCAACATCTGGAGGGTCGCCGTTTGGAAACCACTGCTTTAAATGAATGCATTGATTTACATGGCATTGCTGTTGTCACTATGTCTACATTGTAATGTATGCAGCCACTGCAACACCTTGCACAGTGTTTCCAAACCAGAGTGCCTCCAGCTGTTGCAAAACAACAACTCCCAGCATACCCAGACAGGCTGTCAGGGCATGCTGGGAGTTGTAGTTTTGCAACATCAGTTGAGCCAACAGTTAGGTAAAATTACATTAGAGCATTGTTTTCGCAACCAGTGTGCCTCCAGCTGTTGCAAAACTACAACTCCCAGCATGCCCCGACAGTCAAAGACTGTCTGGGTACGCTGGGAGTTGTTTTTTTTCAACAGCTGGAGGCCCACTGGTTGGGAAACACTGTGCAAGGGGTTGCAGTGGCTGCATACATTACAATGGAGACATAGTGACAGCAGCAATACCATGTAAATCAACGCATTCATTTAAAGCAGTGGTCTCCAAACTGCGACCCTCCAGATGTTGCAAAACTACAGCTCCCAGTATGATGCAATAGGTTTTTATTATCTCAAGTATTCTATGAGGTTGCCTGGAGCAGTGTTTCCTAACCAGTGTGCCTCCAGCTGTTGCAAATCTACAACTCCCAGCATGCCCGGATGTGTAGCTAAACCTACAGTATGATGTGTGATCCTGTCTACTAAGTTGTGTATCTAAGCCTGTCATGCGTATGTGATATGTGATATTGTCTACTGGGGTATTTTCCAACCATGGTGCCTCCAGCTGTTGCAAAACTACGACTCCCAGCATGCTGGGAGTTGTAGTTTTACAACAGCTGGAGGCACATTGGATGGGAAACACTGTACAAGGGGGTTGCATTGGCTGCATACGTTACAATGGAGATATAGTGTTAGCAGCAATGACAATGTAAATCAATGCATTCATATAAAGCAGCGGTCCCCAAACTGTGACCCTCCAGATGTTGCAAAACTACAACTCCCAGCACAAAGTGTGGTCGTCTAGAGGAAGGTTTCCCACCCAGGGTACCATTGCAAAACTACAACTCCCAGCATGCCCGGACAGCCTTTGGCTGTCCGGGCATGCTGGGAGTTGTAGTTTTGCAACAGCTGGAGGCCCACTGGTTGGGTTACACTGATGTAAAGGAATAAGTATACTGACTAGCATAGGTATATAGTGTAGTCCAAGTCCCCTCCATTACATAAGAGTCTATGACAACTCTGTTCTGCATTCAGTATTCTGCTGCACATTTTCTGAATAGGTCCCTTATATGAAGCTTCAGTCACAGATAAAGAATTGGGGGGGGGGGGGGTCTTATACAGAGTCCTCCGCTATAATATTATCCTGTTATATCATCACGGTTATCCATGTTGTATCCGAATGTAAAAACACCAGCACCGGCCGCATCTCTAACATTGGAAACTGCTCCTAGAGATCATTGAGTCCCAATAAAAAAGCATTAACTCCCGGTATATACAAGCACCAGTCATGGCAGAGCCAACGTGCCCAAATAATACCAGCGATGGGCGACATCAATGCCAGAGCGTGTGTGCGGTGCATACATATAAGCAGTGCGAGCGAGAGGGGGGTCACCGACACCAACATGATAAGGTGCTGGGGAGTAAAGGGTTAACGCAATGGTGTAAATATATAAGTAGATAATAAATAAATACATATAATCAAATAATAAATAAAGTCAATAATATAGACTGATAAATAGGAGATAGATAGATAGATAGATATGAGATAGATAGATAGATAGATATGAGATAGATAGATATGAGATAGATAGATAGATAGATAGATAGATATGAGATAGATAGATATGAGAAAGATAGATAGATATGAGATAGATAGATAGATAGATATGAGATAGATAGTTATGAGATAGATAGATAGATAGATATGAGATAGATAGACAGATAGATAGATGATAGATATGAGATAGATAGATATGAGATAGATAGATAGATAGATAGATATGAGATAGATAGATAGATAGATAGATATGAGATAGATAGATATGAGATAGATAGATAGATAGATAGATAGATATGAGATAGATAGATATGAGATAGATAGATATGAGATAGATAGATAGATAGATAGATAGATAGATATGAGATAGATAGATAGATAGATAGATAGATAGATAGGTAGATAGATATGAGACAGATAGGTAGATAGATATGAGATAGATATTGTATATAGAGAGGTAGGTGTCTGTGATCTGTCCAGAACGCTCTGTATTGAGTCACTGCCCCCCCCCCATATAGAAATTCAGCATAGTGAACCCCTGTACATGATGTACGTGACCATCGCCCCCCCCCAGCTCAGCAGTCAGATGAGGACTGATCAGTTCCTGTCGCCCCCCCCCCCTCAAAAATTATTTATAAAAACTACCCAGAGACCCTGCAAGCTTCACCGTCTGAACGCCATGTCCTGTTTGTATGTATCCCAGGAGAGTTTACCCTTTCTTTCTTTTTTACCCTCATTTTCCCAAAACACGATGAACCTCTTATAGATTGATACAATGTATCTACATTTAACCCTTCCAGGGCTCGGCACCTCCTGCACTGGACAATCACCGGTCACAAGTCGTAACTACCTATGATGGGGGGGGGGGGGGGGGGGGGACCTGGACTAGATCAATTCCCGATACAATAAAAAAAATACAAAAAAAAAAATATCAAAAACACAAAATCTCATCTAATGCTCATTCTTTAATAACCATAAACCCGGAATTCTCAAAAACATATCCCAAAAGAAGAGCAGAGGTGATACACGGTATATAAGAGGGTGCGAGCACTGTGTGTCCTGTAATGTGCTATAGTAATATTATATAACACAGTAATAACATACGACATTATAATCGGTTTTCATCACCATAGAACACACATTAGAGGCTCATGTCGATCTTAAAGCGTCTCTATGTGGTGACACCTCCGGCAGATCTTACCCCCCCCCCCCCCATATATTTACAGCTCAGTTTTGGGTATCTGCCAGCCCCCTTCCTCCCTCCGCAAGTAACATACACAATAAACCCATCTACAGCCATGAGAGGGTTAATCACCATCTTCACCTTTCTCATTGAGCGAACCCAATTGCACCTCGTTTCCCCCCCTGCCCCCCCACCACCCCCCCAAACAAAACTGCAGCCCCTGCCCTTATGGCAGTGTTTCCAAACCAGCGTGCCTCCAGCTGTTGCAAAACTACAACTCCCAGCATGCCCAGACAGCCAAAGCTCATGTTGATCTTAAAGCATCTGTGTCTGACACCTCCAGCAGATCTTTAACCCCCCCCCCTATATATTTACAGCTCAGTTTTGGGTATCTGCCAGCCCCCTTCCTCCCTCCGCAAGTAACATACACAATAAACCCATCTACAGCCCTGAGAGGGTTAATCACCATCTTCACCTTTCTCATTGAGCGAACCCTATGGCTCCTCGTAAAAACTGCAGCCCCTGCCCTTATTATGGCAGTGTTTCCCAACCAGTGTGCCTCCAGCTGTTGCAAAACTGCAACTCCCAGCATGCCCGGACAGCCGAAGGCTGTCCGGGCATGCTGGGAGTTGTAGTTTTGCATTAGCTGGAGGCACACTGGTTGGGAAACACTGCCTTATGACAACGCATAGACACCATTATCCTCCAGGTAAACCAAGAGATCGGGTCACATTGAACCCCCCTCCTCCCTCCCACAACAATCTCCATGTACAAAGCCCAAAATGTCCATTCAAACTTCTTCAATTGCTTTTACTCGAAGTAGAGAGGCTAGGAAGAGGCTCTTACCTGCGAGAAGGGACATGTATCCTCGTATAGAGACAATCCAGGCTTATTTACATGCCATGCAGCCGAAATACAATCCGAAAGAGAAGGAATAAAAAAATAAATAAAAAAAAAAGCAATAAAAATATTCACCAAGAAATTGCCAAACCAGCAGCAAATCCCGACCAAGAGCGAGGACCAGGAGCGAATCCTTAGGACTCCAGACTGCAGTGCACACAGCACATTCCCTTCCCTCCTTGATGCTTTATATCTTTTTTTTTTTTTTTAGCTTGAGACACAACCAGAATAAAAAAGGCAACGACAACAACAAAAAAAAACAAAAAAAAAAACAAAGCTCCTTAGGTATAGGTGGGTGTTGAAGATGCCACCTTCATGGCGGGGCACCGGTTGGGGGTCTTCTGCCAAGTCACCTCTGGATAGAGCAGAGATAGATGCAAAGACGCGGCGCCAAAGAGGATGCTGGAGAAGAAGCAGGCGATGCTGTCTGATCCCCTCTGAGTGCTGTAGATGGCAGAGCCTTCCACGGGAAAGAAGGATCCCGGCAGCCTGGGAGGGATTTCTCTCTCTCGCTCTCTCTCTCTTTCTCTCTCTCTCTCTTGTGATAATTCAGGGATTGCAAATTTCCCGGCGCCCAGGTGCACGCAGCTTCTTTAACCTAAAAAAAAATATATAAAAATATATATATATATATATGAACCATCCTCCCCCCACACCAAAAAAAAAATAAATAATAATAATAATTTAAGAAGGCAAAAAAAAAGAAGAATTCAAGAGCAAGACGAAGGTCCGAGCGTGGTGCCGGAGCAGATCGGCTGAGTAATTCCGTTGCGCTGCACCGTCCTGATAATCCTCGGCATAATAATAGAAACTTAAGCCTGTGTAGACACTGGCCGACACGCCAAATCCTCAGATCAACACTCAACGCTTGTCACAGGACGGGCATGTCACTTGGCTTGGGGGATTTTTCGGGAGAGAAGAGGAGGAGAATAAGGTGTACCGGACCCCCACCCTCCCCCTGTATGAGATTTTTGTGTATCGATTCCACCCCCCCCCCTGTATCGTTGCGAGAGGGGGGGAGGGAGGTGAATGGATAAAGAGCGCAACATTGATGCCAGCTTAAATGGGCATTGTTAGATTTAAAAAATAATAATAATTATATGTTGTACATAAACAATAGCCTTATAATATACCTCTAATATACTTAAAGGGGTACTCCGGTGGAAAACTCTTTTCTTTTTTTTTTTTTAGGTCTTTATAAGTCAACTGGTTCCAGAAAGTTAAACAGATTTGTAAATGACTTCTATTAAAAAAATCTTTACCCTTCCAGTACTTATTAGCAGCTGTATGCTACCGAGGAAATTCTGTCCTTTTTGAATTTCTTTTTTTTCATCTTGTCCACAGTGCTCTCTGCTGACACCTCTGTCGTCGTCAGGAACTGTCCAGAGCAGCACAGCTATATGGCAGTTATTCTTTAAAGTATAGATCAGGAGAGACCTTAGGACTTTTTTGAATTTCTTTTTTTGTCTTGTCCACAGTGCTCTCTACTGACACCTGATGTCCGTATCAGGAACATGTCCAGAGCAGGAGAAAATCCCCATAGCAAAGCTATGCGGTTTGCTATGGGGATTTTCTCCTGCTCTGGACAGTTCCTGATATGGACATCAGGTGTCAGCAGAGAGCACTGTGGACAAGACAAAAAAGAAATTCAAAAAGAACAGAATTTCCTTTGTGGCATACAGCTGCTAAAAAGTACAGGAAGGGTAAAAATGTTTTAATAGAAATAATTTACAAATCTGTTTCACTTTCTGGCACTAGTTGATTTAAAAAAATAAATAAATATATATATATACCCGTTTAATGAGAGGATGTTGTGTTTCCATTGTATGGAAATTGTGGATTATAAAAAAAAAAGAGCATTAGGGGTCCTCATAACATCCAGAACATAATCCTGTCCGGCTGCAGCACAGGCTGGGATAAAGTCCAGGAACTGAGGGTGGGACTAGCAATCCACTGTGCTCACTCCTGTCCTATCAGCCTGAAGCATACAAACAGCAAGGAAGGGGTTACAGAGCAGCACAGCACAGCAGATTCAGGGAGGAAGATGAGTCATGCAGAATGAAGACACGCCCCCTACAGAGTACAGGATGAAAAACCAAGTGAGCAACAGAAAGAAGGTATTTGTGAGAGAAATGAAGGTGCTAGACACAAGACAATTATATGTACATGATCTTAATTAGGTACCGAGTAACATATGAAATTAAAAGTTTTTTGCGGGATATGGCAGGTACTCTTTAAAGTATAGATCAGGAGAGACCTTAGGACAGTGGTCTACAAACGGTGGACCTCCAGCTGTTGCAAAATTACAACTCCCAGTATGTCGGGACAGCCAAAGCCTGAAGAGGTGGATTTTAGAGCTATGACCAGTGTCTCCCAATCAATATGCCAACTTGTAGTTTTGCAACATCTGGAGGTCCATCTTTTGGAGACCACTGCCCTGGGAACTGAAGAAAGGTCATGAGATGTTCTCTGGAATGAACTTTTATAATTTCCTTTAACAATTTTCCATAAGGGGACAGATTCCTGGCTTGTCAGCCAGCTTTCCAAAGCCCTGACTGGACAATTTTGTTACATTACTGTTTTACTTGTGCCCTCCTTTTACTCCATCTCTCCTACTATTCTGGTGTTGGGTTTAAGGGTTCAATCATAAGGGGCACAGAGGTAGAGGTCGCACCCAGGCAATGAGGACCCAGAGGGTCCCCGCAGTAGACACAGTGGTATTTCTATGTTTCCACTGACGAAGAGATATTCATGTCTCAAAACACGTTTGTTATTAAATAATGAAAGTCTATGCTGTTGACCTACACAAGATCATCTGATTTAGCTCCAGTGGTTTGCACAGTGAAGACTGGGTGTTTTTGTACTCCCTAATCCTCATCCCAATAGATTTGCCATGTTTGCACTGATGAAGAGATATTCATGTCTCGAAACACGTTTGTTATTAAATAATTAAAGTCTATGCTGTTGACCTACATGAGATCAGCTGATTTGACTCCAAGGGTTTGTATAGTGAAGATTCAGTGTTTTTCTCCTTCCTAATCCTCATCCCAATGATATTGCCACGTTTCCACTGATGAAGACATATTCATGTCTCAAAATGCGCTTGGCATTGGCTAATGCTGTTAACCTACAAAGAATAGCTGATTTAACTCCAGTGGTTTGCACAGTGAAGACCGGGTGTTTTCTCTTTCCTAATCTTCATCCCAATGGATTTACCATGTTTCCACTGACAAAAAGATATTCATGTCTCAAAATGCGTTTGTTATTAAATACTAAAAGTCTATGCTGTTGACCTTCACAAGATCAGCTGATCTAACTCCTGTGGTTTGCACCATAAAACACAGTGTTTTATTCTTTCCTAATCCACATCCCAATGACATTGCATTGTTGGCACTGACAAAGAGATATCCATGTCTCGAAATGCATTTGTTATTGGCTCATTAAAGGGGTACTCCGGTGGTCATCGTCAGTGGCGTTGCTAAGGTTGGTGTCACCCGGTGCGATATAAAATGGTGTCACCCCATACCTACCCCCCAGTAAGTTTTTAGCCTGTTGTGACAGGCGCCACTCATGTAGAGCAGTGTGAAAAATTCCAGTATAATAATCAAATATACCAATTGCCAAAGAATGGGAAAGCGCTAAAAAAGGTTTCACCAATTAAAACTACAGCTCCCAGTATGACCTAGCAGTGGTGAGGTTATGCTGGGAGCAGGCCCGATGCTGTCATAAGGCAAACCATGCGTCCGCTTGAGGGCGCATGGACTCGCAGCTGATGGGGGCGGAAAAATGAAGACTTTTTTTATACTAAGACCCCCACCGGTGCGCCCCGCCGCCGCACAGCAGAGGTCACTGCCACCACTCCACCCTCTCTGGTTTTATTGCTGTGGCCCAACGAGATTCCCGAAATGGAGCTTCGCTTGTGTAGGCAGAAATCCTTGCACCGGCCCTGGCTGGGAGTTGTAGTTTCACTCATCACAACTGCAGAACTTACAAGTGACTACAGCTCTGATGGGACATAATGAGGAAAATACACAATAATATCAGTGACTACAGGTGACTTCTCTATAGTCTTTCCTTATGCACCCTCATCATACATAAAGAGGATCATCCTCCTGCCAGTGGCACCCCCATCATCCAGGATGGTGGGGGTGCTACTGGCAGAAGGATGATCCTCCCAATGGATTATGAGGGTGCTACGGCCAGGATAATGGGGGTCATAGGCGTGCGCACGGGGTGTGCCGGGTGTGCCCAGGCACACCCTAATCAAGCTCAGGGGGGCATCCGAAGCCACCACTGAGCAGCCCGCAGAGGACCCCCCCCTCGCATTCGGGACATCCCTGTGTCCCGAAAGATCTTTTCGGGACACAAGGATGTCCCGGTTACCTTTCTACAGCGGCCCCCGCGTTAACTTTAAAAACACAGGGGCCGCCGGGAAGTAGCGCACGCAGGGACGTCATTGACGTCCCGTGCGTGCGCCCATAGTAACGGAGGAGCGGAGATTCAAGGAAGAGGATGCGCGCGCCGGCCGGAATGGTAAGTGACCAACACGATCTGGCAGCATGTCTTCTTCAGTGTTCCGACTACCGGTCCTCCGGTCCCGGGACCTACTGCTATGGACTATAGGCCATAGCAGTAGATCGTGACCCCGGACCGGAGGACCGGTGGTCGGAACACTGAAGTGGGGCAGTACACAGACATACAGCCTCCAGCCATACACTGTATATGGCTGGAGGCTGTGTGTCTGTGGGGAATATACTGCACCTAATGTGGGGAACTATACTGCACGCTATACTGCACCTAATGTGGGGGACTATACTGCACCTAATGTGGGGGACTATACTGCACCTAATGTGGGGGACTATACTGCACCTAATGTGAGGAACTATACTGCACCTAATGTGGGGAACTATACTGCACCTAATGTGGGGGACTATACTGCACCTAATGTGGGGGACTATACTGCACACCTAATGTGGGGGAACTATACTGCACCTAATGTGGGGAACTATACTGCACCTAATGTGGGGAACTATACTGCACCTAATGTGGGGAACTATACTGCACCTAATGTGGGGAACTATACTGCACCTAATGTGGGGGAACTATACTGCACCTAATGTGGGGGAACTATACTGCACCTAATGTGGGGGACTATACTGCACCTAATGTGGGGGAGCTATACTGCACCTAATGTGGGGGAGCTATACTGCACCTAATGTGGGGGAGCTATACTGCACCTAATGTGGGGGACTATACTGCACCTAATGTGGGGGACTATACTGCACCTAATGTGGGGGACTATACTGCACCTAATGTGGGGAGCTATACTGCACCTAATGTGGGGAGCTATACTGCACCTAATGTGGGGAGCTATACTGCACCTAATGTGGGGGAACTATACTGCACCTAATGTGGGGGAACTATACTGCACCTAATGTGGGGGAACTATACTGCACCTAATGTGGGGAACTATACTGCACCTAATGTGGGGGGACTGTACTGCACCTAATGTGGGGGGACTGTACTGCACCTAATGTGGGGGGACTGTACTGCACCTAATGTGGGGGGACTGTAATGCACCTAATGTGGGGGGACTGTACTGCACCTAATGTGGGGGGACTGTACTGCACCTAATGTGGGGGGATTGTACTGCACCTAATGTGGGGGGACTGTACTGCACCTAATGTGGGGGGACTGTACTGCACCTAATGTGGGGGGACTGTACTGCACCTAATGTGGGGGGACTGTACTGCACCTAATGTGGGGGGACTGTACTGCACCTAATGTGGGGGGACTGTACTGCACCTAATGTGGGGGGACTGTACTGCACCTAATGTGGGGAACTGTACTGCACCTTATGTGGGGAACTGTACTAACTGTGTGTATGTGTGCGTATATATATATATATATATATATATATATATATATACACGCGCGGCGGGAGTTTGTGGGTGCACACCCTAATGCAATAGGCTGCGCACGCCTATGATGGGGGTGCTACATCTGCAGGAGCATCCTCCTGCCAGTAGCACCCCCATCATCCCGGAGGATGATCTGCTGATGGATGATGGGGGTGCAGCACCCCCATAATTCATCAGTAGCACCCTCATCATACATAAGGAGGATCATCCTCCTGCCAGAGGCACCCCCAATCATCCAGGAGGATGATCCTGCTGATGGATGATGGGGGTGCTACTCACAGGAGGATGATCCTGCTGATGGATGATGGGGGTACAGCACCCCCATCATTCATCAGTAGCACCCCCATCATACATAAGGAGGATCATCCTCCTGGCAATGGCACCCCGCAGAGCCTCTCAGCACCCCCTTTCTCCCTGTTAAATTAAAACATTAAATCAGTGTTTCCCAACCAGGGTGCTTCCAGCTGTTGCAAAACTACAACTCCCAGCATGCCCGGACAGTCAAAGGTTGTCTGGGCATGCTGGGAGTAATAGTTTTGCAACAGCTGGAGGCACCCTGGTTGGGAAACACTGCATTAAATACAGAAGAGAGGTCTCACCAGCTCACCAGTCTCTTGTCTTCACTTTCTCCTCTCCCCGGGCGGCTCGAGGTCCAGGAATGTCCGGGGTTTGGGGAGGAATTTATCCCCCATGAATCCTCAGAAGACGCGGAGCACATGAGGCAGGGACACGTCGGGGGAGGGAACAGATGTGCGCACGGCATTTCTGTTCCCAGAAAGCATTGCAGGCGGCTTCCTGGGGCTGGGGGATAGGATTGTGTCGGGGGCTGAAACTGGAGTGCGGCATCTTGCAGGTCATGGAAGAAGCCTCTTCTGTCTGGGGATGCTGCAAATACCGGCTGAGATGAGTGACGGTGTGCAGATGTGGGGGGGTGCTGCCGGCCGTGGTGTCACCCCTCCAGGCTGGTGTCACCCGGTGCGCTCCGCACCCCCCGCACCCGGGTCGCAACGCCACTGGTCATCGTGTTTTTCCGTTTTTGACTTACCCTATTTGTTTTGTTTCATTTCTATTCTTGTTGTTTAGCCTACTCTATTTCCGTTCTTTGTTGTCTTTTTATCCCCCACTTTGTTTTCCTATCGTTGCTTCTATTTCCTGTTTCTTGCTGTGCTGAAAACTACAAATCCCAGTATGCCACATGCCTTGCTGGTTTGGGGCGGCTCCTTTTTTTTTTTTTGTTTGTTTGTTCCGCCTTTTACCCATCCTACTATTTACCCCCTTATACACAGCACACTAATATAATCAGCCTTGGTTGGGATACACTGGCATACACACAAAAGGGACTACAACTCCCAGCATGTGTCATTCAGGAGTCCTCAGTATAACACCAGCATGCTGCCTCTGTAGTCTCCTGGGGGTTGTAGTTCACCAAACCTCTGTAGGGCATACACCAGTGTTTCCCAACCAGGGTGCCTCCAGGTGTTGCAAAACTACAACTCCCAGCATGCCCTGACAGACTTTGGGCGTGCTAGGAGTTGTAGTTTTGCAACAGCTGGAGGCACACTGGTTGGGAAACACTGGTGTTACATAATGTGTATGCTGAATAGGCTAGAACAGTGTTTCCCAACCAGTGTACCTCCAGCTGTTGCAAATCTACAACTCCCAGCATGCCCAAAGTCTGTCAGGGCATGCTGGGAGTTGTAGTTTTGCAACAGCTGGAGGCACGCTGGTTTGTAAACACTAGCATACACACACACAACAGGGACTACAACTCCCAGCATGTGTCATTCAGGAGTCCCCCCTCCCCCTTCACATATAGAGATCCAGTATGAGATTTCTTCCCCTGCAGTCCATACATCCCCGGCCCCTGCACCTTCTCTTCCTCCCCTTCAGATAACACTTATCTTCTCTGTGAGGACCTTCTCCTGTGCAGACCAGCATCAGGTCAGATTTAACTCCAGTGGTTTATACAGTAAAAGCAGGTGTTATTCTTTATCATAATCCTCATCCCAATGGATTGGCTATGTTTACACTGAGGAAGAGATATTTGTCTCAAAACGCATTTGTTGTTAAATAACAAAAGTCTAAGCTGTTGACCTACACAAGATCAGCTGATTTAACAGGGTATTCCAGGATTTTTTTTTATTTGACTATGCTACAGGGGCTGTAAAGTTAGTGTAGTACATAATATAGTGTCTTTACCTGTGTGTGACGGTTTTCTCACAATTCTTATGTGATTTTCACCCCAATATTTATTTTTACCAGCATACAAAATGACTATTGTCTCAGATTTTTCCCAGCTTGCAATGCGGTCGAGACCTGACTCATTAGTCAGCTGATGACAGGGAGCCTGTCTGCTTCAATGGGTCGAGGGATCAATCTGCAACTAATGCAACAGCTGGAGGCACCCTGATTGAAAACCACAGGTCTCTTGTTTCAATGGGTGGGGTGGCTGATGTGTGAGAGGGAGGAAAATGGCATTGTGGGATTTGTAGTAAAAAAAACATAAGTCAAACAGGAAATACAAGTTCACAAAAAGCTAGCCACAGTGTTATGGTAATCTCATGACATATCCATTTATCCTCAAGACAAGAGCAGATCCTTCATAAGCATGTCCGTTATTGTCTGCCAGGTACATACTAAGATCACCTTATGGTGGAGAACCCCTTTAACTCCTTCGATGTTTACACAGTGAAGACCAGGGTTTTTTCTCCTTCTGAATCCTCATCCCAATGGTATTGCAATGTTTCCACTGAGGAAGAGATATTAATATCTCAAAATGCGTTTGTTATTAACTGAAAGGCTATGCTGTTGAGCTACATAAGATCAGATGATTTAACTCCAGTGGATTGCACAGTGAAGACCCGGTGCTTTTCCCCTTTCTAATCCTCTTCCCAATGAGATTGCTATGTTTCCACTGATGAAGAGTCATGTCTCCAAACAAAGTCTATGCCATTGAGGTACACAAGAACAGCTGATTGATTTGCCCCTCAAAGACCGAGTCTTTTTCTCCTTTCCAATACTCACCCACCCCCTCCCTTAAAAGGTTGTATACCTTTAGCGTACAAAATTTGCTGGCATATTTGATTTTGCATGCACATTTTTGGTTGATTACGGACAAAACTGTGCATGCAAGAAAAAATACACCAGCCAAATTTTAGGCTCTGTGAACACACTATTGCATATTTTTTTATTTGTTTTGCATTAGAGCCCAAAAGCTATACAATTCATCAACCAGGAGGATCAGGATGAGAAAGGGTGAACTATAGAAATATATAATCTATATATAGATTAAATATTATAAATACAAGGCTAAGTTGAATACAGGTGTAAAAAAAAACTGTGGAACTGTTGGTCTTACCAATACAGGGATAGTAGAATCGAGTTTGTCAGCGTAGAAGAGCCGAATCTGTCATTTTATACAATAGTATTATCATAAGTATTCTATGGGGTTTGCTAGATCAGTGTTTTCCAGTGTGCCTCCAGCTGTTGCAAAACTACAACTCCCCACATGCTAAGCAGCAAATATCATGGTCTAGGCCGTGGATGGGAGACCAACAATATTCAGAGCAGTGTTTCCTAACCAGGGTGCCTCCAGCCAGGGCCGGCCTTTGGGGTGTGCAAGCTGTACAGGGCGCCATAGCAACAGGGGCGCCGAGCGGCCGACACAGCTCGCATGCCCCTGTCATGTGAGGGGCACATGACAGGGGGGCATTATAAGTGTGGGGCACATGACAGGGGGCTGTTACGCCTAGCGCTCCGGGTCCCCGCTCCTCCCCGGAGCGCGTACGGCGTCTCTCTCTCCGCAGCGCCCCGGTCGGTCCCGCTGACCGGGAGCGCTGCCCTGTCATGGCCGTTGGGGATGCGATTCGCACAGCGGGACGCGCCCGCTCGCGAATCGCATCCCAGGTCACTTACCCGTTCCCGTCTCCTGCTGTCATGTGCTGGCGCGCGCGGCTCCGCTCTCTAGGGCGCGCGCGCGCCAGCTCCCTGAGATTTAAAGGGCCAGTGCACCAATGATTGGTGCCTGGCCCAATTAGCTTATTGTGTTCACCTGTGCACTTCCCTATATCTAGTCACTTCCCTTGCACTCCCTGGCCGGATCTTGTTGCCTTAGTGCCTAGTGAAAGCGTTCCCTAGTCTGTTCCTAGTCCGTGTTCCTGACCTCCTGCCGTTGCCCCTGACTACGATCCTTGCCGCCTGCCCCCGACCTTCTGCTACGTCCGACCTTGCTTCTGCCTACTCCATTGTACCGCGCCTATCTTCAGCATCTTCAGCAGCCAGAGAGGTAAGCCGTTGCTAGTGGATACGACCTGGTCACTACCGCCGCAGCAAGACCATCCCGCTTTGCGGCGGGCTCTGGTGAAAACCTGTAGTGGCTTAGAACCGGTCCACTAGCGCGGTCCTCGCCATCCCTCTCTGGCACAGGGGATCCACTACCTGCCAGCCGGCATCGTGACAGTAGATCCGGCCATGGATCCCGCTGAAGTTCCTCTGTCAGTGGTCGCTGACCTCACCACGGTGGCCGCCCAGCAAGCCCGACTGATCGCCCTTCTAACCCGTCAGCTGTCGGAAATGTCCACCATTTCGCACCAACTTCAGTCGCAACTTCTCCAGCAATCTTCTCCTCCGCCAGCTCCTGCACCTCCTCCGCAGCGAGTGGCCACTCCTAGCCTCTGCCTGTCCTTGCCGGACAAATTTGATGGGGACTCTAAGTATTGCCGTGGCTTTCTTTCGCAATGTTCCCAGCACTTGGAGATGATGTCGGACCAGTTTCCTACTGAGAGGTCTATGGTGGCTTTCGTAGTCAGCCTTCTGTCTGGAAAAGCCCTGTCATGGGCCGCACCGCTCTGGGACCGCAATGACCCCGTCACTGCCTCTGTACACTCCTTCTTCTCGGAAATTCGAAGTGTCTTTGAGGAACCTGCCCGAGCTTCTTCAGCCGAGATTGCCCTGCTGAACCTGGCCCAGGGTGTTTCTTCCGTTGGCGAGTACGCCATTCAGTTCCGTGCTCTTGCTTACGAGTTGTCCTGGAATAGTGAGGTTCTCTGCGCGACCTTTAAAAAAGGCCTATCCAGCAACATTAAAGATGTTCTGGCCGCACGAGAGACTCCTGCTGACCTACATGAACTCATTCATCTTGCCACTCGCATTGACATGCGTTCTTCCGGATGGCGTCTGGAGCTTCGCCTGGATATGGACTTTGTTCGCACGAAGCGTTTTTTCTCCCCGGCTCCTCTCTCCTCTGGTCCTCTGCAATCTGTTCCTGTGCTTCCCGCCGCGGAGGCTATGCAAGTTGACCGGTCTCGCTTGACACCTCAAGAGAGGACACGATGCCGTATGGAGAACCTCTGCCTGTACTGTGCTAGTACCGAACACTTCCTAAGAGATTGTCCTATCCGTCCTCCCCGCCAGGAAAGACGTACGCTGACTCCGCACAAAGGTGAGACAGTCCTTGATGTCTACTCTGCTTCTCCACGTCTTACTGTGCCTGTGCGGATGTCTGCCTCTGCCTTCTCCTTCTCTACAGTGGCCTTCTTGGATTCCGGATCTGCAGGAAAATTTTTTTTGGCCTCTCTCATCAACAGGTTCTACGTTCCTGTGACCAGTCTCGCCAGACCCCTCTACATCTATTGTTTTTACAATAAAAGATTGGACTGTCTCGTTCGTTTCCACACAGAACCCCTCCTAATTTGCATCGGACCTCATCACGGAAAAATTGAATTTTTTTTCCTCAGGTTCTTTGGCCCCAAGAAGAGGGGGAGACCTAAGGGGGGGGGTACTGTTACGCCTAGCGCTCCGGGTCCCCGCTCCTCCCCGGAGCGCGTACGGCGTCTCTCTCTCCGCAGCGCCCCGGTCGGTCCCGCTGACCGGGAGCGCTGCCCTGTCATGGCCGTTGGGGATGCGATTCGCACAGCGGGACGCGCCCGCTCGCGAATCGCATCCCAGGTCACTTACCCGTTCCCGTCTCCTGCTGTCATGTGCTGGCGCGCGCGGCTCCGCTCTCTAGGGCGCGCGCGCGCCAGCTCCCTGAGATTTAAAGGGCCAGTGCACCAATGATTGGTGCCTGGCCCAATTAGCTTATTGTGTTCACCTGTGCACTTCCCTATATCTAGTCACTTCCCTTGCACTCCCTGGCCGGATCTTGTTGCCTTAGTGCCTAGTGAAAGCGTTCCCTAGTCTGTTCCTAGTCCGTGTTCCTGACCTCCTGCCGTTGCCCCTGACTACGATCCTTGCCGCCTGCCCCCGACCTTCTGCTACGTCCGACCTTGCTTCTGCCTACTCCATTGTACCGCGCCTATCTTCAGCATCTTCAGCAGCCAGAGAGGTAAGCCGTTGCTAGTGGATACGACCTGGTCACTACCGCCGCAGCAAGACCATCCCGCTTTGCGGCGGGCTCTGGTGAAAACCTGTAGTGGCTTAGAACCGGTCCACTAGCGCGGTCCTCGCCATCCCTCTCTGGCACAGGGGATCCACTACCTGCCAGCCGGCATCGTGACAGGGGCATTATAAGTGAGGGGCACATGACAGGTGGGCATTATAAGTGTGGGGCACATGACAGGGGGCCCCCTGTCATGTGCCTCTTACATGTAATGACCCTGTGCTGTGCCCCTCACATATAATGACCCCATCATGTGCCCCTAACATATAATACCCCCTTTCCTGTGCCCCACACTTATAATGTCCCCTGTCAAGTGCCCCACACTTATAATGCCCCCTGTCATGTGCCCAACACTTATAATGCCCCTGTCATGTGCCCCTCACATATAATACCCCCTGTCCTGAGCCCCTCACATATAATACCCCTGTCCTGTGCCCCTCACATAATGCCCCATGTCCTGTGCCCTTCACATATAATGCCCCCTGAAGGGACAGAGCAGGTGGCATTATATGTGAGGGTCACAGGACAAAGGACATTATTATGTGGGAGGAACAGGACAGACAATGTTACTATGTGGGGGACACAGAAGGGGGTCATAATTATTATATGTGGGGCACAGAATGGGGCATTAGTTCTATATGTGAGGGGCACATAATGTTTTACATTTCATATGTATAGCGTATATTATAAAGAATTTCTGGGGTGGTACGGTTATTATAGGCCACACTACGTTATGGTATTGTATTATGAGGGTGCACTGAATTGTAAAGTTATATTCAGAGAGCGCAGTGTGTGGCAGTATTATATTCAGAGGGTACAGTGTGTGGCAGTATTATATACAGAGGATACAGTGTGTGGTAGTATTATATTCAGAGGGTACAGTGTGTGGTAGTATTATATTCAGAGGATAGAGTGTGTGGTAGTATTATATTCAGAGGGTACAGTATATACGCTATACCATTTCATAGGTATAGCATATATTATAAAGAATTTCTGGGGTGGTACGGTTATTATAGGCCACACTACGTTATGGTATTGTATTATGAGGGTTAACTGAACTGAAAAGTTATATTCAGAGAGCGCAGTATGTGGCAGTATTATATTCAG